>NW_012104255.1:743101-748059 GCF_000951045.1 Mandrillus leucophaeus
AAAAAAAAAAAAAAAAAAAAAAAAAGAAAATTAAAAATTGTCTTGTTACTACAAAGTAGGGTAAGTAAAACAATATAAACAAAAAATAATAAAATACCATATCCCTTCTACCCAAAAGTTAACCACTGTTAGGGCTTATCCTATCTTTCTAGGCATATATGCACAAACACACATTTTGGAGGTTTTTTAAAAATAAATCTAGGTATTTATTTAACACTTAAAAGAGTACTTACCCTGTGCCAGGAACTATTCTAAGCACTTTGCATATATTAATTCATTTAATTCTCACATCAGCCCTCTTTGCTCTCCTTCCAAGTCAATACATTTTCATCTAGAGCTGGGATTCTAAGCCAGACTTCATTAACCACCCACATACCCCCTTAAAACCACAATGCTAGATTACCTCTCACTGAGTGTAGAAAATGGATGAGTGATGAAAGACAGAAGAAAACATGAAGCCTAAATGTGTGAATGGCTTGAGGAATGAATGCCCTGACTGAAGAAAGAATGCCTGACTGAGATCTACACACTCCTTCCAGTGGCCGGTAGAGGCAGCAGCCGTTGCCCAAATGAGGCAGACAAACCTAGCTTTGAATCTTAGCTCTGGCTTATTCACTGGGTGGCACTGGACAAATCACTCCTGCCACCTGAGCTTGAGCGTCTTCATCTGAGATGGGAATAGCAGTCCCTACACTGAGGAGGCATTAAAGCCAGGAGGAGCCAGGCTAGGCCTCCTGTCAACATCGATGTCCCGTGTCTCTGGCCACAGAAACAGGCCTCGGTGGCTGCGGAGAACAGCGTCATCTGCAGCTTCCTGCACTACATGGAGAAGGGTGGCAAAGGATGGCACAAGGCATGGTTCGTGGTCCCTGAAAATGAACCTTTGGTGCTGTATATCTACGGAGCCCCTCAGGTATGCATCCTACTCCTTTGGGTCCTTTCAGCCACCACCTGGCAAAGCCAGGGTACCCCCTTACCTCCAGTCATTGACCTCTCCTTGGCTTTGGAAGACACGGTGAGACTATCTCTAAGAGGAAATCAGAACCCCAACCCTTGAGAGACAATGACTGGCTAGAGACAAAGAGTGGTTGTGGTATGTAGGGAAAACCAGGTTGAGTTGTGGGCCTGGCTTCCTGGAAGGAGTAGAGATGGGGAACTGCTAGGTCCAATTTGGAGTGGGTAAGAGTATGCAGATGGGGCCAAGCACGGTGGCTCACGCCTATAATCCCAGCACTGTGAGAGGCCGAGGCAGGTGGATCACCTGAGATCAGGAGTTCAAGAACAGCCTGGCCAACATGGTGAAATCCCTTCTGTACTAAAAATACAAAAATTAGCCTGGCATGGTGACGTGTACCTGTAGTCCCAGCTACTCAGGAAACTGAGGCAGGAGAATTGCTTGAACCCGGGAGGTGGAGGTTGCAGTAAGCCAAGTTCATGCCACTGCACTCCAGCCTGTGCAACAGGGCAAGAGTCTCAAAAAAATAAAATAAAAAGTATGCAGATAGAGGCAATAGCATAGACAAAGGCCTGAAAACATTATTTGGTAGGCTAAAGAGATTAGCCCAGCAGTTTTGTGGGAAGAGGCAGGGGCGGGGGGAGACAGGTATTTAAACCAGCCTGCATTTTAGCCCCAGTTCTGACATGTTCCTGTTGATAACACTGGAGCCACGGAAGGTTCCTGAGTAGGGGAAGAAGACAAGAGCATATGCAAAACCAGTTAGAAGCTGGGGCAGGGGGAAAGGTCTAGCCCCAAGGTGGCCCCAGCTCTGTCCCTCCTCCCCGCAGGATGTGAAAGCCCAGCGCAGCCTGCCCCTCATTGGCTTCGAGGTGGGACCACCCGAGGCAGGGGAGCGGCCTGACAGAAGGCATGTCTTCAAGATTACCCAGAGCCACCTCAGCTGGTACTTCAGCCCTGAGACAGAGGAACTACAGCGACGCTGGATGGCTGTGCTTGGCCGGGCGGGCCGAGGGGACACGTTCTGCCCGGGGCCCACACTGTCTGAGGACAGGGAGATGGAGGAGGCACCGGTGGCTGCTTTAGGAGCCACTGCTGAACCCCCCGAATCCCCCCAGACCCGAGACAAGACCTAGAGGGTTTGGGGCAAACTGGGAGCCCCCACCCCACACTCTAGCTGCCCATGTCTGATTGGGGGCTCTAGCCCCTTCCCTCCCAGCTCAGTCAATACTTGAACTCCCATCACGGGCACTTTCAATCCCGAATGCTGGGTCTTGGGTTTTTTAATTCATCTTTTCACAAAACGTGGGCTTTTAAAAAATATATTCCTACAGTGATGTTAATTTTTATTAATCCCTGTCCCCAGAGAGGGTGGGAGCCATTGCTAGACCCACCTGAATTAGGTCGTTTTTCTCCCTCATCCCTCAATACCCTAGCACAGATCCTGCCTCCACCCAATTCCCCACAAAGCACCAGAGGTAGGAGACCTGGATTCAACTGCCAGCTCTGCCACTGACCCTGGGGCCCCGACCCACCCCTGCCTCCTCAGCCAGTGTCTTCACACGTACAACTCCACGTGGGGTGGCAACTAGACCTCTCCTGCCTCTCCCATGGCTTACAGCTTCGACCCGGCCCCAAGGCTACCCAGTATTTTATCGTCCAGACCCATGGCAGGGCCACCGGGCAGGACAGGGGAACGGGGGGAAGACAATGGATACTCGTTTTTTTTGTGTTTTTTTTTTTAAAGAAAAATACAGTTTATTTCAGGCTTACAGTAACTTTCATAGCACTGCTGTGCTCCGTTCGTCCATCTGTTTGGTTGTCCGAAGTACCAGGCTGCTAGGGTGGGCTCAGAAAACCGCTCCCTTGTAAACTCGGAAGCTCAGCTCCCAGAAGGTGGATTTGAAGGCTACTCCTCACAGGTCAAGCCACAGGTTAAGCAGTAAGGTATTATTTATTAAGATCTTAAGCCTCACTCCTGAACTCAAATGGGATGGGATAAGGAGTAAGGAAACAGGTTACAGGAGACAGAAAACAAAGCCCAGCCCTTCCAAGCTCACCACCTAGCCAAGGTCTTCGAATTCCTGGGAGGTTCCAAGTTCTGGGCAGGGGTACAGAGTTGTTGCGTGTGTGGGGGGTGGGGTAAGGGAAAGGCTCCAGAGCTACTTTCGTTCACATCTTCACCTATTCTCCCTTCCACTTGCATGTTCATCTCACATTCCTGACCCAGCCAGCCCCCTATCACTGAGTACTGCTGCTGCTGCTGGTCCTGTCCTCCCCAAATCCACCTGCCCACCGTCCACTGGCATCTAGATCCTCCTCCAGCCACACCCACACTCACTCATCCCCTTCCTCACAATGACTGCACCCAAAAGACACTGTACTGGGGAACCCGGCTTCGTCACTCAGATGTTAACTAAAGGCCCAAGGGAATGTGCTGGACAAGGTCCCCCCACCCCCAAGACCAAGGACCCTAGGGTTTCCTTGCCCTGGAGGGAGCTAGACAGGGGAACAGGGGAGAGGGTAGAGATGGGGTAACCAGTCCACAGGTCTACAATCCTCAAAAAAAAAAAAAAACCCTACAGACAACTCTCAGAACTAGCAAATAAGGGCCCAAAGCCATTTCCAACCATGCCCACTCATTTTTTTCTCCGGACAATGGTCCAGCCATCTTCCACTATATCCTCTTCCTTAATAGTCTGAGCGTCTGGATCAGAGGGTTCAGGCTGGGAGCAGACCCCATCTGTAGCAGCCCCATCATTCGTAGCTGTGACCTGGAGGGGAGATTTAAAAGAGAGCTGAATACACTGGCCACTGGAGACCCAGGCTCTGCTCCAGTTTTTCCAGGATTGGCTGTGTAACTTTAGGAAACTTCCCTGCCCTCTTTGGATACCACTACTATCACCAACCACCACCATCCCCTTATCACTTCCCTGTGAATCTAGCTGCTCTCCCAGAAAATTGAAAACATCTGCATCCCCAACCCAGGGGGCACCCACTTCACCTCCATCTCTTCCACACTGTCCACGTCATCTTCATCCTCATCAGTCTCTTTAGCTGTCTTAAGTGCAGTGGCTGTGACCTTGCATTTTCTTTGAGTGATGCGAGAGGCCATCTCCCTCAGAGCAGCCCCGTCACCCCTCTGGAAGTGGTGGAACATGGTCTGCAGTTGCTGGCTCACCTACCAAGAAAATATTCAACCAGTTTGGATTTTCCAGAGAATCTACTATACAAACAGCCCATTTTGAAGCAACAGTCGGGAGTAGGTTGGATATTTCCAGAAGAGAACAGGGCTCTTTCCTCCCCAAGGAATTAACCAATGAAGCAACCACATATGAAGGGCTCAAATGAGGGCCTAACGCATGACATGAGGGCCTAAAGCAGCAAAAGAGGGCCTAACTAGCAGGGAAGGCTCTAGAACTGGGCTTTGAAAGAAAGAAGATGTAAAAGGGCAGGTAATCTTATTGGGGAGCCAAAATGGATCTGGACTGGCCTGACCTGCCCTTGGGATGGGGGTGAGGAACAGGCCTGGATGGGAATGATGTATAGAAAGAAATAAAAGAAGGCAGGGTTTGGAAAGGCCACACTTGTTCCTCTAGGCAACAGAGAGTCACAGTCAAGAGTTTTGGCCCAAAACAGACAGTTGGGGAGAAGAAAGACTGCAGGTAGGGAGACTGCAGTTGTGCCCATGGTAAGCTCACCTGGGGCAGACTCCCATCTTCCACGACTGTATCAAACTCATTGGTCAACAGCTCTCCAAGGAAGTCTTCCACCTCATCTAGCTCCAAGTCAGCTAAGTAGAAAAGGACAGGGCCCTTGAGTCAAAGACCAGCCAACTTCTTCACCCCTGCCCACTGCTCTTCAATATCTACTTGGTGGATCTGCAACTTGGGTGGCTAAAGGCACAGTAAGCCTTTTATCTGCTAAAGTGTTCTGCATTCCAGGTTTTAACATAATTTTTTAAGAACCACTAAATATTAATACCTCATTTCCAATCTCTTCC
>NW_012104255.1:748119-753617 GCF_000951045.1 Mandrillus leucophaeus
AAGAACCACTAAATATTAATACCTCATTTCCAATCTCTTCCTACCAAGGCCTCTTTCCACAACTCCTAGCCCTACACTCACCCTCTTTCATCTGGCCTATTCTAACTAGCCTTCCCTCTATGAGACCTTGAGCAAGCTACTTCTTTCTGAGCCTCAGTTTTCTCATCTGTAAAGTGGGGCTAATGGTGGCCTCCTCAAAGGTCTGTTAGGAGGAACCATCCAACACAATGCCTAGCACAGTGAAGATCCATAATCCATGTTAATTTGTGTCATGTAAAAGCTGAAGTTTTTGAAGTATAGAGAACCTTCACAACTGTGGTTCCACTGATAAAAAGAAGCCACAGACCAATGGGATAGTTAAGAAGAAATGGACATAGTAATTTCAATGATGAAATCACCATAGCCTTGACACTGACATCCTACTGTGTGACTCTGACCGAGCCACCTTCCTCTCTGGGCTTCAGTTACCTATGGGCCTATGCTCTACTTTTTCTGAATTAGAGAGTATCTCAAGAAAGTCTTCCACAAAGCTCCTAGCCCTCTCCCCTCTATGTGCTTTCCCTGGGAGAGCTCATCCACACTCTTGGCTTTGCCTACCACTCAAACTTAATATCCCCCAAATTTATCTCCAACTGAGACTACTCTGTGCCTGAACATTTCACAGATGCCGCAAATCCTCCATATCCAAAGCCAGACTCATCACCTTACTCTTTGAACCTGCTTCGCATCCTCCAGGGTTCCTCTACTCCGTGAAAAGACACCTAATCCACCCATCAACTCAAACCAGGAACTTGCCTCTTTTTCCCTCCCTGTCTACAGCCAACCAGTCTCCAAGGCCCTATTCCACCCCTTCTTTTCCATGCCTGTTGCCACTGTCCTATTTCAGGCCTCATCAGTGTCCAGACAAAAACAGCATTCTCATCAGTCTTTCCCTCTCCAGGCTATGCTTCATACTGATTACTTCCTGAACTTTCTAGCCAGCAAATCCCACCCTATTTCTCACCTTAGAACCTCCCCACGAATTTTTACCACCTACTGCAGTGTTTTATAGTTTGCCTTTGAGAAATATCTGTTCTGCTAGGTCTTAAGGGACACTATCCATAGAAAGCTAATGAGAAACAAAAGCAAACAGGTTTTTTAGTGGTTCTTATTCTTACCCAAGCCTTTAATATGTTCATGAGTGTTGAGACTTTTCAGTGGGAGCAGAAGAAAAGAGTTTTTCTTACATAACGTGACTGGAGAAGCTTCTTCACTGAACATCTAACAGGACTAGTTAGCATGAATTTTGGCAAACACTGGCCTAAATGATAAAATCAAAGGCACATAAGGGCTTCCATGTCTTATGCTTTTCAGGGGGGCTTCCCATACCCCAGCTTCATTCTCTACCACTCCTCCACCCACCCCCATGCACACACACCCATACTCCAATACTGAGCTCCCTGCTACTTTCCAAATATAACACATTATACCCTCATGCCACAGAACTTGAGTATTGCTGTCTCTCTGCTTCCCCCACCTAGTTAACTCCTTCTCATTAAGATCCAGCCCAATTCAGCACCTCCACTGAGAACCTGTCTCCCCAGCCTGTTACCCCATGCACACTGAGCTCCTCTTTATCAGAAAATCTATCAATGTTGTAACTACGTGTGTGGATCCTCACTGGATAGTATACTTTCTTGAGAGAGATGACTGTGCCTAATGTCATCTCCAAAGCTAGAAATTGAATGAAGGCTTTTTTAAAAACCATACTATGCAACAGGCTCTCTACTGGGCCTCTTGTTCTTGTATATCCCTCAAGACAAGCCTACAGTGAAGATCTTTGCTGTCCAAACAGCCACAGGTGGTTACTGAGGGCTTGAAATATGGCTAGGCCAAATCGAAATGCGCTAAAACTAAAATACCAGATTTTGAAAACAATACTAAAAAATGTAAAATATCTCAATGTTTTATACTGATTACATGTTGAAATATTTCGTATACAATGAGTTTACTAACATTGGTTTCATCTGCTTTTTGCTTTATTAAAGTGGCTACTAAAAAATTTAAATTACATGTGACTAGCATAATATTTCTACTGTACAGCGCTGTGGTGGATACTTTTATACGCATTTTAGGAACAAGGAAACGGAGTCTCAGGGAGGTAAATTGCCTTGTCCAGAGTAATCCCACGAGTCAGTGGCACAGCCCGTAAAGCACTGGAATCCAGGATTCTGACTCCAAAAACTGAATTCATTCCACCTCGCCTTTAGGTACCAATCCACAACTGCTCGAGAGGAAATGCAGGCTCTGCGGGATGGGGCTCTTCTCCACACCCCCACACAGGCTGCTCGCAGCGCCTCACATTCACTCACCATTGCGCATGAAGTAATCCTCCACTGCACCCCCCAGCCACTTGGCCTTCTCCTGGCTGTGCACACCCCCGAAGCCATTCTCCACAGCGATCTGTAAACACAGGTCCAAGCCCATCACGTCAACTTGGGAGCAGACTTGGAGTTGCCTGGAGGCCGCTTACGCCGCCCAGCCAACTCCTCTTACGCCGCCTAGCCAAGCCTCAGGCACCTAGCCCAACCAACTCCTGTTCTGCCCCGGCCCTAACCTTGACCTTGCCCTGGCCCCAACCTTGACCTTGCCCTGGCCCCACTGACCTGCAAGGCCGGCCAGGCCTCCAGGGCCGCGCAGACCCCAGCCCGGAAAAGAGCTCGCGCATCTTCTGCAGCGCCCGCCATTATCCGGCCCCGGTCCACGTGACGTCCCGGCGGCCCAATCCCTCCGTAGCTCGGCCCAGGCAGAATGAGACGCAAGCCGAGCCTGAGAACACAGGATTCTCTTTTCCGCAGACCTGGCAGCAAGACTAGAGCAAAAGAAAAATCTGTCAGAGCGATCAATGACACCACCAGAGTCACTCACTTCAATCAAAGGACACCAGACCTGAAGGACGTGTGGGGCCACGGTTTCCGGATCCGTGGGTACTGCGGAGGAAATATGTGGGGAACTTATTACAGATACAGATTCTAGGCCCTGGGGCAGAGGACTCAGTGAGTATAGCCTTAAAACTCTGCATTTAAAAAAAGCATCTTAACATCTGCATAGAATACTGCGACAAACAACAGTAAAATACAATTAGCTCTCCCTATGGGGGGCGGTCCACATCCGTGAATTCAACCAACCTCAGATGGAAAATATTCAGGAAAAAAATTGCATCTGCACTGAACATGTACATACTTTTTTCTTGATATTATTCCCCTAAACAATACAGTATAACAACTATATACATAGCATTTACACTTTATTAGGCATTATAAGTAACCTGGAAATTATTTATTTATTTATTTATTTTTATTTATTTATTTTTGAGACTGAGTGTCACTCCGTGGCCCAGGCTGGAGTGCAGTGGCGCCATCTCGGCTGACTGCAACCTCCACCTCCCGGTTTCAAGCAATTCTCGTGCCTCAGCCTCCGGAGTATCTGAGATTACAGGTGCCCACCACCACTCCCGGCTAATTTTTGTGTTTTTAGTAGAGACAGGTTTCGCCGTGTTGCCCAGGCTGGTCTCGAACTCCTGGGCTTAATCCACTTGCCTCGGCCTCCCAAATTGCTGGGATTATTTATAGGCGTGAGTCACACCTGGAAATAATTTAAAGCACACAGTAGGATATTCATAGGTTATACGCAAATACTATGTCATTTTATATCAGAGACTTGAGCATCCATGAATTTTGGTGTTCTCCGGAGGTCGTGGAACCAGTCTCCCACAGATACCCAGGGATAACTGTACGTTTTTCTGAAGTGCACAAGAACATTCTCCAGAACAGATCATACACTAGGCCATACAGTAGGCCTCAATAGATTTAACAGGATTGAACATACAAAGTATGTTGTCTGACCACAATGGAAAGAAGTTAAAAATCAGTAAAAATAAACTTACAAAATTCACAAACATGTGGAAATTAACACACTGCTAAGCAACAAATGGGTCGAAGAAAAAAAATCACAAAGAAAATTAGAAAACACTTTTAAATGAATGAAAACAAAATGCATGAGATGCAGCTAAAGCAACACTTAGAGGGAAATCTTTAGTTGTAAACATGCATATTTAAAAAGAAGAGCCGGACATGGTGGCTCATGCCTGTAATCCCAGCACTTTGGAAGGTTAATGTGGGAGGATGACTTGAGCTCAGGAGTTCGAGACCAGCATGGGCAACATAGTGAGACCCCCATCTCTAAAAACAATTTTAAAAATTAGGCCAGGTGTGGTGGCTCACGCTTGTAATCACAGCACTTTGGGAGGCCGAGGCGGGCAGATCACTTGAGGTCAGGAGTTTGAGACCAGCCTGGCCAACATGGTGAAACCCCATCTCTACTAAAAATACAACAGTTAGCCGGGCGTGGTGGCAAGCACCTGTAATCCCAGCTACTTGGGAGGCTGAGGCAGGAGAATGGCTTGAACCCGGGAGGTGGAGGTTGCAGTGAGCTGAGATGGTGCTGTTGCACTGCAGCCTGGGAGACAGAGTGAGGCTCTGTCTCTAAATAAATAAATAAATAAATTTGAAAACTAGGCCAGGCATGGTGGCTCACACCTATAATTCCCGCACTTTGCGCGGGCAGATCACCTGAGGTCAGGAGTTTGAGACCAGCATGGCCAATATGGACAAACCCTGTCTCTACTAAAAATGCAAAAGTTAGCCGGGCATGGTGACACACACCTGTAATCCCAGCTACTTGGGAGGCTGAAGCACGAGAATCGCTTGAACCCGGGAGGCAGAGGTTGTAGTGAGCTGAGATCACTCCACTGCACTCCAGCCTGGGTGACACAGTGAGACTCTGTCTCAAACAAACAAAATTAGATGAGCATTGTGGCATATGCGTGTAGTACCAGCCACTCAGGAGGCTGAGGTGAGAGGATGGTTTGAGCCTGGGAGTTCAAGCCTGCAGTGAGCCGTGATTGTGCCACTGCACTCCAGCATGGGGGACAGAGCAAGACCCTGCCTCAAAAAAATAAAAATGAAAGAATGATATCAAATTAATAACCTATGCTCCCACTTCACGAAACCAGAAAAAGAAGAGCAAAGTGATCCCAAGGCAAGCATAAGAAAGGAGATAATAAATATTAGAACAGAAATAAATGAAATAGAGAATTGAAAAACAGTAGAGAAAAGAAAAAACAGTGAAACCAAAAGTCAGTTGTTGTTTCTGTTTGTTTGTTTGTTTGTTTGTTTTTAGATGGAGTCTGGCACTGTCACCCAGGCTGAAGTGCAGTGGTGCAATCTCAGCTCACTACAACCTCTCCCACGTTCAAAAGAGTCTCCTGCCTCAACCTCCAGAGTCGCTGGGATTACAGGCACATGCCACCATGCCCCTCTACTAAAAATTTTTGTATTTTTAGTAGAGACAGGGTTACACCATGTTGACCAGGCTGGTCTCGAACTCCTGACCTCAAGTGATCTGCCCACCTCAGCCTTCCCAAGTGTTTGGATTAGAGGCGTGAGTCACCGGACCTG
>NW_012104255.1:753763-758655 GCF_000951045.1 Mandrillus leucophaeus
ACAGGAATAGGCCACCCTGCCTGGGTAGTGTGTGTGTGTGTGTGTGTGTGTGTGTGTGTGTGTGTGTGTGTGTGTGTGTTGGGAGGAGGTGTCTCACTTTGTTGCCCAGGCTGGTCTTGAACTCCTGGTTTCAAGCGATCCACCTGCCTCGCCTCTCAAAATCCTGGGATTACAGGCGTGAGCAACTGCACCTGGCCAAGTCAGTTATTTGAAAAGATCAACAAAATTTACAAACCTTTAGCTAGACTGAGGAAGAAATAAAAGAAAGAAGACTCAAATTACTGAAATCAGGAATGAAAGAGGACGTATAATTACCGACCAGTCAAAAAAGACCACATATTGTATGATACCATTTATATGAAATATACAGAATAGGTAAATCTATAGAGACAGAAAACAGATGAATGGTTGCCCAGGGCTTGGATGGGGAAAGAATAGAGTGTGACTTCTGAATGGCTTCAGGGCTACTTTTGGGGGTGTTGAAAGTGTTCTAAAAATTAGATGAGGTAATGGTTGCTGTTATGAGCTAAATTGTGTCCACCACCCCCAAATTCATATGTAGAAACCCTAATCCCCAGTACCTCAGAATGTGACCGTATTGGGAGATAGAGCCTTTAAAAAGGTAATTAAGGTAAAATGAGGTTGTATGGGTGGACCCTAATCCATAATGACTGATGTCCTTATAAAGAAAGGGAGATTAGAACTCGGTGCAATGGCTCAGATTGCTTGAGGCCAGGAGTTCAAGACCATCCTGTGCAACGAAGCAAGACCCCCCATCTCTACAAAAAAAAAATTTTTTTAATTAGCTGGGTATGATGGCTATAGTCCCAGTTACTCAGGAGGCTGAAGAGGGAGGGTCACTTGAGTCCAGGAGATTGAGGCTGCCGTGAGCCATGATTGTACCACTGCACTCCAGCATGAACGACAGAACAAGCCCCGTCTCAAAAACAAAAAAACAACAAAATATGATAATAAGAGGAGATGAGGACACAGGCAAAGAGGGACACCAGAGAGGTGTATACACTGGGACAACTATGTGAACACACAGTGAGAAAGCTAAGGAGAAAGCCAAGGAGCAAATCAGAAGAAACTATACTAAAAGCCATTGAATTGCACACTTTACTTATTTGTTGATTTATTGATGAAAGTATTTCCTTAAAATTAGAAATCTAATTTACAAATTACAAATTTTTAAAAACTGACAAATGTCACAAACATCTTCTAACCCAGAAAAATAAAATGTTATTTTGTTTTTGTTTTGTAGAGGCAAGGTTTCACCATGTTGGCTAGGTTGTTCTCAAACTCCTGACCTCAGGTGAGCCGCCTGCCTCAGCATCCCAAAGTGCTGGGATTACAGGCGTGAGCCACCATGCCCGGCCAAAATAAAACACTCTTATTAATTACCTGATTCACCTCTCTACTAATTTTTCTACATTTTTTGATATCAAAGAGTTTATAGAACTCTTCATATGACAAGTATTTTATATTTTCTAGAGAGAACACAAAAAATTCAATTGATTTCAATTCAGTTGAGTAAAATTTTTTATTATTGGTATTTTAGAAAAGTTTCAATTTCACAACTCATTATTAGTAATGTACATTTTAAGCTTTTTGTCAAACTTGGGAAAATTTCTAGTTTCTTTTACATGTGAGCTGTAAGATTTCAGGTTATTTTAACTTCTCTTGCTCAGTGACAAATCTTAAACACTCTTTAAATAGACCAGGCTCAATAACCAAAGACCTGGAAGTGGCCTGTGCAAGTGTGGGGCCCTGAGGCTTAAGACTGATTAGTTCTACAATAAATCTATCTCTGTGCAATGCCCAGGGAGAAAGGAGCACAGGGACTCATGGGAGTTCAGCAGAGGGTCCCTGACCCAGCCTTGGGGGTTGTGGCAGGCCTCTCGGAGGAGATGACACATGTGCTGATTTTTAAAGTTTGAGTAGAATTTTGCTGGGTGATGGGGAGTGTGTGTGTATGGGGGTGGAAGGTGTTACTGAAAGGAGGAAAGAGCCTTCTGTGCAGGGGAAAAAATGTGTGCAAATACACAGAGGCAGGAAGCAACATGGTATGTGATGATAATTAGAGTAGTTCCAGACTGAGAACCTCAGGGGCATAGCCTCCTCAGTAGCTCCAGAGACTCATTTTTTGTAGAGTCAGCAACATAGATTGAGTTCAGAGAGGCCCAAATGAAGATATTGAAAATCTCAGTTCAAGTTCCCACAGTCTGAGGCCTCAAACATACACAGAGAGAATAGGCCTGCTAGATATCCCCACACTTGGAGTCCCTCTCCGGGATGTAACAAACCAAGGCCTCTGAATGAACCCTGAGATTTAGCTTTGAGACTGAAGTCCAAGGCCGAGTATCCTAAGTACCAAACGTCTTCACCTTTTTCGTGACTTGAACCCCCATTGGCAATCTGGTAAAGTCAATATAACTCTTCACAGAATGTTTTTATTTTATTTTAAAATTTCTGAGGCAGGAGAATCGCTTGAACTCGGGAGGTGGAGGTTTCAGTGAGCCGAGATCGTGCCACTGCACTCCAGCCTGGGCCACAGAGCCAGATTCCGTCTCCAAAAAAAAAAAAAAAAATTCTTTTGCAGAGACCAGGTTCTTACTATGTTGCTCAGGCTGGTCTCAAACTCCTGGGCTTAAGTAATCCTCCCTCAGCCTCCGAAAGTGCTGGGAATACAGGCATGAGCCTAGCCCAGAACAATGTTTCTAAATGCATACAATAAAATATAGGTTCACAAAGGAAGTCAAGTATGTTAAAATACAGTTATCAAAATATTACAAAAACACCATTCCAAATTGCATATTTGTTTCCCAATTTTAAAATTGCAATCAGGCCAGGTACGGTGGCTCATGCCTATACTCCCAGCACTTCGGGAGGCCAAGGCAGGCGATCACCTGAGGTCAGGAGTGCGAGACCAGCCTGACTAAAATGCTGAAATCCTGTCTCTACTGAAAATACAGAAATTAGCCGGGCATGGTGGTGCACAGCTGTAGTCCCAGCTACTCTACTCAGGAGGCTGAAGCAGGGGGATTTCTTGAACTCGAAGGCAGAGGTTGCAGTGAGATGACATGGCACCACTGCACTCCAGCCTGGGCAACAGAGTGAGAATCCATAAAAATTAAAAAATAAAAAAGAAGGAAGGGAGGGAGGGAGGGAAGAAAGATACAAACACCCCAAAATTCTCTGCATAATGCTTTATAAGTCCATGTATCCCAAACTCAGCTCTCAGTATGACACCTCAGGCTGAGCTACAAGATTAAAATGCAGGTTGAACCACCACATTGAATGTGCAGAGGATGCTTCCAGATAGAAAATTTCAGCCGGGTGCAGTGGCTCACGCCTGTAATCCCAGCACTTTGGGAGGCCAAGGCGGGTAGATCACGGGGTCAGGAGTTCAAGACCAGCCTGGCCAACATAGTGAAACCCTGTCTCTACTAAAAATACAAAAATTAGCCGGGCGTGGTGGTGCATGCCTGTAGTTCCAGCTACTCAGGAGGCTGAGGCAGGAGAATCTCTTGAACCCGGGAGGTGGAGGTTGCAGTAAGCCGAGATCACACCACTGCACTCTAGCTTGGGCAACAGAGTGAGACTTTGTCTCAAAAAAGAAAAGAAAAGACAATTTCAGATTAGGACCAAGCCTGGGATCCCAAGACAGAGCCCACCAGACAGACATCCCTAGGTGAGGCCATCACATCCATATCTCCTAGGCTTGACCTCAGGCTAAAATCTCCAGACTGGGCTTCCAGTACCTGAGCAGACTGAGCTCTGAAACTGGCACTTACTCAGTGAGAGGCTTAGTCATATGTCAGACAAAATATCAGGCTCCCATATCAGATCTTCTCCCAACTGAAACACTAGAATGAGTGTCTCAAGAGCAAACCATCTGGGCAGATTCCTTGAGTCCAGGAGTTTGAGACGAGCCTGGGCAACATGGCAAAACCCTGTCTCTGAAAAAAATACAAAAATTAGCAGGACATGGTGGGACATGCCTGTGGTCTCCAAGCTACCCTGGAGGCTGAGGTTGGAGGATCAGCTTGACCCCAGGAGGCGGAGCTTGCAGTGAGCAGAGGTGGCAGCACTGCACTCCAGCATGGGTGACAGAGCCAGATCCCTGTCTCAAAAAAAAAAAAAAGAGTGAACCATCAACATGCAAACCCTCAACCTTAAAGTCATGTCCCCATAATGCCCATAATGAGCCTCTAGGTAGAGCCATGGGACTGAGTCCCCAAACTTAGCTCCTTGAAGGAGTATGGGGACTGGGACTGATATCCTGCAAGTGGGCCCAGGGTGAGTTCCCAGAAGGACCCATCACATACTAAAGCCACAAACTCGTCCTCCCCGCTGAAAGTGTAGACTGAGCCCATGTTCTGAAACAGCTTCCCTCAGACTGAAAACCTAATGTCTGAACCTGGAAATAACATGCCCAAGGTCGGGCGCAGTGGCTCATGCCTGTAATCCGAGCACTTTGCGAGGCCGAGGCGGGCAGATCACTTGAGGTCAGGAGTTCGAGACCAGCCTGGCCAACATGGTGAAAACCCATCTCTACTAAAAATACAAAACTTAGCCAGGCGTGGTGGCAGGCGCCTGTAGTTCCAGCTACTTGGGAGGCTGAGGCAGGAGAATTGCTTGAACCTGGGAGGCAGAGGTTGCAGTGAGTTGAGGTCACGCCACTGCACTCCAGCCTGGGCGACACAGCGAGACTCTGTCTAAAAAAAAAAAAAAAGTGAAAAAATTATCCAGACGTGGTGGCGCTTGCCTGTGTAGTCCCAGCTACTCGGCAGGCTGAGGCAGGAGAATCGCTTGAACCCGGGAGGCAGAGGTTGCAGTGAGCCGAGATCGTGCCACTGCACTCCAGCCTGGGTGACAGAGTGAGACTC
>NW_012104255.1:758793-762889 GCF_000951045.1 Mandrillus leucophaeus
ATCTAGTATAATAATTGTCAAATAACCTTAGCAAGATCATGCCCTTGTACTCCAACCTGGGCAATAAGAAAGAGACTCCATCTCAAAAAAAAAAAAAAAAAAAAAGCCCAAAATGAGCCCTAGACGGAATCCTCAGAGAGAACCGCCGGTATGCACCTATGGTAGCCATGAGATTTCATCTCACAGACCTTAAGCTACAGGGAATGAAATTAATCAAGGGCCCCAGCTGCTGTACTGAAATCCACCCCCGTATTTGCACAGACATTGCTTGCCATCATCAGCTGAGTGCCAAAAACTACCAATAACTGAGCGTAGCAGGGATACTTTGGCAACTTTGGCTCAAAGAATCCTGGATAATTGCTTGAGCCCAGGAGTTCAAAACCAGCCTGGGCAACGTAGTGGGACCGTGTCTACAGAAAATCAAAAAATTAGCTGGGCATGGTGGCGCACTCCTATAGTCCCTGCTACACTTGGGAGGCTGAGGTGGAAGGAGTGCTTGAGTCAGGGAGTTCGAGGCTGCAGTGAGTCGTGATCTTGCCACTGCACTCCAGCCTGGGCAACAGAGACCCTATCTGAAAAAAAATTCTTTTTAATGGAAGAAAGGAGCAGTTTCTTAGGACTGCATTTTTTTTTTTTTTCCCCGAGACAGAGTCTCACTCTGTTGCCAGGCTGGAGTGCAGTGGTGTAATCCGGGCTCACTGCAACCTCCACCTCCTGGGTTCAAGCGATTCTCCTGCCTCAGCCTCCTGAGTAGCTGATATTACAGGCACATGCCACCACACCCGGCTAATTTTTGTATTTGTAGTAGAGACGGGGTTTCACCATATTAGCCAAGATGGTCTCGATCTCTTGACCTTGTGATCCACCCCCGCCTTGGCCTGCCAAAGTGCTGGGATTACAGGTGTGAGCCACCACGCCCGGCCAGGACTGCTTTCACATAAGAGAAATAAAAGGTTTGAGCCAGATTCGATGGCTCACACCTGTAATCCCAGCACTTTGGGAGGCCAAGGTGGGAGGATCACTTGAGCCCAGGAGTTTGAGACCAGCCTGGGCAACAGGGAGACCCTGTCTCTACAAAAAATAAAAATAAAAATAATAAGCAGATATGACTAATTTACCGGCATGGCACATGGTTATAGTCCCAGCTACTCTGGAGGCTGAGGTGGGAGGATTGCTTGAGCCCAGGAGGTCTAGGCTGCAGAGAGCAATGATCGAAACAGAGTGAAACTCTGTCTCAAACAAAAAAAAAAAAAAAAAAAAGAAAAGAAAAATAGAAAAATAGAGGTTTCTATCTTGTTTAAGCCATCATTATTTGTTGTCTCTTTGTTATGTGCAATCGCATCTGATGCCAGCTGAGCCCTCTTGAGTGAGTCAATGCCTGAGCTCACTCAGAACTCACTCGGAACTCCCAGACTTCTCTGAGTTTGAATGCCGCTGGGCGCGGTGGCTCACGCCTGTAATCCCAGCACTTTGGGAGGCCGAGGCGGGCAGATCATTTGTGGTCCGGAGTTCAAGCCAGCCTGGCCAGCATGGTGAAACCCCGTCTCTACTAAAAATACAAAAATTAGCCAGGCGTGGTAGTGTGCACCTGTAATCCCAGCTACTTAAGAGGCTGAGGCGGGAGAATCACTTGAACCTGGGAGGCGGGGGTTGCTGTGAGCCAAGATCATTCCACTGCACTCCAGCCTGGGTAACAGAGCGAGACTCCGTCTCAAAACAAAACAAAACAAAAAAGTCTGAATGCCTATGCTGAGCATCCAACAGTGAGTGATCTAGACAGAGCTCCTGATTGACTAATACAATGAGATTGATCTCAGGTATACCAGTGCCTGAGCCTCTGAACAGACTACCAAAAAGCAGGTGGCCCAAACAGTTTCTAGACCAAACCCCTAAACTGATTTCCCCAGAGTTCCCTGAAGAAGCTCCCCAAGCTGAGTATAACAGACTCAGTTTGCAGAATTAAGTTTCAGATCCCCATACTAAAGCAATACTCTGAGCTCTGCAGAAGAAAGTCATACTACCAATCTTAGAATGAACCTTGGATGGAGCACCAACCTGTCATATCCAGAATGAGCCCCTTGACTGTGCCTAGCAGATAGAGTACCCCTCGCAGTCAGAGCCTCCAAACTGAGTTCTACAGACTAAAATTCCCAGGTAGAGTTCTCTGAAACTGATCTGCCAAACTGAAGTCACAAATTGAGTCCTTCAGGCTAGGACCTCAGACTAACTGATCTACAATAACAGCCCTTAGTGGTCACTCAGGTTGCTCAGATTGAACCCACGTATAGGCCTCCAGAGTGAGTGCCTAGAATAGGCCCCCAAACTGATACCCCAGGTTGAAATCTCTAGAAGCCCCTATCGGGAAACTGAGATAACCACTGACAATGTTGAAACTTATCTGAACCCTGTATTCCTGGAAATCAGCCATGGTCAAAAAATTCCCCAACCCTTCTATAGGTCTGTATCTGAAAACAAAACAAAACAAAACAAAGATCAATGATTAATAAAAATAAAAAATAGGTTGGGCATGGTGGCTGACGCCTGTAATCCCAACACTTTGGGAGGCCGAGGCAGGCGATCACTTGAGGTTCGAGATCAGCCTGGCCAACATGGTGAAACCCCATCTCTACTAAAAATAGAAAAGATTAGCTGGGCCTGGTGGCATGCACCTGCAGTCCTAGCTACTCGAAAGGCTGAGGCAGGAGAATCACTTGAACCAGAGAGGTGGAGGCTGCAGTGAGCCAAGATCATGCCACTGCACTTCAGCCTGGGTGACAGAGTGAGACTCTGTCTCAAAAAATAAATAAAATAAAATAAGAAAAAAATAAGAAAAATCCCCCACCCTTTTGCTCTCCAGAAAGGGCTCACCACAGAGGACCTCTCTACTCCCACATAGGCCAAGATAAGACTCACCTTCACCTTTCCTCAATGACTCAGAAAAGACCTGTCTTTATCCTTCCTCATTGCCCCAAAAGACTCCTAGATTGTCAACCCTTGTCTACTTGCCTCCATAAAATTCCAGTCCCCTTCCTTTTCTTTGAGATGCTTCTCAATAGTGTATGGTCTCCCTATTGCAATAGCCTGAATAAAATAATCTCAATTGTCCACTGCATTTTACCTTTTACACCACCAGACTCCATCTTTACACCTAGATATGTTGTACTCAGATCCTCAGAGAAACTGCCTAATTTATTCACTCATTCTTTAAATATTGATTGAATGCTGACTATGTGCTAAGCACTGGGGAGCCAATAAGACAGACAAAGGCTCTGCTTCCATAGGACTTATATTTGAGTGAGGATAAAGGTGGAAGGAGGGTGGTCAGGGAAGGCACTTCTGAGGATATAACATTTAAGGTAGGCCGGGCGCAGTGGCTCAAGCCTGTAATCCCAACACTTTGGGAGGCCAAGGTGGGTGGATCGTATGAGGTCAGGAGTTTGAGACCAACCTAGCCGGCATGGTGAAACCCCATCTCTACTAAAAATACAAAAATTAGCCAGGCATGGTGGCCTGTGCCTGTAATCTCAGCTACTGGGAAGGCTGAGGCGGGAGAATCACTTGAACCTGGGAGGCAGAGGTTGCAGTGAGCCAGGATCAAGCCACTGCACTCCAGCCTGGGTGACAGAACAAGAGTCCATCTCAAAACAAACAAACAAACAAAAACATTTAAGGTGTGCTCAGATGTAGAGCCAGAGAAAGAAGGTTCCAAGAAAAGGAAAGAGCAAACACAAAGGCCAGGGTGATAGTGCTTAGTATGAGAGGGAAAGAGCTACAGGAGATGAGGCGAATGCCACAGGCAGGCAAGAAGTTTGAATTTTATTTTAAATACAATGGAAAATCTTCTATGCCAGGGAATGAAGACATCTGACTTTTATTTTTGAAAGATCACTTTGGCTATTATATGGAGAAGGAATTATAGAAGGGCGTAAGTAGAAGCAGAGAGACCACTGGGAAGCTACTATAATAGTTGAAACAAGCCAGGCATGGTGACTCATGCCCATAATCACAGCACTTCGGGAGGCTGAGGCGGGTGGATCACCTGAGGTCAGGAGTTTGAAACCAGCCTGGCCAAAATGGTGAAACCCCATCTCTACTA
>NW_012104255.1:764354-765023 GCF_000951045.1 Mandrillus leucophaeus
AGCCTCCCAAGTAGCTAGGACTACAGGTGTGTGTCACTGTGCCCAACTCTACCTTCTTTTTTTTTGAGACGGAGTCTCGGACTGTCGCCTGGGCTGGAGTGCAATAGGACAATCTCGGCTCACTGCAACCTCCGTCTCCTGGGTTCAAGCGATTTCCCTGCCTCAGCCTCCTGAATAGCTGGGATTATAGGTGCACACCACCACACCCGGCTAATTTTTGGTGTTTTTAATAGAGATGGGGTTTCACCTTTTTGGCCAGAGTGGTTTTGAACTCCTGACCTCGTGATGCTTCTGCCTTGGCCTAACCAAAGTACTGGGATTACAGGCGTAAGCCACCGTGTCCAGCCCAGCTCTACCTTCTTAATGAAGGGTGTTGTGAGGCCATCAACTGAAAGTGAGGACAGAGCCTGGGATGAGCACAGTTTGGGAGGAGAGGAGGAGGTATGAAATAGTTATACCTGGCCGGGTGCGGTGGCTCATGCCTGTAATCCCAGCACTTTGGGAAGCCAAGGTGGGCAGATCACCTGAGGTCAGGAACTCGAGACCAGCCATGATCAACATGGTGAAACCCCATCTCAACTGAAAATAGAAAAATTAGTCAGGCGTGGTGGTGCACACCTGTAGTCCCAGCTACTTAGGAGACTGAGGCAGGAGAATCACCTCAACCCA
>NW_012104255.1:771118-772388 GCF_000951045.1 Mandrillus leucophaeus
AAAAAAAAAAAAAAAAAGTTCAAACAAGAGACAATGGTGGTTTGGTGTAGATTAGAGATAGTGGAGACAGAGAGATATGGACAAATTCAGGATAAATTTTAGAGGTAGAACCAATAGCACTCTATAATAAGTTGAGTGTAAAGGAGGTGATAGAAGAGATGATTCTCAGTTTTCTAGTTCAGTAACTACTGGTTATACAGATGGGAGAAGGTGAGAGGAGGGAAGGACTTGGGGAAGAATATCAAGATTTCTGTTTTAGACATGTTCAATTTGAGGTGCTTGTGAGATAATCCAGTGGAGATAGATGATAAGGAGGCAGTTCGTTCTACAAGCTCAGAGAACTTCAACATTTAGATGTCAGCAAAGGAGACTGAGAAGAAACAAACGTGTTTCTAGGAGGGATTGTTGATTGCCAGATGCTACTGAAAGGACAAGTAGGATGAGGAAAAAAAAAAAAAAAAAACCTGTCTGTTGGATTTGACATGACATCTTTGGTGACTTTGACAAGAATAGGTTCTATGGAGTGGTATGAAGCTAGGCTGCAGTTGGTTGAAGAGTGGGAGATGAAGTGGAGAGAGTAATATGTAGCTTACATCTGGAGAAGGTTTGCATGAGAGGAGCAGAGAAATAGGCAGTAGTAGGAAGAGCTCATGGTATTCAAGGGAGCTCTTAAAGATGGTATATCGACCAGGCCCGGTGGCTCACACCTGTAATCCCAGCACTTTGGGAGGCCAAGGCGGGGGGTGGATCACCTGAGGTCAGAAGTTCGAGACAAGCCTGGCCAACATGGTGAAATCCCATCTCTACTAAAAATACAAAAATTAGCCGGGCGTGTTGGCAGGTGCCTATAATCCCATCTTGGGAGGCTGAGGCAGAAGAATCGCTTGAATCCAGGAGGTGGAGGTTGCAGTGAGCCAAGACCGCACCATTGCACTCCAGCCTAGGCAACAAGAGCAAAACTCCATCTCCAAAAAAAAAGAGATGATATATAATAGAGCACATGCATGTGATGATGAGAATGGGCTCAAAGAGGAGAAACTGGTGATGCAGGAGACATGAGAGTCACCTAAGGAGCAAAGCTTTTGGGTAGATGAGAGGGGCCAAATGCCAAAATAGAGGGACTGGTCTTTAATATTAGGAGGGACAGTTCCTCCATGTGAGAAGTCAGAAGAAGAGGAGGTTGGGTGCAGAGAGGATTGTAGATTTCATGGTGAGAGAAGGAAATTCCCATTTGAATGTTGTGTCTACCTACCTTCTTTTTTTTTTTTTT
>NW_012104255.1:773243-780665 GCF_000951045.1 Mandrillus leucophaeus
AAAAAAAAAAAAAAAAAAATAGTTATCTCTGAGAGTGGAGAGGTGATCATAGCAGGATTGCTATGAGTCCCGGGTACTAATACCTATTTGAGGTCTGCAATCAATACTTTATAGTGGAAATCATTGGCTTGTGTTGGTTTTTTGTTTGTTCGTTTGTTTGTTTCGTTTTCTCTAACAGCATTCAGCTGCTCTCTTGTAGAGGTAGAGAGTAACCTGGGTTGTGTTTGGCCAGATGAGTATAAAGATGAGACAGATGGGCTGTGTTTGTTTTCTATGCTGTGTAACAAGTTGCCACAAAGTTAGAGACATAAAACAACACACATGTGTTACCTCACAGTTTCTGTGTGTCAAGAGTCAGAGAACAAATTATCTGGGTCCTCTTTTTCAGGGTCTAACTAGGCTGCATCGTGGGTGTCAACTGGGGCTACAGTCTCATCAGAGGCTTAACTAGGGAAAATATCTGCTTCCAAGCTCCCTCAGACTGTTGGAATAATTCATCTTTTGTTTCTTTAATATCTCCTGTATCATATCAAGGAAGAATTAATCTTGAAGCTATAGGACCGAGGTCCTCATTTGCTTGCTAGCTTTCATCCAGAGTTTGCTCTCAACAGCAAGTAATGAGTTTCTTGCCACGTGGCCCTCTGATAACTTGGCAGCTTATTTTTTCAAAGCTGACAAAAGAGAGTCTCTGTAACTCCAGTATACCAAGATGGAGTCTCAGCAAACTGACATCCCATCACCTTTGCCATATTCTATTGTTTTTTATTTATTTATTTATTTTGTAAAAACAGAGTCTTGCTATGTTTTCCAGGCTGGTGTTAAACTCCTGGGCTCAAAAGATCCTCCCACCTCAGCCTCCCAAAGCGCTGGGATTACAGGTATGAGTCACTGCACCTGGCCTGCCATATTCTAGAAGGCTAGAAACAAGTCACAGGTTCTGCTGACACTCCAGAAGATAAGATTACATAGGACATAAGCACCAGGTGGTGGGGATTACTGGAGGTCACTTTAGCATCTGTTGGCCACAAGGGCTAGAATAGTAAGGATGTTTGCAAGAGAGTGATTATAATGATGAATAATGAAATCTAAGCTGAGTGTATTAGTTTTCTATTGCCACATAACCAATTACCACAAATTTAACAGCTGTAAAAAACACACACATATTGTCTCCCAGTTTCCATGGGTTAGAAATCCATGCACAGCTTAACTGAATTCTCTGTTCAGGGTCACACAGGCTGCAATCAAGATGTTGTCCAGGACTACAGCGTCATATGAGGTTTGGGTCCTCTTTCAAACTCACATGGTTGTTGGCAGAATTTAGCTCTTCGTGGTTGTAGAACTAAGGCCCTCAGACCCTAGGAGCCCCCTGCCATGTGGCCATCTCCATAGGTAGTACACAATAGCATAGCAGCTTCTCGCTCTTCAAGGCCATCAGTTTGAGTTCTTTGCATGCTAGCAAGATGGAGCCATAGCTGTATCTAGAGACAGACAGAGAGAGAGGTAGGGGCAGGGCAAATCAGAGGAGTGAAATCCTATCATCCTGGCCATATTCTATCGGTTAGAAGCAAGTCACAATGCCCACCCCCTTCAAGGGAAGGGGGATTATACAGGGCATAATAACGGGGTAGAGATACTATGGAGGTCATCAGATAATTCTGCCCACCATACTGGGTAAGGAGGGAAGTGAGGACATGAGGGGACTGAGGGGCAGTTAGTTAAAAGGTGATGGGACCTGCCTTTTACAGGCTCACGCCTGTAATCACAGCACTTTGGGAGGCTGAGGCGGGTGGATCACGAGGTCAGGAGATCGAGATCATCCTGGCCAACATGGTGAAACCCCGCCTCTACTAAAAATAAATAAATAAAAGAAATAGCCAGGGGTGGTGGTGCATGCCTGTAGTCGCAGCTACTCGGGAGGCTGAGGCAAGAGAATCACTTGAATCCGGGAGGCAGAGGCTGCAGTGAGCTGAGATGGCACCATTGCACTCCAGCCTGGGAGACAGGGCAAGACTCCGTCTCAAACAAACAAACAAACAAACAAAACAACAACAACCACCAAAAGTGGTGGAACCAAAGAATCAGAGGTTGAGGTGAGGTTGAAGAATTTTTATATGGGAGAACAAATTAGAAAAATGAGCCTCTTCCTCTAGAGATAGGCACAGATTTACAAAGAGGCAGCCAGCTTGTTGAATGGATCATAGGTTAGATTTCAGCCCAGACCCTACTCATCCTCTGGACTGTGCATGCTTGTGCAATGCATAAACTGTACAGCCATACACAGCAGCCAAGGCAACATATATAGGGGAAATGACCACTATGAGGTCAGCCTCAGCCCTCCCACCTCCCAGCTAGACAACCTAAGGTCAGCGATCTCCCCTCTCTGAGCTTCACTTTCTTCATTGGACAAATGGGAGACATTCACACTCATCTTACAGAGTTGTTGTGATTTTTTATTATTATTATTATTATTATTATTATTTTGAGATGGAGTCTCGCTTTGTTGCCCAGGCTGGAGTGCAGTGGCATGATTGCGGCTCAGTGAAACCTCCGCCTCCTGGGTTGAAGTGATTCTCCTGCCTCAGCCGCCTGAGTAGCTGGTACTACAGGCACTGGCCCCCACACCTGGCTAATATTTGTATTTTCTTAAGTAGAGACGGGGTTTCACTATGTTGACCAGGCTGGTCTCAAACTCCTGACCTCAGGTGATCTGCCTGCATCGGCCTCCCAAAGTGCTGGGATTATAGGTGTGAGCCACTGCACCTGGCCTGTTATGATAAGTAAAGGAGCTAACTGACACAAAGTATCTGATGGGGAACCCTAGAGAGGGCAGTGAGACCTGGCTTCTGCCCTAGAGAGCACTCAAGCCTGATAGCGTATGTGTCACCCTCTTCTCGTCTCTCTCACAACCTACTCCGACATGATTCCTCCACTGAATTTCCATTTCTGTGGTCTGCCATATCCCTTAGCCATTTTTCTATTGGGATGTTGGGGCTTTGAATCTTTCTTTTGTTTTTCTTTTGTTTTTTTTTTTTTTGAGACAGAGTCTCACTGTGTCACCCAGGCAGAAGTGCAGAGGTGCAATCACAGTTCACTGCAGCCTGGACCTCCCTGGGCTCAAGTGATCCTGCCACCTCAGCCTCCTAAGTAACTGGGACTGCAGGCACGTGCCACCATGCTCAGCAGGAGCTTTGACTCTTGAGTGATGCAAAGATAGAAAAAAGTTGTCGGCGGGGTGCGGTGGCTCATGCCAGTAATCCTAGCACTTTGGGAGGCCGAGGCGGGTGGACTGCCTGAGCTCTGGAGTTCTGGACCAGCCTGGGCAACATGGTGAAACCCCATCTCTACTAAAATACAAAAAGAAAAAAAAAAAAAATTAGCCGAGCATGGCAGTGTGCGCCTGTAGTCACAGCTACTCAGGAGGCTGAGGCAGGAGAATTGCTTGAACCCAGGAGGCAGAGGTTGCAGTGAGCTGAGATGGTGCCACTGCACTCCAGCCTGGCGACAGAGCGAGACTCCATCTGAAAAAAAAAAAAAAAAAAATGTCCATTCATTCATTTCAGGAGTGGTGTCTGGGAAAACTCATTAATAAGTCTCACTATTATCAAGTTCCCTTGGTAGTTGAATGGCTTCTGTCTGTCCAACCTTCCTTTTAATCTTGTGAGTTCTCCTTGTAGCCTTGAAATAATTCCCTTCTTCCTTAAGGTAGACAGGGCCATTTTCTGTTACTTGCAAACAAAGAATCCTGACTAAACCCCACAGTTACAAATATGGAGATGAGGCTGGGCTGGACTTCTGCTAAGCTTGCCGGAATGATTTGGAGGGAAGCTTCCCAGAATAACATGCTGAATTCTAATTAATGAAGTGTTACAGGTTCAAGTTTTGCTATGAGTGGATGTATTAAATTACTATGTGGGCCGGAAATGGCAAATGGCAGCTCACCCCTGTAATTCCAGCACTTTGGGAGGCCGCGGTGAGCGGATCACTTGAGCTCAGGAGTTTGAGAAGAGGCCTAAGCAACATGGCGAGACCCTATCTCTAAAAAAAAAAAAAAATAGATAGATAGATAGATAGATAGATAGATAGAAAGAAATATCGCTCTCTATATATAAAATTAGCCAGGCCTGGTGACATGTGCTTATAATCTCAGCTACCTGAGAGGCTGAGGTGGGAGGATCACTTGAGCTTTGGGTGTGGGTGGGTGTCAAGGCTGCAGTGAGCCATGATTGTGGTACTGCAGTCCAACTGGGTGACAGAGCAAGACCCTGTCTCCAAAAAATAAACATAAAAAATAATTTTTTTGGCCAAGCGTGGTGGCTTACGCTTGTAATCCCAGCACCTTGGGAAGTCGAGGCAGGAAGATCACTTGAGGTCAGGAGTTTGAGACCAGCCTGGCCAACATGGAGAAACCCCGTCTCTACTAAAAATACAAAAAATTAGCCAGGCGTGGTGGCGCATGCCTGTAATCCCAGCTACTCAGGAGGCTGAGGCAGGAGAATCGGTTGAACCCAGGAGGCAGAGATTGTGGTGAGCCAAGATCATGCCATTGCACTCCAACCTGGGCAATAAGAGCAAAACTCCGTCTCAAAAAAAATAAATAATAATAATAATTTTTTGAGACGGGGTCTTGCTCTGTCAACCAGGCTAGAGTGCAGTGGCACAATCTCGACTCACTGCAACCTCCATCTCCTGGGTTCAAGTGATTCTCCTGCCTCAGCCTCCCAAGTAGCTGGGATTACAGGTGCCCACCACCACACCCGGCTAATTTTTGTATTTTTAGTAGAGATGGGGTTTCACCATGTTGGCCAGGCTGGTCTCAAACTCCTGACCTCAAGTGATCCACCTGCCTTGGCCTCCCAAAGTGCTGGGATTTACAGCATGACCACCACACCCGGCTAATTTTTGTATTTTTAGTAGAGATGGGGTTTCACCATGTTGGCCAGGCTGGTCTCAAACTCCTGACCTCAAGTGATCCACCTGCCTTGGCCTCCCAAAGTGCTGGGATTTACAGGTGTAGGCCACCATGCCTGGACAAAAATAAAAAAATAAATTACTATGTGATATGGAATAATAAGCCCATTGTAAACCAAAGTTTGAGTGGACATAATATACTATTTGCTATCAGAAAATTTTTGGAGCCTTGGAGACAAAGCCATTTGGATAACACGTTGGCCAGCCTGGGAGCACCTATTATGAGAACAGTGGGGGCAAGCAAAGCGCACCCAGATTTTTGTTTCCTCCACTATGTAATCTGCTTCATACCCAATAAGGCCCCAGTTGGAAACTCCTTGAGTGTTCTGTTACCTTGCCTGGGAGAAATAGGAGCTCAACAGTTCCTGAAATTCTCAGCTGCTGGCCTCATGCACAATGATGCCCGTGTCTCCACGCATTCGTTCCATTTCTGAGAACCAGGGCCTTCATGTAGATTAACCCTCACAGAGATGTTAAGTCTGCTTTTGTTTTGTTTGATGAATCCCTAGGGAATGGAAAGAGGGATGTTCTATGATGGGCAAACAATTGCCTTAATCTGAACCTAGTGCCTTTGAGACAGTGAGATCTCTGAGAAGAGCTGAGTGTATGCCCAGAAAGACTGGTCACTCAGGGTCATTCATCCCAAAGATTTAGAGGCCTTCCGTTTTAAACCCCTGAACTTCACTTTCTTGGGGAACCTGTGAAGGACCTCACTGATCTGTACTGGAAGGTGGGGGTCAGCAAAGCTTTGCTCTGTGGTAGACCAGCAGTACCAGATAGAAGCGGACTGGTGTTCAATAGCGACATTTTGTGGCAATGGGGCAAAATGACAGGCATGGCAGTGGCAGCCTTACCCCACCCCCCACCCACCACCCCCAACCTCTGACCCCACCTCCTCGTGCAGCGCTGAGGGTTAGACATCAAGGCGACCTCCTTTGCAGATTGTGTAAATTCCTGGATAAACCAGAGGAAGAGAAGTGCCAAAGAAAGTGGTACTAAACTTTTTTTTTTTTTTAGACGGAGTCTCACTCTGTCGCCCAGGCTGGAGTGCAGTGGCGCAATCTTCGCCTTCCGGTTCACGCCATTCTCCCGCCTCAGCCTCCCGAGTAGCTGGGACTACAGGTGCCCGCCACCATGTCCGGCTAATGTTTTTTGTATTTTTAGTAGAGACGGAGTTTCACCGTGTTAGCCAGGATGGTCTTGATCTCCTGACCTCGTGATCCGCCTGCCTCGGCCTCCCAAAGTGCTGGGATTACAGGCGTGAGCCACCTCACCCGGGCAGAAAGTGGTACTAAACTTATTGCTACACTGGCCTCTGAAGGCTCAAGCCAGTTTTCATTTAATTCAGAGAATTAGAAAATATGTAACTGGGCTGGGCGCAGTGGCCACCGTGCCCTACTAATTTTTCTATCTGTAGTAGAGATGGGGTTTCACCATGTTGGCCAGGCTGATCTCGAACCCCTGAGCTCAAATGATCTGCCTGCCTTGGCCTCCCAAAGTGCTGGGATTACAGGTGTGAGCCACTGTGCCCGGCCAGGATTTCTCTTCTGCACAAAGTACGTTTTGTGCAACAACTTTTGTTCAAAAGCCTAAGTTAGAAGCAAAACAAAACAAAAGCTGAACATTATCTACATCTTTCTCTTACGTTCCTTTTCTAACAATCCTTGTTGTAGAAGCAACAGTGTACTATTGTGTTGAATAGTGACCCCTCCAAATGTGTGTCTACCCAGAACCTGTGAATTTGACCTCATTCGGAAATATGTATTCAAGTTAAGATGAGGTCACATTGGATTAGGGTGAGTCATAAATCCAATGATCGGTGTCCCTGTAAGAAGAGTGGATTTTGTTCAGCTTTGCCCTGGACTGAGAAAGAAAAAAAAAGAATAAATTTTGGACAAGATACAAGAAAACAGGCAGGGCACGGTCGTTCTTGCCTGTAATCCCAGCACTTTGGGAGGCCGAGGCAGATCACTTGAGGTCAGGAGTTTGAGACCAGCCTGGCCAACAGGGTGAAACCCCATTTCTACTAAAAAATACAAAATTAGCGGGGTGTGGTGGCACGCACCTGTAACCCCACTTACTCAGGAGCCTGAGGCAGAAGAATGGCTTGAACCCAGGAGGCAGAGGTTGCAGTGAGCCGAGATTACGCCACTGCACTCCAGCCTGAATGACAGAGCAAGACTCCATCTCAAAAAGAAAAAGAAAAAAAAGATAAAAGAAAAAAGACACACAGGGAGATGGCCATGTGAAGATGGAGGCAATGATTGGAGTAATGCATGTACAAGCCAAGGATTGCTGGAAACCACCAGAAGCTGGGAAAAAGGTATGGAGCAGACTCTCCCTCAGAGCCTCCTTAAGTCACAAACTCTGCCAACACCTTGATTTTGGACTTCTGGTTTTCTGAACTATGGGGAATACATTTCTGGGTTTTTGTTTTGTTTTTTTTTTTTTTTT
>NW_012104255.1:780896-783768 GCF_000951045.1 Mandrillus leucophaeus
GCCTCCTGAGTGGCTGGGATTACAGGCATGTGCCACCACGCCCAGCTAATTTTTTTGTGTTTTTAGCAGAGACAGGCTTTCTCCATGTTGGTCAGGCTGGTCTCGAACTCCCGACCTCAGGTGATCCGCCCACCTTGGCCTCCAAAGTGCTGGGATTACAGGCGTGAGCCACTGTGCCAGGCCTAAATTTCTATTGTTTTAAGCCACCCAGTTTGTGATACCTTTTTTTTAATGCCCACTCCTGCCCCAGAATTGTGTACTTCTTTTTATGACAGCCCTAGGAAATGAGTACAAACATGGATGCCCTTGTTTCCTGATTGAAGAACCAGGAAAGGTAAGGCAGAAAAGGACAGCACAAAGATTAAGATTTCAAAATCTCATCCTGAGATTCTTAGCATGGCCTACCACCTTGTTAATCAGGGTAGGTCTGAGGAAGCGACAACATTACAGTTTAGGAAGGGCTGGCCCACCAGTCCCAGTGGCTCATGCCTGTAATCCCAGCATTTTGGGAGGCTGAGGTGGGAGGATAGCTTGAGGTCAAGAGTTGGAGACCAGCCTGGGCAACATGGCAAAACCCTGTCTCTACAAAAAAAAAATGCAAACATTAGCTGAGTGTGGTGGCTTCTGCCTGTAGTTCCAGTTACTCAGGAGGCTGAGGTGGGAGGATTGCTTGAGCCCGGGAGGTGGATGCTGCAGTGAGCCATGATCACACCACTGCACTGCAGTCTGGGCAACAGAGTAATACTCTGTCTCAAATAAAAAAAAATTTTAAAAAAGAAATAAAAGAGTGGCCCAAAGGAAATTTTAACACGTGCTACAACATGGGCGAACTTTGAGGACGTCATGGTAAATGAAATAAGCCAGTAACAAAAAGAGAAAGACTAAGTCAAGCAGGGCGGTTCATGCTTGTAATACCAGTATTTTGGGAAGCCAAGGCGGGAGGATCCCTTGAGGCCAGGAGTTCGAGACGGGCCTGGGCAACAGAGAGACTTCATCTCTTAAAAAAAAACAAAATAAAAGTCAAAGACTGCATATTGCACATATATGAGGTACATAGAAAAATCAAAATCATAGAGATAGAAAGTAGAATGGTGGTTACCAGGGACTAGGGGGAGGGAAGAATGGGGAGTTGTTTAATGGGCACAAAATTTCAGTTTTATAAGAGGAAGATAGTTCTGGAGATGGTTGCACAACAATGTGAATGCACTTAATGTCATTAAACTGTACACTTAAAAATGGTTAAGCGGGGGAGTATATATTCAGGACAATTTGAATCTATGCTTGTATAAAAAAAAATTTACAGAAAAAATGGTTAAAATGGTAGCTTTTATATTATGTGTATTTTATCACAATTAAAAAAAGTTTTAAAGAAGCCTGGCCTACACAGCCACTTCTGGCCCTTGCCACCTCTCTAGCCTCATTTGGCCTCCTCCCCCTCACTTTGTTCCCCAACAATCAGGGAACAATCTGTTCCCCTGGGCATACTGTTCACCTCTGGACCTTGATAAGATGTTCTTTCTGCCTCAAATGCTCCTCCCACCCTTTTGCCTAATGTCAAATGTCCCTTTCTCAGGGCAAACCTTTCCTGACACTAAAGACCAGCTTGTGGCCCAACTGTACATTCTCATGGTATCCTGTACTTTTTCTTCCTAGCATTTATTGCAGTTAAATACTTGTACAATTGATTATTTAATGTTTATATCTCCAACTAGAATGTCAGTTCCACAAAGACAGGGACTGTGTCTATTTTGTTTACTGCTATATTCTGTTAGAACAGTTAGATACTCAGTAAACATTTGCTGACTGTCTGAATAGATGACCTACTTATTGCTGGTGCAAGCTCCTCACATTCTACAATCCGGAGCCTGTGAGCCTCAGCCTTGTGGATCCAGAAACCTGACTTTGAAGAACACACAGAGCTGATTCAACTCAGAGCTGGGCCACACAAGCAAACTGTACACTTGATTACTCCACAAAGAATATGCCATTAAATTAATTATGGAGTGGCTCCCTGGTTGAGTAGAGGAACAGAGCCAAGAGAGAGCTCATAGCTCACTGTAGCCTCAAACCCCCAAGCTCAAGCAATCCTCCCACCTCAGCCTCCCAAAGTGTTGGTATTACAGGCATGAGCCACCGTGCCCAACCAAGATGGAGAGTCTTGAGTGCTATTTGCTTGATGAAACAAAATGAAACAGTGGTGACTGGAATATTCCTGTTTCTGACCCTGCATCTCCATTAAGGTTGTTGGTTGTGAACAGCAGAAATCAACTCTGGCTAGAGAATTATTGGATGGCTATTAAGTGCTTGTAGAACCCATGTGTGGCTGGAGGAGCAGGCTTCAGACTGGGCAGGAAATAAAGGGAGCTGCAGGAATAAAGAATGAACAATTTGGACGTGGCACGGTGGCTCACACCTGTAATCCCAGCACTATTGGGAAGCCGAAGTGGGTGGATCACTTGAGCCCAGGAGTTCAAGACCAGCTTAGGCAACATAGTGAGACCCCATCTCTACAAAAAATTTTTAAAATCAGCTGGGTGTGGTGGCGTGTGCCTGTAATCTTAGCTACTTGGGAGGCTGAGTGGGAGGATCACCTGAGCCCGGGAAATCGAGGCTGCAGTGAGCTGAGATCATGCCACTTCACTCCAGCCTGGGTGACAGAGCAAGACCCTGTGAAAGAGAGAGAGAGAGAAGAAAGAAAAAGAAAGAAAGAAAGAAAGAAAGAAAGAAAGAAAGAAAGAAAGAAAGAGAAAGAGAAGGAGGGAAGGAGGGAAAGGAAGAAGGAAAAGAAAGAAAGAGAAAGGAAGAGAAAGAAAGAAAGAAAGAAAGAAAGAAAGAAAGAAAGAAAGAAAGAAAGAAGAAAGAAAGAAAGAAG
>NW_012104255.1:783968-787258 GCF_000951045.1 Mandrillus leucophaeus
AACCTTAGGTTATATGCCTGCTCCTCTCAACACACCAGGAAGAGAAGAGAAGAGGTAAGATCTTGCCTCTTGCCTACTCAGGGTTTTCCTTTTTTTTTTTTTTTTTTGAGACAGGGTCTGACTCTGTCGCCCCAAGCTGGAGTCCAGTGGCACAATCTCGGCTCACTGCAGTCTCAATCTCCTGGGCTCAAGGAATCCTCCTGCCTCAGCCTCTCGAGTAGCTGGGACTACAGGCACATGCCACTATGCCCAGCTATTTTTTCTATTTTTTGTAAAGATGGGGTTTCACCATGTTGCCCAGGCTGGTCTTGAAATCCTGAGTTCAAGTGATCTGCCTGCCTCAGCCTCCCAAAGTGCTGGGATTACAGGCATGAGCCACTGTGCCTGGCCCTGTGTGTTTCTTTTTAACATCAAGGACACATTTCCCAGAACACCATCCCACAGAGGAACCTATTTCTGTCTCATGAGTCAGGACAGTGTCACATTCCCCCACAGGAATGGGACCCCCATAATTTGCTTAAGCCAATAATTCTCAAACTTCTTGGCTTTAGGACATCTTTATACTCTTAAAAATTATTGAGGACCTAAAAGAGCTTTTGTGTGTGTGAGTGATAGCTGCCAGTTTTTATATTGTAATAAACTAAGAATGAGAAATTTAGGCCAAGCACAACAGCTCATGTCTGTAATCCCACAGTTTTGGAGGCTGAGGCAGGAAGATCATGTGGGACCAGGAGTTTGAGACCAGCCTAGGCAACATAGTGAGACCCTATCTCTACAAAAAAATTATTTAAAAATAGCCAGGCATGGTGGTGTGTGCCTGTAGTCCCAGCTACTTGGGAGACTGAGGTAGGAGGATTGCTTGGGCCCTGGGAGATCAAGGCTGCAGTGAGCTGTCATTGCACCACTTTATTCCAGCCTGGGTGACAGAGCAAGACCCTAGCTCAAACAAATAAAAATTCAGGGAGTACCTGTGCAGGTTCCTTACCTGGGTATATTTAGTGATGCTGAGATTTGGGATATGATTGATCCTGTCACCCAGGTACTGAGCATAGCATCCCATAGTTAGTTTTTCAACCCTTACCCCCTCCCTCCCCCCTCTAGTAGTCCCCAGTGTCTATTGTTGCCATCTTTATGTCCATGAATATCCATCATTTAGCTCCCATTTATAACTGGGAACGTGTGGTATTTGTTTTTCTGTTCCTGTATTAATTAGCTTAGGACAATGTCCTCCAGTTGCATTCATATTGCTGCAAAGGATATGATTTCATTCTTTTTTATGGCTGTGTAGTATTCCATGGTGTATATGTACCGCATTTTTTTAATCCAATCCACTGTTGATGGGCACACAGGTTGATTCCATGTCTTTGCTATTGTGAATAAAAGCACACATTCTATTAATGTCAGAGTGATGACATCATATGTCATGTAACCTCTGGAAAACTCCATATACTTGTGAAACAATGAGAGTGAAAATTCAAGACAAACAATGTCATGAAAAGAGTTTTGAATTCACAGTCTGAAAAAGTCTTGTAGATCCCCAAGGATTCCCAGATCATACTTGGAGAACTACTGGTTTAAATCAATTAGGACTTAGTCCTGAATCCCACAGGGGAAGGGTGGGCACTGGAACCAAAGCAGGATGCTGACAGCTTAGAAGAAGGGAGTAACTTACAAGGCCTGCTACAGTGGGGTCAGAAAGAATTCTACAAAGGCAACCGCGGTACGGTTAGGAAGAGGGAGAAGTGAATCTGGGCAAACAACAATCAACAAGCAATGTTATCAAATCCCTTTCGCCTGGATAGGCCTACCCACACTCTACTGATTCAGTGTCTCTCCTTTTCAAGGCTGGGCACAGCTGGGAGCAGAGGCTCATGCCTGTAATCCCAGCACTTTGAGAAGCCAAAGTAGAAGACTGACTTGAGTCTAGGCGTTCCAGACCACCCTGTGCAACATAGCGAGACACCATCTCCACCAAAAATAAAAAATAATTTGAAAAATCAAGGCTGGCCACACTTGTTTGTGGAACTATTCTTCCTTCAGATGTGTTTATAGTTCTGATGAATCTGTGCAGGCATTTGCCCCCCTCACATTACATATTGATTTCATTAGACCAGTGTTTCCTAACTAGCAGCCAGCGAAGAACCACCTTAGAATGTTTTCCAAGACCAAGTGCCACCTTGGCTATTATTTACTTAATCTTCGTCTTTAAATCAACTTTATTCATTTCAAAAAGAACATTTTATTCACCACCTACCCCGCTGATTGAAAGCCTCTTTAAGCTTCTCCAAGGAGTTGCAGGAAAAATGATCCACCAGACTATTGACTCTTCATTAGAATCACATTTGTGTGTGGGTTAAATTGGCTTTAAAAGCTTTTCTGTTTTCATTGTCTTATCAGATGCTGTGGTCCACAGCAAACCAAGTGTTTAAAAGATGCGGTTTCTTAGAACAGTTTTCATTCCTAGAAAGTCAAACCAAGCTCTTAGACCATCATTAGTTGCATCTGGGGCAGGACAAAAGAGGAAGTTTTAAATTCCTTTGTTTCACTTTTCCCCTCCAAAATGAATGGCCAAAAAGAAAACTGCAAGTGTAACGCCCCTTTTTCCTGCTACCCCTCCCTCTCGGCCCCTCCAGAGGGTCGGCCTTTTTCCGGCCCCAGTGGTGGGAGGACCCAGCATCTCAGAACAGCTGTGGGACTTCCAGACTCTGAGAGGTTGCTCATCCTTAAACGTGGGGTCGGGGAGGAAAGGTACAGTGGGAATGAGGAGGACACGGAACCATAGGGCACTGGAGGCAGGGCAGGGGGGGCAAGGGGACAAGAGAGGAGAGGAGCAGGCAGAACCAAAAACCAACCCACCAAAGGGAGGGAGAAGAGAGACAGCAAAGCAGTAATCTGCATCACACAGAGAGAGAAAGGGGACAGCACAGAGGGAGGCGAGGAAGGAGGAAAGGTTAGAGAAAAACAAAGGGAAGGAGAGACAGAAGAAAAAAGAAGAAAAGAAAGGGGAAAGAAAAGTGGATGAACAGTCTCCTCTAACCCTGCTGGGGAAGGATCACAGTGGTTTGAGTACCACCCAAATGAACTTTCTTTTTTTTTTTTTGGAGACGGAGTCTCGCTCTGTCGCCCAGGCTGGAGTGCAGTGGCCGGATTTCAGCTCACTGCAAGCTCCGCCTCCCGGGTTTTACGCCATTCTCCCGCCTCAGCCTCCCGAGTAGCTGGGACTACAGGCGCCCGCCACCTCGCCCGGCTAGTTTTTTGTATTTTTTTAGTAGAGATGGGGTTTCACCGTG
>NW_012104255.1:787703-789241 GCF_000951045.1 Mandrillus leucophaeus
AGCCATGCAGGTTTTGAGCAAGAGAAGAACGTATTTAAAGCTTCAGGAGGCCGGGCGTGGTGGCTCACGCTTGTAATCCCAGCACTTTGGGAGGCCGAGGCGGGCGGATCACTAGGTCAGGAGATTGAGACCATCCTAGTTAACACGGTGAAACCCTGTCTCTACTAAAAACACAAAAATTAGCCGGGCATGGTGGCGGGCACCTGTAGTCCCAGCTATTGGGTAGGCTGGAGGCGGGAGAATGGCGTGAACCCGGGAGGCCGAGCTTGCAGTGAGCGGAGTCGCGCCACTGCACTCCAGCCTGGGCGACAGAGCAAGACTCCGTCTCAAAAAAAAAAACAAAAAACAAAACAAACACAGAAATTAGCTGGACATGGTGGTGGTGCGCCTGTAGTCCCAGCTACTCAGGAGGCTGAGGCAGGAGAATCGCTTGAACCGGGAGGCAGAGGTTGCAGTGAGCCGAGATTGCGCCACTGCACTCCAGCCTGGGCAACAAAGCGAGACTCAGTCTCAAACACACACACACACAAAACACCAAAAAAAAATTTTTTTTCAGGAAATTTAAGGTTCAGGAAGACTAGGTCAGGCAACAAGGAGACCAAAGGCAGAGCAACAAGCTGGGAGCTCTTCTAGAAGTCCTGGCAAAAAGGATGAGAACTGGACTAAGGGGACAGTTAGGAGAGAAAGGCACTGCAACATCACCATACCCGCAATTATATGGCCAGCTTTCCAACAGTTTCCCTCACATCCACGGTTTCATTCCATTTGATCCAAAAACCTTTTATCTGCAGGGAATATTACTCATATGGTACACATGAAGAAACTATGTCTCAGAAAGGAAACAATTTGTCTAAGATTCCTCAGTGAGTCCACAGAGGAACTTGGGCTAGGGCTGAAGAATTCTGTGTGTCCACTAACTGCCAAGCCCAATCTAGCTGCTTGGAACATATATTCGATCATTACGACAAATTAATATCCTCATATTGCACAATTTACACAGAAGCACAACTGCTCCCAGACTCCCTTGAGAGCGCAGCCTATTGGCTGCCAACCTTCCTGGGAGCCAAAGCTTCCTGGGGGCTATAGCATCTTTCCAGGAGAAGAGAAACCCTCCCCACAATTCCCAGAGTAACCACCCCAACTTCTCCCTTGGGTGAATTGCTTAGGGCCAGAATGAGTCTGAGCCCACATGTTTGGTGGACGTTACAGCTGTTCTCAGAGAAGCAATAACACTCCATTTTCCCAGGGCTAGGACTGAGCCCCAGGGCTAAGTATATTCTCAGCATTTCCCTTGTGCATTTGCCTCCCTCCACCCCGCTACCACCCTGATCCAAGCCATCATCTCTCGTCTGCATTGCCACAACAGCCTTCTACCAGTCTCTGTGATCAAGGCTGTAGATAGTTCTGTGGTTTGTGCATATCTGGTTAAGGGCCCCAGTAGGGGCTGAAATCCAGTCTGCACTCTGGTGCCAAGCCATGAACCTCGGTGTGGGGCTACACCTGCAGGAGGAAGAGGCACCTTTCTCTTTAGACAAGGG
>NW_012104255.1:790206-791973 GCF_000951045.1 Mandrillus leucophaeus
GGGCGCCTGTAATCCCAGCTACTCGGGAGGCTGAGGCAAGAGAATTGCTTGAACCTGGGAGGCAGAGGTTGCAGTGAGCTGAGATTGCACCACTGCACTCCAGCCTGGATGACAGAGTGAGACTCCATTTCAAAAGAAAAGAAAAGAAATCAAAGTCCTTATAGTAGTCTGTAAGATCACACATGATCTGGCCTCCCAATAACTCTCTGAACTTTTCTTTTTTCTTTAATGTGTTCCCATCGTTAAGCAATCTCTCCAATATGACTTCCTATCCCAGTCACACCGGCCTTGTTTCTGTTTCTTAAACATATTAAACTCATCCCATCTAGGGTTTTTATACTTGCTTTTCCTTTTGCCTGGAATTATTTTCCTCCAGATATCCACAGCACTGATGCCTTATGCTTTAGGTCTCAGCTCAAATGTCATCTCTTTAAATAGGCCTTCCCCAACTTCTTTATTTAATGCTGTGTTCCCCACTCCACCCACAATGTACCACTCTATTACTTTGTCATGTTTTATTTTCTTCATATAACTTATTACTCTCTGAGTGTGTTTATTTATTATCTGTCTTGCCCAGTGGAATGTAAGCTCATGAGAGCCGAGAACATGTCTGTCTTGTAGAGTATTGTGTCACAGTATCTAGAACAGTGCCTGACCCAAAGCAGGTACTGAATAAGTTTTTGTTGAATGAATGAATCTATGACTTTTCTCTGATAACCAGAAGTGCAACCTCAGCTAGGGGGTCCCCTACAATAAACTCACACACACTGGGGAATAAAGCTGATACTTAGGGAACAGACTTAGGATATCCTAGGTTCTATGAGTCCCACAATAGAGCCCAGAGCACAAGTTCTTTTGATTCTTTATCTGTAGGAATGAGAAGAAAAAAGTGTTTGTGATATCATTGAAATTGCAGGAAACAGTCTTACTTCCAAAATTTCTTCCATCATTGCATCAAAGTCCTAAGAGTGAGCCAAATTTGGGTCAAGTGCCCATACCATGTCTATACCAGGGATCAGGTAAATAAAAGATCTGGCCCCTTCAGCTTTTGTAATGGGAGCCAGCAGCGGGAAGCAGGTGTTAGGAATTCCCCTCTTGCCAAGACTACACACAGTGGAAAGTATGAAATTGGATAGCCCCAAAAAGAACAACTGTCATGTTTTTAGGCGATGAAGTGGGAGCCTCAGTCTGAAGCAACGACTTGACAATTTCCAAGAGGAAGTAGAAGGGGGATGCTTAAAGGTATTGGCTGGTATGGCCATCTCTGCAGGAAATGCAAAGCCAAAGCCACATTGAGTGTTAAAGCTGGTCAAGTAATATTTACTTTTATTTACTTATTTTTTTACTTAAATACCTAATACAATGTAAGGTTAAGTAATGTTTATGTCCTTTGTGGGAAGCAGGAAGGCTATAGAGTTCATCTGCTACCAAGTTGAAGATGAATCTCTTCTGGGGGGACTTTTCTTTAAAGCTCTTTCATTTAAAAAATCATTTAGGCCAGTCGCAGTGGCTCATGCCTGTAATCCTAGCACTTTGGGAGGCTGAGGCGGGCGAATCATGGGGTCAGGAGTTCGAGACCATCCTGGCTAACACGGTGAAACTCCATCTCTACATGGGAGGCTGAGGCAGGAGAATCGCTTGAACCCGGGAAGCAGAGGTTACAGTGAGTCAAGATTGTGCCACTACACTCCAGCCGGGGCGACAGAGTGAGACTCCATCTCAAAAAAACAAACAAACAAAAAAAAAACCTTTAGATTTGTTTAAAAT
>NW_012104255.1:792363-802537 GCF_000951045.1 Mandrillus leucophaeus
CAGTGGTGCAATCTTGGCTTACTGCCACCTCTGCCTCCCAGGTTCAAGCCATCCCCCCACCTCAGCCTCCCACATAACTGAGGGACCACAGCCTCATGCCACCACACCCAGCTAATTTTTGAATTTTTTGTAGAGATGGGGTTTTTTCCCTGTTACCAAGGCTGGTCTTAAACTCCTGAGCTCAAGCAATCTGCCTGCCTTGGCCTTCCAAGTGCTGGGATTACAGGCATGAACCACCATGCCCGGCCAGAAAATGTTTTTAAAATGAAAAGAAAGAAAAAAAAGAAATTTTTAAAAAATCCTGAATCTCAGGGACCCAGAATTAAATTGTTTCACTCAATCATTGTGGCAGACAGACCCTAAGGATGACCTCCAAAGATTCCCACCTCCTGACGTCTGTGCTTTTGTATCACTTCTTTTTGAATATAGGCATACTTGCTTCTCACCAATAGAACATGGAAACGCTGATGCGTTGTCACTGCTTTCATTAGGTAACATAATATGGCAAAGGTGATGGGATGTCACTTAAAACATAACATTATATTATATATGACTCCACCTTAGAAGACTGGGATTAGAGACCTCTTCCTTGAGCCAGCACCTGTAGTGCAGCCTCATGAGACTCTAGAGAATCCAGCTAAGTTGTGCCCAGAACCTTGACCCACAGAAACAGACAATAAATATGTGTTGTCTTAAGCCACAAACTTCATGGTAGTTTGTTACACAGCAGTAGAAAACTAATACAATTAGGCCGGGTACGGTGGCTCATGCCTATAATCCCAGCATTTTGGGAGGCCGAGGTGGGCAGATCACTTGAGGTCAAGAGTTCGAGACCAGCCTGGCCAACATGGCAAAACCCCATCTCTACTAAAAATACTAAAATTATCCGGGCATGGTGGTGCACACCTGTAATCCCAGATACTTGGGAGGCTGAGGCAGGAGAATCACTTGACCCCAGGAGGCGGAGGTTGCAGTGAGCTGAGCTCGCAACACTGCACTGCACTCCAGCCTGGGCGACAGAGTGAGCCTCCATCTCAAAAAAAAAAAGGAAGAAAGAAAGCTAAAACAATCATACTCCTTAGTTAGTGGTCTCATCATCAACCTAGACATGGTACCACAAGGGAATAATAATAGCACCTTCCTTATAAGGCTATTATAGCGATACCATTAGTTTAATCTTGCAAATGACTTAGAACAGTCTGTGGTACATACATCAGTGTTTTTAAGCTGTTTTCCACAAGACCCTTTTATTTACTTCTGTCTCTTTTTTTCCATTTTTTGTGATAAAATACACATAACACAAAATTTACCATTTCAAAGTATTCAGGTCAGTGATGTTATGTACAACCATTATCATGTTCATCACCTCAAACAGAAACCTCATGCCCATTAAGCAATCACTCCCCACTCCCTCCTCCCCTCAGCTGCTAAAACCAGAAATATGCTTTCTGTCTCTATGAGTTTGCCTATTCTGGATATTTCGTATAAATGGAATCATATAATACGTGGCCTTTCATGGCTGGTTTCTTTCATGTCACACGTTTTCAAGGTTCATCCATGTTGTAGCATGTGTCAGTGCTTCATTCCCTTTTATGGCTGAATTATATTCTATTGTATGGACATAAATTTTGTTTATCCATTCATCCGTTCATAGACATTTGAGATGTTTCTACCTTTTGGCTTTTGTGAATAGTGCTGCTGTGAATATTCATGTGCAACACTTACTTTCAATTATTTTGGGTACGTACCTAGGAGTGGAATTGCTGGGACATATGATAATTCTTTTTACCCTGTTGAGGAACCCAAACTGTTTTCCACAGTGGCTGCGCCATTTTACATTCCCACCAGCAACGTACAAGGGTTCCAGTTTCTCCACATCATCACCAAAAATTGTTGCTTTCTGTTTTGTTTGTTTGTTTGTTTGTTTTTATGGTCATCCTAGTAGGTAGGAAGTAATATTTCATTGTGGTTCTGATTTACATTTCCCTATGACTGATGATGTTGAGCATTTTTTCATGTGCTCATTGGCCATTTATATATCTTATTTGGAGAACTGTCTATTCGAACCTGTTGCCCATTTTTAGGTGGATGATGATGATGATGATGATGATGATGATATTATTATTTGAGACAGGGTCTTGCTCTGTTGCCCAGACTGGAGTGCAGTGGTGTAATCATAGCTGACTGCAGCCTCAACCTCCTGGACTCAAGTGATCTTCCCACCTCAGCCTCCTGAGTAGTTGGGATCACAGGTGCATGCCACCACACCCAGCTTTAAAAAAAAATGTAGATATGAGGTCTCATTATGTTGCCTGGGCTGGTCTTGAACTCCTGGGCTCAAGCAATTCTCCTGCCTCAGCCTCCCAAAATGCTGGGATTACAGGCAGGAACTACCGCGCCGGCCCGTTTTTAGTTGGATTGTTTATCTTTCTGCTGTTGAGCTGTAGGAGTTTGTTATATATTCTGGATGCTAGTCCCTTATCAGATATGTGATTTAAAAGTATTTTCTCCCACTCTGTGGGTTGTCTTTTTACTTCCTTTTTTACTGTAATAGAGATAGGGTCTCACTCTGTCACTGAGGCTGGAATGCAGTGGTGCAATCACAGTTCACTGCAGCCTTGAGCTCCTGGGCTCAAACATCCTGCCTCAGCCTCCCAAGTAGATGGGACTACAGGCATTTCTAGGCTCACGTGATCCTTCTACTTTGGCCTCCCAAAGTGCTGGGATTATGGGTGTCAGCCATGGTGCATGACTTCCACCTCTCCTTGATTATTGCATTTGCCTCTCTCCAATTTCCTCTTCCAGTCCACCTGATACAATGGCCACTGCCAGCTGTGACCTGGTAAATGTTTAATAAACTCTCTAGAAAAAAAGAAACCCTGATTTGTAGCATTTGCTGATTTCCATGGTGTAAATATTCCCATTATGACCAATTTCAAGCCACTAACATGATGTCAGTTAGCCTGCAAAATTCCTGACATTCTAACAAATGTCTTTCTTGGGAGTCGGTAGAAGCCAGCTCCAAAAAATCACTGACACAGTTGAATTATTGTAGCATGCAAATTTACCAGGTCACTCCGCTGATTAAAACCTTTCCATTTTCATCTGTGGAATGAAACTGGAAAAAAAAAATGCAAAACCTTTCAATGACTCTACCTCTCCCACAGGATAAATACCCAAGTTGTTCAGCCCGGCATTCACATTTCTTTGGGATTTACCCACTATGGATTTCACCATCCTCATCTCATAAACCACCCAAACTACCACCCTGATGCCCCACCACTTTTGAATGGCTCAACATTCTGGGTTTTTGTTTTGTTTTGTTTTGTTTTGTTTGAGATTGAGTCTCTCTCTGTCGCCCAGGCTGGAGTGTAGTGGTGCAATCTCTGCTCACTGCAACCTCCGCCTCCTGGGTTCAAGCGATTCTCCTGCCTCAGCCTCCCAAGTAGCTGGGACTACAGGTGTGAGCCACCATGCCCGGCTAATTTTTGTATTTTTAGGAGAGGCAGGGTTTTGCTATGTTGGCCAGGCTGGTCTCGAACTCCTGATCTTGTGATCTGCCCGCCTCAGCCGCCCAAAATGCTGGGATTACAGGTGTGAGCCACTGTGCCCAGCCAGCTCAACATTCTTATATTCACTAGGTTTTTTTTTTTTTTTTTTCCACACCTTTGTATCTTTTCTCTTGCTTCTTTCTGTACCTGGTGAACACCTATTTATTTTTCCAGACTCATCTGATGCCCTCAGGTAGAACTAGACATTTCCATGTTGAAATCCATTGAGGCCTCTATCATAGCACCTGTAACTTCTTGCACCATCTGTTCCTTTATATTTCTTTCTCTGAGACCAGCCTGTGAAGCTACTTGAGAATGGACAGTCTCATTCATCTCCCTAACACCTCAGACCACAGCCTGGTCTATAGGTACCATTTAATAAGTAGTTATCAGAGGAATGTAGATCTGGACTAAGACTTGAGGAGGAGTTAAGAGTTGGCTAAACAGACAAGAGGGAATTGCAGGTGAGAGAACAATGTGTGCAAATATACAAAGGTATAAGCACACATTCCAGCTCCTTGGAAGGCAAGGAGTGTGTATGCCCTTGAGGAGTTTTTATTTTTATTTTTTTAATTTTTAATTTTTTTGAGGCAGAGTCTTGCTCTGTTGCCCAGTCTGGAGTGCAGTCGCATGATAGCTCACTGCAACCTCCGCCTCCCAGGTTCAAGGGATCCTCCTGCCTCAGCCCCACTAGTAGCTGGGATTACAGGCACGCGTCACCATCCCTGGCTAGTTTTTGTATTTTTAGTAGAGACGGGGTTTCACCATGTTGGCCAAGCTGGTCTCGAACTCCTAACCTCAGGTGATCCACCTGCCTCGGCCTCCCAAAGTGTTGGGATTACAGGCATGAGCCACTGTGCCTGGCCTTGAAGAGTTTTTAAAATCTTACTTTGAATAAGTAGATGAAAAAGTGAATTGTGAGTCTATCACACTGTGGACTTCAATGGTTAATAGTAACAAGTACTGCGATACTTTTCCTCCCAACCCCCTGTCTGATCTGCCAAGGGTACAGGAAGAGTGCTGTTTCATTTCTTTCTTTCTTTATTTTTTGGAGACAGAGTCTCACTCTGTCACCCAGGCTGGAGTGCAGTGGTGCCATCTCGTCTCACTGCAACCTCCGCCTCCCAGGTTCAGGTGATTCTCCTGCCTCAGCCTCCTGAGTAGCTGGGACTACAGGTTCCTGCCACCACGCCCAGCTAATGTTTTGTATTTTAGTAGAGATGGGGTTTCACCATATTAGCCAAGATGGTCTCGATCTTCTGACCTTGTGATCCACCCGCCTGGCCTCCCAAAGTGCTGGGATTACAGGCGTGAGCCACCACACCTGGCTGTAATTTTTTTTTTTTTTTTTTTGATACAGGGTCTCACTCTGTCGCCAGGCTGGAGTGCAGTGGCAAGATCATGGCTCACTGTAGCCTCGACCTCCCAGCCTCAAGCAATCCTCCCACCTCAGCCTCCTAAGTAGCTGGGACTACAGTCACATGCCACCACGCCTGGCTAATTTTACTCTTTGTAAAGACAGTGTCGCCATATTGCCCAGCTGGTCTCGAACTCCTGGGCTTAAGCAATCCTCTCATCTCGGCCTCCCGAAGTGCAGGGATTACAGGGATCAGCCACCTTGTCAGGCTCTTGCTGTTCTCTTGATTTGGGAAAGTACAAATGTTCCTTCTCCTCTTGCTTTTCTTAGTAGTGATTCCCAAGATTTCTTAGTGTAGATGGTGAGAAGTGGACAGACTTAGGATATATTTTGGAGATGAGGGTAAGAGGCTTTAATAACAGACTTGAGTCCAAAGGACAGAGAAGTATTAAGGATGACTCTTAGGGTTTTAGTTCAAACAACTGAAAGGATAGAGTTGCCATTAACCTGGTTGGGTAAGACTGAAGGAGGAATAGGTTTGTGGTAGTAGGAAGATCAGGACTCTATTTTAGACATGCTAAATTAGGGAAGCCTATGAGACATCCAAGTGGAAAGTTCCAGCAGGCAGTTGAACATACAAGTGTGAGGCCAGGCACGGTGGCTCACACCCATAATCCCAGCACTTCGGGAGGCCAAGGCAGGCGGATCACCTGAGGTCAGGACTTTGAGACCAGCCTGGTCAACATGGTGAAATCCCATCTCTACTAAAAGTACAAAAATTAGTCAGGCGTGGTAGTGGGCACCTGTAATCCCAGCTACTCAGGAAAATTGCTTGAACCCGGGAGGCGGAGGTCGCGGTGAGCCGAGATCGCGCCATTGCACTCCAGCCTGGGCAACAAGTGCGAGACTCTGTCTCAAAAAATTAGAAAATAAAATAAAATAAAATAACATAAAAATAACAAAAATAAAATAAAATAACAAATAAAAAAGCCAAAACCCGGTCCCTACTAAAAGTTTTTAAAAATTAGCCACACAAGAATCGCTTGAACCTTGGAAACAGAGATTGCAGTGAGCCGAGAGAGAGATATATATGGGTGTGTGTGTGTGTGTGTATATGTGTGTGTGTGTGTGTGTATATGTATGTATGTGTGTGTATAAATGTATGTATGTGTGTGTGTATATGTATGTGTGTGTGTATATATATGTATGTATATACATATATATATACATATATATATACATACATATATATACATACACATACATACACACAGACACACGTGTGGCATTCAGTCAAAGCTAGGAGTGCCTATTTGGGAGTAATCAGTATATAGATGGTAGTTAAAGTCCTAGGATTGCAGGAGATTACCTGCAAAATTTTATGTTTAAGGACTGAGCCCTAAACACTCCAAAGTTCAGAGGCTGATTAAAGGAACCAGAATCAGCATAAGACAGTGTAAAGGAACAGCCAGTTGAGATAAGACAAACACCATGAGGCCAGGCTCAGTGGCTCATACCTGTAATCCCAGCACTTTGGGAGGCTGAGGCAGGATCCGATTGCTTGAGCCTAGGAGTTGGAGACCAGCCTGGGCAGCATGGCAAAACCCCATCTCTACAACAAATACAAAAAATTAGCCGGTATAGTGGCATGCATGCCTGTAGTCCCAGCTACTCGGGAGGCTGCGGTGGGAGAATTGCTTGAACCCAGGAGGTGGAGGTTGCAGTGAGCCGAGATCACACCACTAAACTCCAGCCTGGGCAACAGAGCAAGACCCTGTCTCAAAAAAAAAAACAAAAAAGACAAACCCCATGAGCTTTCAGTGTCATGTAGACTAAGAGAAGAAAGTATTCTAAGACTGAAATAATCAACTCTGCTGAATGTTCGTAAATTGTTGAGTAAAATGAGGATAAAGAAGCACTGAATGTAGCTGGCAACCTAGAGATCACTGGTGAACTTGCCAAGAAAAATTGCAGTGAAGGGATGGGGGCCAACATCTACCTAGCATGAGCTGAGGAAAAAAAGGAATGTGACATCAATCCTACAACCCCACCTGGAACTACGGTATGTTAGTGTATATTAGCCAAGATCTTTGTTTCTTCTTGGGTGGCAGTGTAGAATATCATACAGATTGAGAGTACAGACTTTATTTTATTTATTTTATTTTATTTTTTAAGTCAGGGTCTTGTTCCGTGCAGGGGTGTGATCCTAGCTCACTGCAGCCTCAACCTCCCAGGCTCAAGTGATCCTCCCACCTCAGCCTCCCGAGTAGCTTCGACTATAGACACACGCCACCGCATCTGGCTAATTTTTGTAGAGATGGGGTCTGGCTATGTTCGCCAGGCTGGTCTCAAACATCCCATCTTGGCCTCCCAAAGTGCTGGGATTAAGGGTGTGAGCCACCACACCTGGCAAGAGAGCACAGACTTCAGAGTCAGACTGTCTGGTTCTAGTTCTGACTTAGTACTTGTAAGTATGTACTTAGTAGTATGATCTTGGGAAAATAACTTCCCCTCTCTGTGCACCAGTTTCTTAATTTATAAAGTCAACATAGGTTATTGTGAGATATACATAAATTAGTCTGTATGACATACTTAGAACAGTGCCTGGCTCTTTTTTTTTTTTTTTTTTTTGAGTCGGAGTCTTGCTCTTTCGCCCAAGCTGGAGTGCAGTGGTGCGATCTCAGCTCACTGCAACCTCTGCCTCCCAGGTTGAAGCGATTCTCCTGCCTCAGCCTCCTGAGTAGCTGGGACTTCAGGCACGCACCACCATGCCCAGCTAATTTTTGTATTTTTTAGTAGAGACAGGGTTTCACCATATTGGCCAGATTGGTCTTGAACTCCTGACCTCGTGATCTGCCCACCTCAGCCTCCCAAAGTGCTGGGATTGCAGGCATGAGCCACTTCTCCCGGCCCAGTGCCTGGCTCTTAATATGTGCTTTTTAAAAAGGTAAATCTGATTAGAATTTTATTTTTACTTTTCAGATAGGTCTCTGGATTGAGGTCCTGGAGGCAGGCTTCTAGTCCTACTTCTACCACAGACGCCCTGAATGATCATGGGTAATTTACTTAACAAAAAAGCAGGCCGGGCACAGTGGCTCATGCCTATAATCCCAGCACTTTGGGAAGTCAAGGCAGGAGGATCACTTGAGCTCAGGAATTCAAGACCAGCCTGGGCAACATAGTGAAAACTCGTCTTTACTAAAAATCAAGATAAAATACATAAAAATAAATAAACATTATAAAGAGGGTGAGTGGAAGATTTTAGAGATGACGGATAGGTTTATGGCATAGATTGCAGTAGTGACTTCACAGGTGTATACTTACCTCCAAATTCATCAAATTGTATACATTAAATATGCATAGCTTTTTGTGCGTCAATTACACTTCAATAAAGTAGTTAAAAATAAAATGATTTTTTAAAAAAATCAAAAACGAAAGATTTTTAGAAATCTAAGAACATAGACTAAATTTCAAGCTATCTAAATGGCAACTTACAGTAAATTCAGATTCTTTATATTTGACCTACATCTGTCTAAAACTATTCTTATAACCCTTTCTATGATGTTTTGTCCTCCCTCCCCACCATTTAGTCCTTCAGTATTAAAAATACACGTAAACATTTATTATGGAACCAGATATCTAGGTAATTCAATCATTCTCCTGTTTTCATTTATCTTTCTTTCTTTCTTTTTTTTTTTTTTTGAGACGAAGTCTTTCTCTTTTGCCCAGGCTGGAGTGCAGTGGCACGATCTCGGCTCACCGCAACCTCCACCTCCCAGGTTCAAGCGATCCTCCTGCCTCAGCCCCGCTAGTAGCTGGGATTACAGGCATGCACCACCATGCCTGGGTAATTTTTGTATTTTTAGTAGAGATAAAATTCCTCACCTGAGGTAAGGAATTCAAGACCAGCCTGGCCAACATGGTGAAACCCCATCTCTACTAAAAATACAAAAATTAGCTTGTAATCCCAGCACTTTGGGAGGCCGAGAAGGGTGGATCACTTGAGGTCAGGAGTTTGAGACTAGCCTGGCCAACACGGCGAAACCCTGTCTCCACTAAAAATACAAAAATTAGCCAGGTTTGGTGGTGGGCGCCTGTAATCCCAGCTACTTGGGAGGCTGAGGCATGAGAATCTCTTGAACCCAAGAGGTGGAGGTTGTAGTGAACCAGGATCATGCCACTGCACTCCAGCCTGGATGACGGAGCGAGACTCTTATCTTGAAAAAAAAAAGAGAGAGAAATCAGATTTCATCCTTACACTAACTATATCATGTCGTTCAAAAATCCAACTCCATGCTTCTTAATCACTTAAAAATAAAGGCAAAACTTTGAAAAAGAAACAAAAAATAGCAGCCCCTGATATTCAGAAACTGGCTTAACACTCAGAGGTAGGCTATGTTATTCTCCTATTTAGACATAAACAATCTCACAGAATATCAACCTCAAACAAGTTTATTCTGAGACCATGAAAAAAATGAGACAAATCAAGGTCACTTCATAATTTTGTCTAAGCACTGTGCCACCCACAGTGAGTGGAGATCGCACCACTGCACTCCAACCTGGGCGACAGAGTGAGACCTCAGCTCAAAAAAAAAAAAAAAAAAGACAGATGCAAGTTAATAGTAATTTTCTAGTTTTTAAATGGGCGCAGTGGCTCACGCCTGTAATCCCAGCACTTTGGGAGGCAGAGGCAGGCGGATCACGTCTCTACTAAAAATACCAAAAAAAAAAAAAAAAAAAATTAGCCGGGCATGGTGGCGGGCACCTGTAGCCCCAGCTACTCAGGAGGCTGAGGCAGTAGGATGGCGTGAACCCAGGAGGCGGAGCTTGCAATGAGCCGAGAAGGCGCCACAGCACTCCAGTCTGGGCGACAGAGCAAGACTCCGTCTCAAAAAAAAAAAAAAAAAATGCAAGGGATGGTGTTAAAAAAAAAAAAAAAAAAAAAAAAGGGTGTTTATTATTAAGCTTTATAATTTAAATAACGAATTACAAATATTCTTTCATATACGTCAAATATTATTTTATTTTAAACATTTTAAAAAGTAGGCCAGGTTGGTCGGGTATGGTGGCTCACGCCTGTAATCCCAGCACTTTGGGAGGCCGAGGCAGGCGGATCACGAGGTCAGGAAATCGAGACGATCTGGCTAACGTGGTGAAACCCTGTCTCTACTAAAAATACAAAAAAATTAGCCGGGCGTGGTGGCAGGTGCCTGTAGTCCCAGCTACTCGGGAGGCTGAGGCAGGAGAATGGTGTGAACCTGGGAGG
>NW_012104255.1:802587-809616 GCF_000951045.1 Mandrillus leucophaeus
GGAGCTTGCAGTGAGCCGAGATCACGCCACTGCACTCCAGCCTGGGAGATAGAATGAGACTCCATCTCAAAAAAAAAAAGCAGGCCAGGCATGGTGGCTCACACCTGTGATTCCAGCACTTCCGGACACCTAGGTGGGAGGAGGATTGCTTGAGTTTGGAAGTTCAAGACCAGTCTGGGCAACATAGTGAGACCCCATCTCAAAAAAATAAATTAAAAAATAAAGAAAAAATTGTTTTAGGCCAGGCGAGGTGGCTCATGCCTGTAATCCTAGCACTTCAGGAGACCAAGGCAGGTGGATCACCTGAGGTCAGGAGTTCAAGACCAGCCTGTCCAACATTGTGAAACCCCATCTCTACTAAAATACAGAAATTAGCCAGGCATGATGTTGGGTGCCTGTAATCCCAGCTACTCGGGAGGCTGAGACGGGAGAATCACTTGAGCCGGGGAGACGGCGGTTGCAGTGAGCCAAGATCGTACCACTGCACTCCAGCCTGGGCAGCTAAGCGACACTCCGTCTCAAAAAAAAAAAAAAAAAAAAGTTTTTAATTAGCTGGCCTTGGTGGTGCACACTTCTAGTTCCAGCTACTCAGGAGGCTGAGGTGGGACTGCTGAGGTGGTCTGAGGTTCATTTGAACATGGAAGGTCGAGGCTGCAGTAAGCTGTGTTCATGCTACTGCACTCCAGCCTGGGCAAGAGAGTAAGACCCGGTCTCAAATAAATAAAATTAAAAAAAAATTACGAGTATTTTAAACTTCATATTATAAAAATTAAGAGCATTTTTTAGATCTAATGAAAGCAACAAATTTCATTTTGTTTTAATGGAAAGGAAAAATACAGAAGGAAGAAAAGTTTGGTGAGCTCCTAAGAGGATCAAGAAAAGGAATACAATTCAAGGGGGAAAAAAAAAACCTTCCATTTTAAACCATGTTATTATTTTAATCCTAGATCATTCAGGAAGCTATGCTGGCTGAAACTGGAATTTATTAAGAAGATTACACTTTCACCTGCAGTTCACATCAAGTAATTTCCATCCGTGTTCCATGATTACATCTTTAAATAGTTTTTAATGATCCCCTTTCTCAATTCAATCTCAAAAGCCAGAAACTGCCACATAAAGAAGTAGATACAGGCTGGTCACGGTGGCTCACGCCTGTAATCTCAGCGCTTTGGGAGGCCGAGGCTGGCGGATCACCTGAGGTCAGGAGTTCGAGACCAGCCTGCCCAACATAGTGAAACCCTGTCTCTACTAAAAATACAAAAATTAGCTGGGCATGGTGGCAGGCGCCTGTAATCCCAGCTACTAAGGAGGCTGAGGCAGGAGAATCGCTTGAACCTAGGAGGTGGAGGTTGCAGTAAGCTGAGATCGCACCATTGTACTCTAGCCTAGGTGACAGAGTGAGACTCCATCTCAAAAAAAAAAAAAAAAAAGAAGAAGAAGAAGAAGTAGACACAGCTACTTCTGCTGGGGCAGGAGCCGGGAATCAATCTTCGTTAAATTCTTGGGGCTTCCCTAAATGGTTCTGGGGTCTTATGTAATGCCAAACCTTGGAAAGGTGTTGAGGAGGATCGTTTATCCTCACAGGTTATCACTGAGGTACATTGTTCACTGGCATTTTTAGATTGGTAGGCTCTCTGTGGCTTCTGCGCCATGCTTGGGACACAGAAATTTCTTATAATACATGTCAACACGGGCCTTGCATTCCTAGTCCCCACATTCATTAAGCAGCTATTCCTCTGTGAGCCCTTACTAAGAATCTGTGAGAAGTCAGGTCCAGTTCCCCAGCTGACATTTCTCCCCTTCAACCAGCAACCCAAGGGACATCTCTTTATAATCTGATGAGAGCCCCATTCTCCTTCAAACCCAATTCTCCTTAAAGTGCTTGGGCTTTTAGAAAAGAAAGATTGGGTTGGGCGCGGTGGCTCATGCCTGTAATCCCAGCACTTTGGGAGGCCGAGGCGGGAGGTTCACCTGAGGTCAGGAGTTTGAGACCAGCCTGGGCAACAGGGTGAAACTCTGTCTCTACTAAAAACACAAAAATTAGCTACGCCTGGTGGTGTGTGCCTATAATCCCAACTACCCAGGAGGCTGACGCAGGAGAGAATTGCTGGAACCCGGGAGGCAGAGGCTGTGGTGAGCCGAGATTGCGCCACTGTACTCCAGTCTGGGAGACAGAGCAAGACCCTGTCTCAAAAAAAAAAAAAAAAAAAGAAAAGAAAAGAAAAGAAAAAGAAAGCTCAGGCCGGGCACAGTGGCTCACACCTGTAATCCCAGCACTTTGGGAGGCCGAGGTGGGTGGATCACTTGAGGTCAGGAGTTCAAGACTAGCCTGGCCAACATGGCGAAACCCTGTCTCTAATAAAAATACAAAAATTAGCCAGGCACGGTGGTAGGTGCCTGTAATCCCAGTTACTTGGGAGGCTGAGGCAGGAGAATCACTTGAGCCTAGGAGGCGGAGGTTGCAGTGAGCCGAGACCATGCCATTGCACTCCAGCCTCCCAGAGCGAGACTCTGTGTCATTAAAAAGAAAAGAAAAGAAAAGAAAGCTCAAATATCCTGCAAGCTAATCTGCTTTCAGCTGGGTCACATACGTCCTAGAAGGTAATAAAACACAGAGCCTGCTATTTGCTAGAAAGGGAGAAAGAAAGGGTAAAATACAGGGAGGAGAAAAGCCTAATATTTAAAAATATTATCTGCAAATTGGCAAAGATTTTTTAAACAGGACAAAAAAAGTGCTAACCATTGAAGGAACAAATGATAAATTGGACTTGATTGAAATGAATAACTGCTCTTCCTCCTGCTTTGGCCATGTAAAACATATCTCCTTCCTTGGCCGGGCGCAGTGGCTCACGCCTATAATCCCAGCACTTTGGGAGGCCGAGGCGGGTGGATCATGAGGTCAGGAGATCGAGACCATCCTGGCTAACACGATGAAACCCGGTCTCTACTAAAAATACAAAAATTAGCTGGGCGTGGTGGCAGGCGCCTGTAGTCCCAGCTACTCAGGAGGCTGAGGCAGGAGAATGGTGTGAACCCGGGAGGCGGAGGTTGCAATGAGCCGAGATCTCACCACTGCACTCTAGCCTGGGCGACAGAGCGAGACTCCGTCTCAAAAAAAAAAAGAAAACACACACACACACACACTACCTCCTTCCTCTTCACCTTCCACTATGATCGTAAGTTTCCTGAGGCCTCCCCAGTTGTGCTTCCTGTACAGTGTACAGAACTGTGAGCCAATTAAACCTTCTTTCTTCATAAATTAAAAGAAAGAACTGCTATTTAACAAAACACACTATTTAACAAAAGAGAGTGAAAAGGCAAGACAGAGAGGGAGATGTTTCAAATACATATATCCAAGGAAGGATCTGTATCCAGAATACAAAATGAAAGTGAAGATAATCCAATCAAAATGACTTAAAACCAATGCTTCATATTTCTACACTTGATCTTAGCCAAAAGGCTGAGAAGCAAACTATTTCAACACACAACAACATGGAAGACTTACAAACACAACGTTGAGTTAAAGAAGCCAGACAGGCCAGGCGCAGTGGCTCATGCCTGCAATCCCAGCACTTTGGGAGGCCGAGGCGGGCAAATCACCTGAGGTCGGGAGTTCAAGACCAGCCTGACCAACATGGAGAAACCCCATCTCTACTAAAAATATAAAATTAGCTGTACGTGGTGGCACATGCCTGTAATCCCGGCTACGAGAGAGGCTGAGGCAGGAGAATCGCTTGAACCCGGGAGGCAGAGGTTGTGGTGAGCCAAGATCACGCCATTGCACTCCAGCCTGGGCAACAAGCGCAAAATTCTGTCTCAAAAAAAAAAAAAAAAAAAGCCAGACATAAGAGTACATACTGTACATACTGTATGATTCCGTTCATATAAAATTCTAAAAGAGGGAAAATTAAGCTTTGGTCAGGATAGTGGTTACTTCTGAGATGAGCAGTGACTGGGAGGACACATGATGAGAAGGGCTTCTGGGGGATTGGTCACTACTCATCCATGTTGTTAACTGGAATTCTGAGCACATATGTAGGTTTTTTTCGTTTTTTTGTTTGTTTGTTTGTTTGTTTTTTGAGACAGAGTCTTGCTCTGTCGCCCAGGCTGGAGTGCCGTGGCATGATCTCGGCTCACTGCAACCACTGCATCCCGGGTTCAAGTGATTCTCCTGCCTCAGCCTCCTGAGTAGCTAGGATTACAGGCGTGCACCACCATACCCGGCTGATTTTTGTATCTTTAGTAGAGACGGGGTTTCACCACATTGATCCGGCTGTTACCGAGCTCCTGACCTCGTGATCCACGTGCCTCGGCCTCCCAAAATGCTGGGATTACAGGCATGAGCCACTGCGCCGGGCCACATATGTAGGTTTTTATGAAATGTGGCGGCCTGCCACTCACTGGGAAACTTGCTCCATCCCTACATCAGCTGGAAGTGAGAGACAGCAATTGGTTTCAGTCTCCTTACCAAACTTCGCTTGATTCCCGATCCCACTCTCCTCCAAGCAAATTGCAAATAAATTTTTTCTTTTCTTTCTTTTCTCATTCTCCAGATTCTCAATTCACACCTCCAACTAAACAGGAAATGCTGACTTCATTGCTTTTAAAAAATCAAATATGCTTTTTATAGAAAAGTCAATCAACAAAGAACAAACAAAGCAACAAGAACCCCAAAATCCCACATCCAGGAGTAACCAGAGTTAACAATTGGTGAAGTTTATTTTTATTTTTTTTGAGATGGAGTCTCACTCTGTCACCCAGGCTGGAGTGCAGTGGTGCGATCTCAGGTCACTGCAACCTCTGCCTCCCAGGTTAAAGCGATTGTCCTACCTCGGCCTCCCAAGTAGCTGGGACTACAGGCGTGCGCCATCAAGCCTGGCTACTTTTTTTGTATTTTTAGTAGAGACGGGGTTTCACCATGTTGGCCAGGTTGGTTTCAAACTCCTGACCTCAGGTGATCTGCCCTCCTTGGCCTCCCATTTTGGGATTACAGGCATGAGCCACTGTGCCCGGCCTTGGTGAAGTTTCTATTGGATATAATCTTTTTTTTTTTTTTTTACATCTGTGTTCATGATCTTATAGGATATATTCTAACATATATGTATTATTTTATATATATATATATTTTTTAGTATATATAGGATATATTCTAATAGCCAGAAGGATATAGATGAGTGGATGGATCATAGCTGTATGGGGGAAAATTTTATTAAAAAATTAAGCTGGGCATGGTGGTTCATGCCTGTAATTCCAGCACTTTGGGAGTCTGGGTAGGAGGATTGCTTGAGTCCAGGAGTTTGCCAGCCTGGGCAACATAGCATAAACCAAAAAGTATTTGAGACAAGTCACAATCAATTTAGACGTTTATTTTGCTGAGGTTAAGGACATGCCATAATATAACCTCAGGAGGTCCTGAGAACATGTGCCCAAGGTGGTTGAGCTACACAACTTGGTTTTATACATTTTAGGGAGACATAAGACATCAATCAATACATGTAAGATGTACATTGGTTGGGTCCAGAAAGGCAGGACAAGTCAAAGGTCCAGGTCATAGATGGATTCAAAGATTTCCTGATTGGCAATTCCTTGAAAGAGTTTATCTAAAGACCTGGAATCAATAGATGGGAGTGTCTGGGTTATGATAAGGGGTTATGGAGACCAAGGTTTTTATTATGCAGATGAAGCCTCCAGGTAGCAGGCTTCAGAGATAATAGACTATAAATGTTTCTTATTAGACTTAAAGAGGTGCCATACTCTTAGTTAATTGTCTCCTGGATGGGCGGGAGAAGATCTAGAAAGGGTAGAGGATTCACTACAGTATGTAGATTGTCCCCACAAGAAGCAGCTTTGCAGGGCCATGCCATTTCAAAATATGTCAAATAAATATATTGGTGGGGAAATACTTTGATTTCTTTTAGAGCCTGCTATCTGTCATGTTGGTATCTTATTGCTATAAAGAGTCTGCTTTGTCAGTCTTAAGGCCTCTGTTGTTGTTTTTCTTTTTTTTTTCTTTTTTCTTTTTTTTGAGACAGAGTCTTGCTCTGTTGCCCAGGCTGGAGTGCAGTGGAGTGATCTCCACTCACTGCAAGCTCCACCTCCCGGGTTCACGCCATTCTCCTGCCTCAGCCTCTGGAGTAGCTGGAACTACAGGTGCCCACCACCACGCCCGGCTAATTTTTTGTATTTTTAGTAGAGACGGGGTTTCACTATGTTAGCCAGGATGGTCTCGATCTCCTGACCTCGTGATGCACCTGCCTCGGCCTCCCAAAGTGTTGGGATTACAGGCGTGAGCCACCGCAGGCATGGCTGGTGGGTGCCTGTAATCCCAGCTACTCAGGAGGCTGAGGCAGGAGAATGGCATGAACCCAGGAGGTGGAGCTTGCAGTGAGTGGAGATCACGCCACTGCACTCTCAGACTGGGTGACAGTGTGAGACTCCGTCTCAAAAAAAAAAAAAAAAAAAAAAGCCAGGCATGGTGGCACATGCCTGTAGTCCCAGCTACTTGGGAGACTGAGTTGGGAGGATCACTTAAGCCCAGAAGGCCAAGGCTGCAGTGAGCTGAGATTGAGTCACTGCACTCCAGCCTGGGTAACAGACCAAGACCCTGTCTAAAAAGAGTGGGAAAATTATATGAACAGATAATGCACACAGAATGAAACACAAAAGAGCCAATAAACATATGAAAAGATGGTAAATCTTACTAGTAATCAGGAAAATTAAAAGTAGAATGACACAGAGTAGAGATGGAACTTATTCTCACTTCAAAGCAATTTGATTGGTAATATTTCACAACCATCATATTGGCAAAATTAATTTTTTTTTTTTTTTGAGACAGAGTTTTGCTCTCGTTGCCCAGGCTGGAATGCAATGGCACAATCTTGGCTTACCTGCCTCCCAGGTTCAAACGATTCTCCTGCCTCAGCTTCCCGGGTAGCTGGGATTACAGGCATGCGCCACCACACCCACCTAATTTTGTATTTTTAGTAGAGATGGGGTTTCTCCATATTGGTCAGGCTAGTCTCAAACTCC
>NW_012104255.1:809746-818016 GCF_000951045.1 Mandrillus leucophaeus
GGCACGATCTTGGCTCACTGCAACCTCCGCCTCCCCTGTTCAAGCAATTCTCCTGCCTCAGCCTCCTGAGTAACTGGGACTACAGACGCGTGCTACCATGCCTGGCTAATTTTCGTATTTTTTGGTGGATACAGGGTTTCCCTGTGTTGGCTTGGCTGGTCTCAAACTCCTGGCCTCAAGTGATCCACCCGCCTTGGCCTCCCAAAGCTCTGGGATTACAGATGCGATCCACTGAGCCCAGTCAAAATTAATAAAATTTAAAAAAAATTAATTAACTCTGGTAATACCAAGTATTTGTGAGAAAGTGAAGAAAAGGGAACTCAGATGTTAATGGTGGGAGTATAAATTGGTACAACCATTCTGGAGATTAATTCAGCAATACCTAGTAAAATTAGATCCATGGCAAGATAAATTAAAACACATGTCCAGAAAAAGACTTATAAGAATGTTCATAGCTGTTGTATTATCCACTGCTACATAACAAATTACCCCAAAACTTAGCAGCTTAAAACAACAAATATTTATATTATCTCACAGTTTCTGTGGATCCAGACATGACTGAGCTGAATACCTGTGCTTCAGGGTGTCTCGGGGTTGCAATCAAGGCATCATCTGGGATTATGGGCTGATCTGAAGGCATGAAGGGGTGGATCTACAAGGCCATACATACCAGGGGGCGGGAATCATTTGGGGCCACTTTGAAGGTTGCCTACCACACAGCTTTATTCATAACAGCGCCAAACTGGAAACAGCTTAGATGTCCATCAATATGAGAACAGATAAACAAACTATGGTATATTCATATAACAAAATACTATCCAATAGTATAAAGGTTGAGTGGGCCAGACACAGTGGCTCACGCCTGTAATCCCAGCACTTTGGGAGGCCAAGGTAGGTGATTCGCTTGAGTCCAGGGGTTTGAGACCAGCCTGGGTGACACGACGAAACCTCGCCTCTACAAAAAATACAAAAATTAGCTAGGTGTCATGAGGCGCATTTGTAGTCCCAGCTACTTGGGAGGCTGAGGCAGGACGATCACTCAAGCCCAGGAGATGGAGGTTGCAGTGAGCCAAGATCGCACCACTATACTTCAAGCCTGGGTGACAGAGCAAGACCCTGTCTCAAAGAAAGAAAAAAAAAAAAAAGACTGAGGACAAGAAGTTTCACACTAAATAAATAATACATAGTATATGATTCAATTTATATGAAGTTCTATAACAGACAAAACTGCTAATTTCTTGTGGGAAAAAAAATCAGAATCGTGGTTGCCCACAGTGTCCGGGGGCTGGAGGCGGAGGCTGGATAATTTTTCTTTTTTTGATACAGAATTTTGCTCTGTCACCCAGGTTGTAGTGCAGTGGCACAAACACCTCATTGCAGCCTCAAGCTCCTCAGATCAAGCAGGCCTCCCACCTCAGCCTCTTGAGTAGCTAGGACTACAGGCATACTCCACCATACCCCAATAATTCTTTTTTTTTTTTTTTTTGGCCAGGCATGGTGACTCACGCCTGTAATCCCAGCACTTTGGGCAACCGAGGCGGGCAGATCAGGAACTCAAGACCAGCCTGGCCAACACAGTGAAACCCGTCTCTATTAAAAAAATACAAAAATTAGCCAGGCATGATGGTGTACGCCTGTAATCCCAGTTACTTGGGAGGCTGAGGCACAAGAATTGCTTGAACCTGGGAGATGGAGGTTGCAGTGAGCCGAGATTGCATCACTGCACTCCAGCCTGGGCAACAGAGCTAGACTCTGTCTTTAAAAAAGCAATTATTATTGTTATTATTATTATTATTATTGTAGAGGCAAAGTCTCACTATGTTTCTCAGCCTGGCCTCTAACTCCTGGGCTCAAACAATCCTCCCACCTCGCCTCCCAAAGTGGTGGGATTACAGGCATGAGTCACCATGCCTGGCTAGGGATGGATGATTGAGAAGAGGTGTGAAATAACTTTCTGGGTTGATGTTAATGTTCTGTGTCTTGATAGGGGTTTGGTAAATTCAGGTACATTTATTCAAGTTCACTGAATCAATCACCACTTAAGATTTGTGCTTTTTTTTTTTTTTTAATTTTTGAGATGGAGTCTCACTCTGTTGTCCAGGCCAGTGTATGCAGTGGTGTGATCTTGGCTCACTGCAACCTCTGCCTCCCGGTTTCAAGCCATTCTCCTGCCTCAGCCTCCCGAGTAGCTGGGATTACAGGTGCCCACCACCACGCCTGGGTAATTTTTGTATTTTTAGTAGAGACAGGGGTTTCACCATGTTGGCCAGGCTGGTCTCGAACTCTTGACCTCAGGTGATCTGCCCACCTCGGCCTCCCAAAGTGCTGGGATTACAGGTGTGAGCCACTGCGCCCTGCCTCAACTTTCAATATAAGGAGTCTAAGGCTTAAGATCAAATAGTTTAACAAATATTGTATATGCTAGTAGATCCAAAAGGTCTAACAGCAGAGCTCACACTCTTGGACACTCTGCTTTAGAGTTTGTTGTTTTTGTTTTGTTTTGTTTTGAGACAGGGTCTCACTCTGTCACCCACGCTGGAGTGCAGTGGCACGATGTTGGCTCACTGCAACCTCTGCCTCCTGGGTTCAAGCAGTTCTCATGCCTCAGCCTTCCAAGTAGCTGGGATCACAGGCACGTGCCACCACGCCTGATCTGCTTTAGGTATTGTCTGTCACCTCATTAGCCTTGTGGATTGGTGTCTGAACCCTGTAGAGAAAGGGGTTTCAGGCAGAATATGAGGAGCTGATTTTACAAGAGACGCTATAAGGCACAGGGGGACAAAAGTGGAGGAGGTGGAACTTCTATACAGAAGACGGCGTAATTCTAGCAGCTCAAGCATTGAAAGCAGCAAGAGATATAACCCTTGACAAAATGCTGGTGTTTAGTGAGTGTTGGCCTCTGTTGTGAGTTGAATTGTGTGCTGCAAAAAGACAAGTTGGAATCCTAACCCCCTCTCTGTCTTTACCTGTGAATGTGACCTTATTTGGACACAGGGCCTTTGCAGATGTAATCAAGTTAAGATGAGGTCAAACTGGATACTCCTCTCTCTTGCCCTTACATGTTGTTAGGTAATTCAGGGGATAGATGAGATGACCCAAATCCTTGGCCTATAACCTCTGCAGATTCCTGAAAGGGGTATGTCTCAAAAAAAAAAAGAAAAGAAAAGAAAAGAAAAGAAAAGAAAAAATAAAAGAAAAATCATTTGGCTAGTTCTCTTAGTTATATAAATTGAAGGCAAGAAGGCACTCTCAGGCAAGGAATAACTGTAATTTTTTCTTTTGTTTTCTTTTTATTTTTGAGACAGAGTCTCGCTCTGTTGCCCAGGCTAGAGTGCAGTGGCGTGATGTTGGCTCACTGCAACCTCTGCCTCCTGGGTTCAAGCAATCCTTCCACCTCAGCCTCCTGAGTAGTCGAGATTATAGGTATGAGCCACCTTACCTGGCCCTTTTTCCTTTGTATAGCAATTTTCAGAGTTCTGGAGAGTCTTGGGGAGAGAGTGGGTGAATTTGCATAAGAAAGCAAGAGGATTTCTGAGAAGGAAGGGGCCAAGAATCCAATCTCTTCTTCCATAAGACATAAAGTTTTGAAAATCTGTTGGGGTGGCAATAAAGGACACTAGTGGTCTCAAAGAAGAAATTACCTTAGGCCGAGTGCAGTTACTCACATCTGTAATCCCAGCATTTTGGGAGGCCGAGGTGGGAGGACATAGTGAAACTCCATCTCAAAAAAAGAAAAGAAAGAAGGAAAAGAGGCAAGGCGAGGGCTGAGGTGGGAGGACATAGTGAAACTCCATCTCAAAAAAAACAAGAAGGAAAGAGGCGCAGCGCGGCGAGAGAGGCCGAGGCAGGCAGATCACTTGAGGCCAGGAGTTCGAGACCAGCCTGGCAAACATGGCAAAACCCCATCTCTACTAAAAATACGAAAATTAGGCAGCCATGGTAGCACAAGCCAGTAGTCCCAGCTACTCGGGAAGCTGAGGCAGGAGAATCGCTTGAACCCAGGAGGCAGAGGTTGCAGTGAGCCAAGACTGTGCCACTGCACTCCAGCTTGGGTGACAGAGTGAGAGTCTGTCTGAAAGAAAGAGAGAGAGAAGAAAGAGAGAAAAAGAAAGAAAGAAAGAAAAAGAAAGAAAAGAAAAGAAAAGAAAAGAAGGCAGAAAAGAAAAGAAAAGATTACCTTGAAGGCAGCAAGAATCTGGGCTAATTATCTGAGCTCAACACTAGAGCCTAAGGGCTCTTGGGGGGTTGGGATGTTTCTGTTTAAAGCACCAGGACAGAACCTGGCAGGTACAGTGGTGTATTTTGAGGATCAACAACAGCTGAGCATGAAGAATTAACTTAAAGAGCTGTAACCTTGGTATTCTAAACCCTTGCACTGTGCAGGACCTGTAGGAAAAGCAGCAGTGCTAGTGGAATGACTGGACTTTCTCACAAGACTTTATAAACTCTGTATAGAGTTTATAAATAAGACTCATTATCCTGGAATGAATAAGTACCTACAGTTCTTTACCAAGTTAAGAGGAATAGAGGCCTCAAAAGGAAAACAACTTCCTATTAATAAAAGCCAACGCATGCTTAAACAATAGGAAAAAGGAGACAAACAGCCATTATTTATATTCTTAAGTGGTGACACTGATCAAAATTTCACTCAATTAATATTATTAAGTGCCTATATGCATCAGGCATTGTACCAGACTCTAAAACTATGGTGGTGTGCAAAAGAGACATGATTCCTGTGCTCTTTGAACTTACTATCTTGTAGGGAAGACAGACATCAGACTGGATGAAAACTTGGTTTCTTATTAGCTGATTCAGTTCATGTGGCCCAAACATGGTCCCCCAAACTCCAATTTGTATCCTTATCAGTTCTGTACCTGTAGCTAGCCAACTGGAGTGTGTCTGAGTCCTCTTCCAAATTCTTAGGGAAGAGAAGATGATTTCCTCAGCTTAGGTTGGGTGTCTACCCTGGTCCATTCAGCTGTAGCCTGGGAATGAGGTAACAACGAAGGCCCGTTACCCACTCAGTGGGGTTATGCGAAGGCTCTGTGAGAAGTGAATATAGGGGAGGGCAATTGAAAACAATGGACCTGCTATCTAACCCAGCTCTACATACTGGATTTCACAATGTGTCTCAAGTAACTACAATGACTTATCACAATCAATAACCAATAACATTTAATAATATCGTCTTTTCCATGAGCAAGTTAATCTTTTCTTCCCAAGAAAAAATTAAAGCTCCAGTCCGGGCACAGTGCTCACACCTGTAATCCCAGCACTTTGGGAGGCCGAGGCAGGTGGATCACTTGAGGCCAGGAGATCAAGACTAGCCTGGGCAACATGGTGAAACCCCGTGTCTACTAAAAATACAAAAATTAGCCAGGTGTGCTGGTGCACACATGTAGTCCCAGCTACTCAGGAGGCTGAGGCACGAGAATTGCTTGAACTCGGGAGGTGGAGGTTGCAGTGAGCCGAGATGGCACCAAGATCGTGCCACTGCACTCCAGCCTGAGTGACAGAGCGAGACTCTGTCTAAGAAAAGAAAAGAAAGAAAGAAAGAAAGAAAGAAAGAAAGAAAGAAAGAAAGAAAGAAAGAAAGAAAGAAAGAAAGAAAAGAAAAGAAAAGAAAATGAAAGCTCCAAATGTATCCAGGCATCTTATCTCTCATCTGGTTGCCTGATGGTGGCCTAAATTCCTAATTCTGTTGCTATGGTGTGGGCTATCTTCCACCACTGCTGTTTTGTTTGGCCTTGGGAAGTTCTTAGGAAGGGGAGAGGCCTAGCTCTTGCTGAGATAAAGCTGAGGGTTGCCTTAGTTTTCCCCACCCTGAGATGTGTCAGATAGCAACATTCACAAACTGGCAGATATCTCCCTAAGCACAAAAGAGATCATTAGGCCCCTTTCCATGATCTTTGCCCAGCCACCAAACCTCCACGAAATATTGAGAGACATTCACTATCATATTTCAGATAGTAAGCAGAGGTATTGGCATCACCATATTATGTGTGCCTATAACAGGCTGTTGAGCTACAATAAATATTAATTGTGCTGAGGAAAAACATTGCAATGCAGGATCAGGAAGATCTTCAAATCTTAACCCAGGAAGAGGAGCTAAAGCATATATGCACCACAGGGAGTCTAAAAAGAATGAATCTTTCCAGCTCAAGTCTAAACTAGAGACTGGCCAGCAGGGTGCGGTGGCTCACATCTGTAATCCCAGCACTTTGGGAGGCTGAGGCAGGCAGGTCACTTGAGGTCAGGAGTTTGAGATCAGCCTGGCCAACACGATGAAATCCCATCTCTACTGAAAATACAAAAATCAGCTGGGTGTGGTGGTGGGCACCTGTAATCCCAGCTACTCAGGAGGCTGAGGCAGGAGAATCTCTTTAACCTGGGGGCGGAGGTTGCAGTGAGCTGAGATTGCACCACTGTACTCTATTGCCTGGGCAATAGAGAGAGACTCAGACTCAAATAAATAAATAAATAAAAAGATTAAAAAAAATAGAGACTGGACAATTGAGCTCCTTGGTACTTCCCTCTGGGCTCATAACCTGGGTTCTGTCCCTCTTGATTGTACTACCCAGACTATGGTGGTAGGAGGCATAGAGAAAACCAAACCCAAATAACAGAGCTCCTTTTCATAAGGCTTAGAGCAGTGGTTCTCAACCAGGAGGGATTTTGTCCCCTTCCTCCTATGCCCAGAGGACATTTGGCAATGCTTGGAGGCATTTTCTGTTGTCATAACTCTGTGTGTGTGTGTGTGTGTGTGTGTGTTGCAGGGGGTGCTATTGGCATCTACTTGGTAGAGGCCAGAGATGCTGCTAAACACCCTGTAATGCACAGGGAAGCCCCACAACAAAAATATCAATAGTATTGAGGTTGAGAAAGCTTGGCTTAGAGGGCTTAGAGCAGAACATGCCTTACTCTCACCCCTCAATTCCAGGCTTCCAATCTTTTGGACTCCCTTGAAGTTCCCACTTAGTCTGCTCAGTGAAGAATGATGGTCTAGGGGTGGACATTTCTACTCCTCCACCTGCACAGGAGGAAAGGCACAATCCAACAAGTTAGAGAACGATGTCCAAGCAAGGGGAAGGACAAGATTGCCAATAGAGATATGCCAATGAGCTTCAAATCGGTGACATGAAAAAAAAAAAAAAAAAAGAAAGAAAATACAGATATGCCAAAATAGAGATCCCCATATAGCAACAGCTTTTTACCTCTCAGTTATTACCTGATAAAGCTCTACTGCCAAGAAAGTGGTTCAATTATGCGTCCTCAAACCCTATCACAATACCTCCATTTTGACAGCAGGTGGGAATAAGAAAAACTTGAATTCTTAAAAAACAATTTAGAGACAAGGTCTCACTATGTTGCCCAGGCTGGTCTTGAGATCCTGAGCTCAAAGGATCCTCCCTTTTCATCCTCCCAAAGTGCTGGGATTACAGGCATGAGCCACCGCACCTAACCAAGTTGAACTCTTCCTACTAACCCAAGTAAGTTCAAGCTTCCAAAGTTTGCCTCCACTTAGTCCCAGCTACTCAGGAGACTGAGGCAGGAGAATGGCGTGGAACCCGGGAGGTGGAGCTTGCAGTGAGCCCAGATCGCCCCACTGCACTCCAGCCTGAGCGACAAAGTGAGACTCCATCTCAAAAAAATAAAATAAAATAAAATAAAAAATAAAAAAATTAGCCCAGCATGGTGGTGTACACCTATAATCCCAGCTACTCAGGAGGCTGAGGCACAAGAATTGCTTGAACCTGGGAGGTGGAGGTTGCAGTGAGCCGAGATCGCACCACTGCACTCCAGCCTGGGTGGCAGAGTGAGACTCTGTCTCAAAAAAATAAAGCAAGAAAAAGGTACAATGTAATGGTGAAAGAAATGGAGAAAATGTTTACATTTTGGACTGAGAATCAGTAGGTTGCTGATATATACAGGCTTCCAGAATCAAAGATGAGTTCACAGCTCCACAGAGCTATTGATTGGGGCAGAGCTTCTTACACACAACGCTATCAAACAAAAAAGAAGGCTGGTGTTTAATTTCATTTGGACAAATTTGTCAAGAGAGTGAAAAAGACACCTCAAAGTCCGCATGAAGAGTCCCTGCTCAATCCTTTGAGAATAATTATCAACAAGTCCTTCTTCTCTTTTTTTTTCTTTTTTTCTTTTTTTTTTTTTTTCTTTTTTTTGAGACGGAGTCTCGCTCTGTCACCCAGGCTGGAGTGCAGTGGCCGGATCTCAGCTCACTGCAAGCTCCGCCTCCCGGGTTCACGCCA
>NW_012104255.1:818066-820707 GCF_000951045.1 Mandrillus leucophaeus
AAGCTCCGCCTCCCGGGTTCACGCCATTCTCCTGCCTCAGCCTCCCGAGTAGCTGGGACTACAGGCGCCTGCCACCTCGCCCGGCTAAGTTTTTGTATTTTTAGTAGAGACGGGGTTTCACTGTGTTAGCCAGGATGGCCTTCTTCTCAACATTAAAACCAAAAATGTTTGAAGAACTGCTGGCCAAAAATTTTCAAAATCTGTTAAACATTACAAAACCACACATCTTTTTCTGAGCTCCTGTGAGTTCAGGCGTTGGGACTAGGGCTAATCCTCTATCCTAGGTTCCCATATCAAGTTGAAAAATTAATAAGTTTAAGGAATAAATGAACCTTGTTATTTTCCAAATATCCAACAAATATTTGCTGAGGTCCATAGGAGAAATAACAGTTATTTATTTATTGTTATTTTTTTTGAGACAGAGTCTCACTCTCTTGCCCAGGCTGGAGTGCAGTGGTGCGATCTCAGTTCACTGCAACCTCCGCCTCCCGGGTTCAAGTGATTCTCCTGCCTCAGCCTCCTGAGTAGCTGGGATTACAGGCACACGCCACCACACCCGGCTAATTTTGTATTTTTAGTAGAGCAGGGTTTCATCATGTTAGCCAGGCTGGTCTGGAACTCTCGACCTCAGGTGATCAGCCCACCTCGGCCCTCCCGAAATGCTGGGATTATAGGCCTGAGCCACCGTGGCTGGCAAGTGTAAGGCTTACTTGTGAAGGCAGCTTCTGTAACCAATAGGTTATATTATTGTTTCCAACAAGAAGTCTGCTATCATCCTTATTATTATTCTATACAGAAAGTGTCTTTTTTCACAAACTGCTTTCAAATTTTTCTCTTTATCATTGATTTTAGGCAATTTGATTATGCCATGCTGTTATATGTAAAATGTTTATTTAGAAACAGAATGCTTGCTCCCTGGTGCTGCAAAGAAATAGCACTTGAACATAAATTTAATTTTCTTAGCAAGGCAATTTTTACTTAGCAAGGCAAAATTTTCAACAAATTTGAAAAATTTTCAGCCATTAGTTCTTTAAATAATTTTATGATCCCTTCTATCTTTCTGGGACTCCAATAACATGTATATTAGGCCCCATGAAGTTGTCTCACAGCTCACTGATGCTCTGTTTATTTTTTTCAGCCTTTCTTCTCTGGGGGTTTCACTTTCAATAGTTTCTATTACTAGGTCTTCAAGTTCACAATCTTTTTTACTGCAACATATAATTTTCTGTTAATTTCCCCAGTATATTTTTCATTTCAGACAATTAATTTTTCATCTCTAGAAGTTCAGTTTGGGTCTTTAAAAAATATATTCCATGTTTCTCCTTTAACATGCTCACTCTTTGACCGGACATGGTGGCTCACACCTGTAGTCCCAGCACTTTGGGAGGCTGAGGCGGGCGGATCACCTGACAATAGGGGTTTGAGTCCAGCCTGGCCAATATGGTGAAGCCCTGTCTCTACTAAAAATAGAAAAATTAGGTGGGCGTGGTGGTGGGCACCTGTAATCCCAGCTACTCAGGAGGCTGAGATGGGAGGATCACTTGAACTTGGGAGGCGGAGGTTGCAGTGAGCCGAGATCATGCCATTGCACTCCAGCCTGGGCAATAGAGTAAGACTCCATCTCAAAAACAAAAACAAAAACAAAAAAACACCTCACTCCTCTTCTACTTTTTTCAACATATAAAATATATTTATAATAGCTATTTAAATATTCTTTTTAAGGTGTCATTTCTTGGTCTGTTTATATTGATTGGTTTTTCTAGAGTATTGGTTGCATTTTCCTGCTATTGTGCATGCCTGATAATTTTTTTTTTTTTTTTTTGAGACAGAGTTTTGCTCTTGTTGCCCAGGCTGGAGTACAGTGGCACGATCAGCTCACTGCAACTTCCACCTCCCAGGTTCAAGTGATTATCCTGCCTTAGCCTCCCAAGTAGCTGGGATTACAGGCACCTGCCACTACACCTGGCTAATTTTTTGTATTTTTAGTAGGGACGGGGTTTCATCATGTTGGTCTGACTGGTCTCAAACTCCTGACCTCAGGTGATCCACCTGCCTAGGCCTCCCAAAGTGATGGGATTACAGGGATGAGACACTGTGCCCGCCCAATTTGTTGTTTTTTGAGACAGGGTTTCATTCTGTTGCCCAGGCTGGTCTTGAATTCCTGGCTCAAGCAATCCTCCCATCTCAGCCTCCTGAGTAGCTGAGATTATAGGTATGCACTACCACACCCAGCTGCCTGATACTTTTTATTTAATTATTATATTTTATTTTATTATTACTATTATTTTTGAGACAGAGTCTCGCTCTGTAGCCCAGGCTGGAGTGCAGTGGCGCCATCTCGGCTCACTGCAAGCTCTGCCTCCTGGGTTCATGCCATTCTCCCACCTCAGCCTCACGAGTAGCTGGGACTACGGGCGCCCACCACCATGCCTGGCTAACTTTTTGTATTTTTAGTAGAGACAGGGTTTCACCATGTTAGCCAGGATGGTCTCGATCTTCTGACCTTGTGATCCGCCCGCCTCAGCCTCCCAAAGTGCTGGGATTACAGGTGTGAGTCACCGCGCCTGGCCCTAATTATTATATTTTATTTTATTTTAATTAATTAATTAATTTTTTTTTTTTTTTTGAGACAGAGTCTCAC
>NW_012104255.1:823532-825268 GCF_000951045.1 Mandrillus leucophaeus
AAAAAAAAAAAAAAAAAGCAGCACTCAAGCCTTATGGTGTAGTTTATTTATTTATTTAGTTGTTGTTGTTGTTGTTTGAGACAAAGTCTCACCCTGTTGCCCAGGCTGGAGTGCAGTGGCGCAATCTCAGCTCACTGCAACCTCCACCTCCGGGGTTGAAGCGATTCTCCTGCCTCAGCCTCCTGAGTAGCTGGGATTACAGGCGCTTGCCACCACGTCTGGGTAATTGTTTTTTTTGAGACGGAATTTCGTTCTTGTTGCTCAGGCTGGAGTGCAATGGTGCAATCTCCGCTCACCGCAACCTCCACCTCCCAGGTTCAAGTGATTCTCCTGCCTCAGCCTCCCTAGTAGCTGGGATTACAGATATGTGCCACCACACCCAGCTAATTTTGTATTTTTAGTAGAGACAAGGTTTCCCCATGTTGGTCAGGCTGGTCTCGAACTCCCGACCTCAGGTGATCTGCCCGCCCTGGCCTCCCAAAGTCCTGGGATTATAGGCATGAGCCACCACGCCTGGCCCGGCTAATTTTTCTATTTTTAGTGGAGACAGGGTTTCGCTGTGTTGGCCAGGCTGGTGGCGAACTTGTGACCTCAGGTGATCCACTCATCTCAGTCTCCCAAAGTGCCAGGATTACAGGTGTGAGCCACGGTGCCCGGCTTTTATTGTGTGGTTTAGATCTATGTAAGCAACATCATAGAGATCTGGCAGCAAGAAGCACAAACTCATCCAATTCCAGAACAGATTTCAGGACTGGTCTCTGAGAAGGAGGGGGACAGGTGAGAGAAAGGCTGAGCCCACAGTTCAATGCCTAGAACAGATTATATAGACGATAACAAGCCAGTAGATCACCAAAACTGGGAAACCAGATGAGAAATAAATTTTAGACACCAATTTTGAGAAAGGAGGATGCAAAGATGTTAGACCCTGCCTGGGTCTAACATCTTAGCTTATGCACTAATACCCTATGAATGAATGAATAAATTCCTGAGTGCCTGTAGCACTTACTGTCAGCAACATGCACGTGATAATTAGATGTTCAGTACCTTATGATCATTCTTGATTTATTATTCACTTATTTGTTCCTTATCTCTTTATCTGCATTCTAAGTCCACCAAAGGCATAAACTGTAATTGCGTGCTTCTTTCTTTCTTTCCTTCCTTCCTTCCTTCCTTCCTTCCTTCCTTCCTTCCTTCCTTCCTTCCTCTCTCTCTCTCTCTCTTTTTTCTTTTTTGACACCGAGTTTCGCTCTTGTTGCCCAGGCTGGAGTGCAATGCCACAATCTCGGCTCATGGCAACCTCTGCCTCCCAGGTTCAAGTGATTATCCTGCCTCAGCCTCCCGAGTAGCTGGGATGACAGTAATGCGCCACCACACCCAGCTAATTTTTTTGTATTTTTGGTAGAGACGGGGTTTCTCCATGTTGGTCAGGCTGGTCTTGAGCTCCTGACCTCAGGTGATCCACCTGCCTCAGCCTCCCAAAGGGCTGGGATTACAGGTGTGAGCCACCATGCCCGGCTCGTGTGCTTCTCTTTCTTATAAGTAGCAGCATTAGTATAATTATTTTGCCCAGGTTTCCTGATTCTCAGTTCAATACTTTTTAAAAACTATATTACTTAACCAGCACTCTTTTTTTTTTTTTAAACATACCCCTAACATGAAGCTCATTAACCAGCATTCTTGACAGAAATAGTTTACCGAGGTAATGTACACGTATTCCTTGGCATATGCAAGGATGT
>NW_012104255.1:828423-829896 GCF_000951045.1 Mandrillus leucophaeus
ACCTCCGGGGTTCACGCCATTCTCCTGCCTCAGCCTCCCGAGTAGCTGGGACTACAGGCGCCCGCCACCACGCCCAGCTAATTTTTTTTGTATTTTTAGTAGAGTCGGGGTTTCACCTATGTTAGCCAGGATGGTCTCGATCTCCTGACCTCATGATCCGCCCACCTCGGCCTCCCAAAGTGCTGGGATTACAGGTGTGAGCCACCGCGCCCGGCCAGACCTGATAATTTTTTACTGGACACCAGACATTATGAATTTTACCATGTTGGGTTCTGGCTTTTATTTATTTTTATTCCTTTAAATTATTTTGAGCTTGTTTTTGGATACCATTAAGTACTTTAAAACAATTTATCCATTTGAGCCTTGTTTTCAAGCATTGTAGACGGACCAGAGTAGTCTTTAGGACTAATTTTGCCTTACTGCTGAAGCAATACCTCCTCTGAGTACTTTTCCTGATGCTCCATGTTATTACAAGGTTTTTCTACTCTGACTCTTGGAAATAATAATTATCCCAGCTCTGCATCACCCCCAATAATTTTTATCAATTTTTTTTTCAGGGATCTTTTTCCTCTGCCTTGGATAAGATCCTCATATACATGTGCTGATCAGTACACTGCTGGAGACTCCGTGCAGGTCTTTGGAGCTCTTCCTCTGTTCAGCTCTCTACTTTCCATGCAGTTCTTCCTTCTTTGGTATTCTACTTTATGAATTCTAGCAATTGTGGCTTCTCTGAATCCTTAGCTCCATCTCCTCAACTTAGGGAGCTCCATTAAGATTTCCCCTTGGCCAGGTGTGGTGTCTCACGCCTGTTATCCCAGCATTTTGGGAGGCTGAGGTGGAAGTGGGAAGATCATTTGAACCCAGGAGTTCTAGACCAGCCTGGGCAACATTGGGAGACCCTGTCTCTACAAAGAAAAAAAAAAGCCAGATATGGTGGCACACACTTTTGTAATCTCAGCTACTCAGGAGGCTGAGGCAGGAGGATTGCTTGAGCCCAGGCTTAAGGCTTAAGCCTTGAGTTGAGGCTGCAGTGAACCATGATTTCGCCACTGCACTCCAGCCTGGGTGTCAGAGCAAAACCCTGTCTTACAAAATAAAAATAAAAAGGATTCCCCCTATCTGCACTGTGGCCTGTAAACTCTCTCCAAGGGTAAGCAGGGCCAATCATAGAACTACCTCACTTGTGGCCGGGCGGGGTGGCTCACGCCTATAGTCCCAGCACTTTGGGAGGCCGTAGGCGAGCAGATCACGAGGTCACGAGTTTGAGACCAGCCTGGCCAACATGGTGAAACCCTGTCTCTACTAAAAATACAAAAATTAGCCGGGCGCAGTCACGAGTGCCTGTAATCCTAGCTAGTTGGGAGGCTACGGTAGGAGAATCGTTTGAACCCGAGAGGCAGAGGTTGCAGTGAGCTGAGATTGTGCCACTGCACTCCAGCCTGGGCGACAGGGCGAGACTCCATCTCAAAAAAA
>NW_012104255.1:833016-834359 GCF_000951045.1 Mandrillus leucophaeus
TTTTTTTTTTTTTTTTTTTGACAGACTCTTACTCTGTTGCCCAGGCTAGAGTGCAGTGGCACAATCTTGGCTCACTACAACCTCCACTTCCGGGGTTTAAGCGATTCTCCAGTCTCAGTCCCCTGAGTAGCTGGGACTACAGGCATGTGCCACCATGTCTGGCTAATTTTTGTATTTTTAGTAGAGACGGGGTTTCACCATGTTGGCTAGGCTGGCCTCAAACTCCTGACCTCAGGTTATCCACCTGCCTTGGCCTCCCAAAGTGCTGGGATTATAGGCATGAGCCACGGCACCCGGCCAGTTTCTTGAGGGATACCTGGAAAAAAGGGCTTTCCCTGAAAACAGGAGAGTGGCATCTCTCTTGCTTCCCTGGCCACTGCCATACCTTCACCCACTTTACTGCCTTTGAATGCGGTTATGATCTCCAGATTCAGCAGCCCATCTTGCAAGCATGAAGCAAAAAGCCTAGGGACAAGTACCCTGAAAAGGACTTTAAAAAATAAAAAGTAAAAAGCCTAAGGACAAAAAGGCAACATGCCGGACTAGATTCAGAGAGCTTCCAGACAGCTTCAGCACTTGGAGTTTCATGGAAGATGGCAAAGGGAGAGGGCATGGAAGTTCTGGGCCCCTTCTGATACCTCACCCTATGCATCTCTTCATCTGTATCACTCATAAATCTTGAAGCCTAAAATATCCACAGTGTCTTAAGTGAAGTCAAAGAAACACTGTAACGGGGATGGCAATATCCAAAAGAGTTCCATAATGAAATGGAAATGGCTTACACAGGACGATGCTACCTGGGGAATGCAAGGAGGCGATACTCAGGAGCAGGGAGCCTCTTTTCCCCTAGGGAAGACTCTGGAACTGTGTAAGAAGCAGATGGATTCTCCAGTGCCCTATATACAGCTCCCAACTGACTGACAAAGAGCTGCTGGGTTTGTGGATGACAATTCCAAGGTGAACAGACAACATCCTATTTGGGAGGATGCCACGATCGAAGAAGGTAAAAACAAACCAGTATGTGGGCTGAATTGCATGCTATTTTCCTAGCAGTGATGGAAGAATTGAACATTGATAAAAGCCCCTGTGTTTGGATTTTTACTCACTCCTGGGCAGTGTCCAATGGCCTGGTTATATACTCAGGCAGGAGGGCAATGGAAATGTGGCCTATTAAGGGGATGCCCACATGGGGCACAGCCCTGTGGAAATTTGAGGAGTGCATTAAAGTAGAACATGTCACCAGGCGTGGTGACTCATGCCTGTAATCCCAGCACTTTGGGAGGCTGAGGCGGGCAGATCACTTGAGGTCAGGAGTTTGAGACCAGCCTGGCCAACATGATGAA
>NW_012104255.1:836769-838424 GCF_000951045.1 Mandrillus leucophaeus
GCAACCTCTGCCTCCCAGGTTCAAGTGATTATCCTGCCTCAGCCTCCCGAGTAGCTGGGATGACAGTAATGCGCCACCACACCCAGCTAATTTTTTTGTATTTTTGGTAGAGACGGGGTTTCTCCATGTTGGTCAGGCTGGTCTTGAGCTCCTGACCTCAGGTGATCCACCTGCCTCAGCCTCCCAAAGGGCTGGGATTACAGGTGTGAGCCACCATGCCCGGCTCGTGTGCTTCTCTTTCTTATAAGTAGCAGCATTAGTATAATTATTTTGCCCAGGTTTCCTGATTCTCAGTTCAATACTTTTTAAAAACTATATTACTTAACCAGCACTCTTTTTTTTTTTTAAACATACCCCTAACATGAAGCTCATTAACCAGCATTCTTGACAGAAATAGTTTACCGAGGTAATGTACACGTATTCCTTGGCATATGCAAGGATGTATTCTTGAAAAGGCATGCATGGCTTAAAACCGTGCAAATCAAAAGCAATCTTCTCTCAAGAAATTATGGTAAAAGACTTCATTATGCCATTTCCATTTTGGCTAGGTAAAATTTTTGCTACAGAAGTAACATGTGCAAACCATGAGTTAACCATTATTTAAATTACTCTGTAGACTCTCAAAATTTTCCTCAGGTCAACAGGTATAACAGGTATAAATATAACTCATTATTTAAAAAAAAATTTTTTTTTTTGAGACGGAGTCGTGCTCTGTCGCCCAGGCTGGAGTGCAGTGGCAACATCTCGGCTCACTGCAAGCTCCACTTCCCTGGTTCACGCCATTCTCCTGCCTCAGCTTCCTGAGTAGCTGGGACTACAGGTGCCCGGCACCACGCCCGGCTAATTTTTTTGTATTTTTAGTAGAGACGGGGTTTCACTGTGTTAGCCAGATGGTCTCGATCTCCTGACCTCGTGATCTGCCTGTCTCAGCCTCCCAAAGTGCTGGGATTACAGGCGTGAGCCACCGCACCTGGCCTATTTAAAAAATTTTTAAGCGTATTTTATATGCTTTAGTGTGGATGTACCACAATTTATTCAACCATTTCCCTCTTGATGGGCATGCAGGTTTCTTGGTACTTTTATTTTTCATTTTGTTTTATTATTGTTGTTTTTTGAGACGGAGTCTTGCTCTGTTGCCCAGGCTGGAATGCAGTGGCATGATCTCAGCTCACTGCAACCTCCACCTCCTGGGTTTAAGCAATTCTCCTGCTTCAGCCTCCTGAGTAGCTGGGACTACAGGCATGCACCACCACGCCCAGCTAATTTTTGTATTTCTAGTGGAGACGGGGTTTCACCATTTGGCTAGACTGGTCTCGAACTCCTGACCTCAGGTGATCCGTGTGCCTCGGCCTCCCAAGGTGCTGTGATCACAGGCATGAGCCACCACGCCTGGCCTCTTAGTACTTTTATTCCTTACTCCGAACAGCTCAGTCAGAGGGTAAATATATGTAGCAGACACAGTGGTTGTCTAATCAGCTGGCATTCTCACCCTCCTTTCCTGCTAACAGAATGCTAATTTTGTTCAGGTATTAGGCAGAGAACCCTGATCTCGAGAAAGGTGGTCTTACTCCCTGGCCTAATGTCATCAGTTATGGCAAAGGAGATATATAGGTAAGTTTCTTTTTTTTTTTTTTTTTTTGACAGACTCTTACTCT
>NW_012104255.1:843104-853150 GCF_000951045.1 Mandrillus leucophaeus
AAATGTGGCCTATTAAGGGGATGCCCACATGGGGCACAGCCCTGTGGAAATTTGAGGAGTGCATTAAAGTAGAACATGTCACCAGGCGTGGTGACTCATGCCTGTAATCCCAGCACTTTGGGAGGCTGAGGCGGGCAGATCACTTGAGGTCAGGAGTTTGAGACCAGCCTGGCCAACATGATGAAACCCCATCTCTACTAAAAATACAAAAATTAGCCGGGCAGGGTACTGGGCGCCTGTAGTTCCAGCTACTTGAGAGGCTGAGGCATGAAAATCACTTGATCCTGGGAGGCAGAGGTTGTAGTGAGCCGAGATCGCACCACTGCACTCCAGCCTGGGCGACAGAACGAGACTCTGTCGAAAAAAATAAATTAATTAAATTAAATTTAAACAAGATTTTAAAAAGTAGAACATGTCAATGGCCATCACAATAACTCCCTTTTGTTTTGGAACGTGATTAGAATCATCAAGCAGTTATCCTTATGTGCTCATTTAAGGCGAACACCTGGGTCAAGAAATGATTGGATATCAGGATTCTGTAGCAATGCAGAAATGGGCTGAATTGAGACATATTCCTTTTGCACCCTCTCAGGCACATAATGCCAATTAAGAACTGTTCTGTATGCCACAAAAGAGACAGAGACTGCCAATGACTATGTGGCAGATTCCCTGGTGAAAAGGCCCTGAACATAGTTGACAAGTCAGACTAATGCTGGTAGCCCTGGAGGGCTACAAATGGATCCTGATAGGTTGGACTTTGCTTACTTGGTAGAATATGCAAATACCCAGAGTGCTATGGAAGAACCAGGACAGAAGGTATTGCATGGATTTCGATGGCCATCCATCATTTCTTCAGCCCAAGGAACACTGTACAGCCCATAATGCCCAACAATGGGCACAGAGACACCCTCCTCTGAGTAGTAGTTTGATAGAGTCAAAAACAAAGTCACTAGAAGAAAAAATAATTTCATAGAGATGGAGAACTGGCAATCGAAAGATTGGTTATCTAAAAGGGAGAGGGATAAAGGCATGAGGGGCTGACTTACACGCCTTTCATGAGTGTGTGCTCACACTCAGCATGAATGGAACTAAAGGAGTGTCCGCACTAGAGATTCTTCTGTTTTTCTGGTAGATCCGGGGAAGAGGGGATGGGAAAGGATCCCAGTATGACGATGCAATTCTTGCCAAGGGAGGAGTACAGTGGTATAACAACTATATATTTTTTTTCTTCCGCATATCACCTCAACTTTAAAAAAAAATTTCCTCTCCTTGATGCAGTGGTCATAGGACCAGGTCTGCAACTATAAATGCTAGAAGTAGGGATGATTCCTAAGAAACCTCATGTTTGGCCAGGCATGGTGGCTCATGCCTGTAATCCCAGCACTTTGGGAGGCTGACGCAGGAGGATCACTTGAGGTCAGGAGTTTGAGGTTGCAATTAACCATGGTCATGCAAAAATAAATAAATAAAAATGAGCTGTTGTTGATCTGAAGCGAGAAAAAAAAATTAAGTAAAAAGAAAATAGCTGGGCTGGGCACGGTGGCTCACGCCTGTAATCCCAGCACTTTGGGAGGCTGAGGCGGGCAGGTCACCTGAGGTTAGGAGTTAGAGACCAGCCTGGCCAACATGGTGAAATCCCATTTCTACTAAGAATACAAAAAAATTATCCGGGCGTGGTGGCAGACGCCTATAATCCCAGCTACTTGGGAGGCTGAGGCGTGATAATTGCTTGAACCTGGGAGGCAGAGGTTACAGTGGGCCAAGATCGTGCCACTGCACTCCAGCCTGGGTGACAGAGACTCTGTCTCAAAAAAAAAGAAAGAAAGAAAAAAGAAAATAACTGAAAAAACACAAAGGTGGAAAACTTTGGGAATAAGTGAAGAGAAAGATAAATAGTAGCTGGGGCTAAAAGAATAAATAAATGGGTTATATAATGAGGGAAATCCAATACTACATTAACACCTTGACACCTTGATTGTCACATACAAGACCAACAACAACAAAAAAGAGATACATTAGCACTTTGAAGGACAAGAGATGACATTGTCTCCTAGCTCACTTACCCCAGATGCCTGAAACAGTTATGTTTGCCAAGACCACTCCTGCTTTTGGAACCTAACAAGATCGAATGGAAGCCTGCAAACCTGAGTGAGCTCACCCTAGAAGACATGTTTATACAATATGATGAACTAGACTGACTATTAATGATTGAATGAGATTCTAGTAATATGGCAGTATCTTTTGAATTATATATCCCTTTTTTTTTCCTTTTTGACACAGTCTCCCTCTGTCACCCAGGCTGGAGTGCGGTGGTGCCATCTTAGCTCACTGCAATCTCCGCCTACCAGGTTCAAGCGATTCTCCTGCCTCAGTCACCCGAGCAACTGGGATCCTCCCGCCTCAGCCTCCCAAAGTCCTGGGATTACAGGCGTGAGCCACCACACCAGGCTGGGTTTCCTGTTTTTTTTAAGGAAGAATACTATTCCATTGTGTATATACTACATTTTCTTTATCCACTCATCCATTGATGGGCACTTAGATTGATTCCATGTCTTGACTATTATAAATAATGCTGCAATGAACATGGGAATGCAGATATCTCTTTGATACACTGATTTCATTTTCTTTGGATATATACTTGGTAATGGGATTACAGAATCATATGATAATCCTGCGTTTAATTTTTTAAAGATTTTTTTTTTTTTTTTGCCTCTATAAGAGATTGGGTCTTGCTATGTTGCCCAGGCTGGTCTTGTACTCCTAGGCTCAAGCAGTCTTCCTGCTTTGGCCTCCCAAAGTGCTAGAATTACAGGCATGAGCCACTGTGCTTGGCCCTATTTTTAATTTTTTGAGAAACCTCCCTACCATTTTCCATAATGTCTGTACTAATTTACATTTCCACTAACAGTGTGCAAGGGTTTCCTTTTTCTCTACATCTTCTCCAACACTTGCTATCTTTCATTTTGTTGATTATAGCCATTCTAACAGGTATGAGGTGAAGCCTAGGTTCTTTTATTTATTTATTTTAAAAAATGGGATACATGTGCAGAACGTGCAAGTTTGTTACATAGGTATATGTGTGCCATGGTGGTTTGCCGCACCTATTGACCCGTCCTCTAAGTTCCCTCACCTCACTGCCTACCCCGCAACAGGCCCTGGTGTGTGTTGTTCCCCTCTCTGTGTCCATGTGTTCTCAGTGTTCAACTCCCACTTACGAGTGAGAACATGCAGTGTTCGGTTTTCTGTTTCTGTGTTAGTTTGCTGAGGATGATGGCTTCCAGCTTCATCCATGTTCCTGCAAAGGACATGATCTCATTCCTTTGTATGGCTGCATAGTATTCCATGGTGTGTGTGTACCACATTTCCTTTATGCAGTCTATCACTGATAGGCATTTGGGTTGGTTCCATGTCTTTGCTATTGTAAATAGTGCTGCAATAAACATACGAGGGCATGTGTCTTTATAGTACAATGACTTATATTCCTTTGGGTATGCATGTGTCTTTATGGTACAATGATTTATATTCCTTTGGGTATATACCCAGTAATGGGATTGCTGGGTCAAATGGTATTTCTGGTTCTAGATCCTTGAGGAATCGCCATACTGTCTTCCACAACGGTTGAACCAATTTACATTCCCACCAACAGTGTAAAAACATTCCTATTTCTCCACAGCCTCACCAGCATCTATTGTTTCCTGACTTGTTAATAATTGCCATTCTGACTGGCGTGAGATGGCATCTCATTGTGGTTTTGATTTGCATTTCTCTGATGATCAGTGATGTTGAGTTTTTTTCATATGTTTGTTGGCTGTGTGAATGTCTTCTTTTGAGAAGTGTCTATTCATATCCTTTGCCCACTTTTTGATGCGGTTTTTTGTTCTTTTCTTGTAAATGTGTTTATGTGCCTTGTAAATTCTGAATGTTAGACCTTTTCTCAGATGGGTAGATTGCAAACATTTTCTCCCATTCCATAGGTTGCCTGTTCATTCTCATAATGGTTTCTTTTGCTGTGCAGAAGCTCTTTAGTTTAATTAGATCCCATTTGTCAATTTTGGCTTTTGTTGCAATTGCTTTTGGCATTTTTGTCATGAAGTCTTTGCCCATGCCTATGTCCTGAATGGTATTGTCTAGGTTTTCTTCTAGGGGTTCTATGGTTTTGGGTTTTACATTTAAGTCTTTAACCCATCTTGAGTTAATTTTTGTGTAAAGTGTAAGGAAGGGGTCCAGTTTCAGTTTTCTGCATATGGCTAGCTAGTTTTCCCAGCAGCATTGACTAAATAGGAGATCCTTTCCCTATTGCTTGTTTTTGTCAGGCTTGTTGAAGATGGTTGTAGATGTGTGGTGTTATTTCTGAGGTCTCTGTTCTGCTCCATTGGTCTATATGTCTGTTTTGGTTACTGTAGTACTGTAGCCTTGTAGTATAGATTTTTTTTTTAAGGCAGAGCCTTGCTCTGTTGCCCAGGCTGGAGTACAATGGTGAGATCTTGGCTCACTGCAACCTCCGCCTCCCTCAAGCAATTCTTCTGCCTCCCAGAAGCAATTCTTCTGCCTCTGCCTCCTGAGTAGTTGGGACCACAGGCATGCACCACCATGCCTGACTAATTTTTGTATTTTTAGTAGAGACAAGGTTTCACTACATTGGCCATGCTGGTCTTAAACTCTTGACCTCAGGTGATCCGCATGCCCCGGGGCCTCCCAAAGTGCTGGGATTACAGGTGTGAGCCACCACACCCAGCCAACCTTATAGTACAGTTTGAAGTCAGGTAGCATGATGTCTCCAGCTTTGTTCTTTTTGCTTAGGATTGTCTTGTGAAGCCCAGGTTCTTCATGAACTTGTTGAACAGCTGATCCAATGTTAGCATTGGGACATAGAATGTCCCTCTAGATTTCTTATTATGTGAGAAAGAAAACAAACCTCTATTTGTTTAAGCTACTATTAGTCAGATTTTCTGTTGCTTGCAGCCCAAACCATTCTGAACTAATACTATAGATTTTAAATTTTATTAGATTCTTCCAGATTACTTTGCAAACAACAAAAAAAGATAATAGTGATTCATACTCCTAGCAGTAATGGATGCATGCAGGAAAATGGACATTCATCAGGATTTTTTTTTTTTTTTTTTTTTTTTTTTGAGACAGAGCCCCCCTCTCTGTTGCCCAAGCTGGAGTGCAGTGACATGAATACAGCTCACTGCAGTCTCGACCTCCTGGGCTCAAGCAATCCTTCCACCTCAGCCACCCAAGCACCACCACAACCAGCTAATTTTTTTTTTTTTTTTTTGTAGAGATGGGGTTCTCAGTATGTCACCCAGGCTGGTCTTGAACTCCTGTTCCTGGCCTCATCTGGAGTTTAATTTTGTATATAGTATAAGGTAGGAACCTAGTTTTGCTTACTTCTTGCTGGATAACCAATTTTTAAAGGACCATTTATTAAATAAGCTGTCTTTTTTGCACATAATTGAAATTGAGATTTATTTATATTTTCTGTAGTTATTTTTTTTTATTTATTTTTTGACGAAGCGTCACTCTGTAGCCCAGGCTGGAGTGCAGTGGTGCGATCTCGGCTTACTGCAACCTCCGCCTCCCGGGTTCAAGCAATTCTCCTGCCTCAGCCTCCTGAGTAGCTGGGATTACAGGCACGCATCCGCGTGCCACTGCACCTGGCTAATTTTTTGTATATTTAGTAGAGACGGGGTTTCACCATGGTGGCCAGGCTGGTCTTGAACTCCCAACCTCAGGTAATCCACCCGCCTCGGCCTCCCAAACTGCTAGGATTACAGGCATGAACCACTGTGCCCAGCCTATTGCTTTTAATTTCTCTATCTTCCTCACCCTCTTCCCCAACCCCAACCCAGGTTTTATTGTTTTAGGGGAAGGGATGTGGCAAGAGACTAAGAGCAGATTTTACTTGCCCATCTCTGTTTTTGTGTTTCGAAAGCCCAAGTCCTTAGGGGAAGAGGGTTAGTGTGTAGTCAAATTGTCTTGGCCAGAAAATATAAAGGGAGAATGATTTTATCCACCCTAAAGAGAGATTCTAGCCCCTCCTACCTGCTAGGTCTGAGGATAATATAATGCTATCAGGGAGATCCTTGGGTTCCAGGTAGAAAGGACCTGTGTCCTGCTTCCTGGCATCATCCCTGGGTAGACAGCAAAACGTGAGAGAAAAGAGGCTGTTCTAGGCAACTTTAACAAAAATTCCCAAGCCACTGGGAGGGACCCAGTGTAACAAGGGCCTGCCATACCATAAAGGAACACTATGGGATGAGGCAATGAACCTCTGACTGCTAACCTGTGTGGCCACATAGCCAAAATTTTTTTTTTTCATTGCGCAGCCTGGTCTTGAACACCTGAGCTCAAGCAATCCTCCTGCCTCAGCCTCTCAAAGTGCTGAGATGACAGGCTTGAGCCACAGTGCCTGGCTATGATTAAGGATTTAATGGACCTCTGTTCCCAGGTCTTAGCACCGTGGCTTGAACCTGAGATGGAGGAACATCAAGAATAATACAGGTTATTTTCCAACCCCAAGGAATCGGGGATATTGGAGTCAAAAGTTAAATGGAATCATAGACAAGAAAGATGCAACAAAAAATGTTTAAGAGCATGGACTCTGAACTAAACTAACTGGTTTAGTTCTAGCTCTGAAACTTACTTGCTGTGTTACTGTGAGCAAGTTATTTAATTTCTTTGTGCCTTGGTTTACTAATTTGAAAACTGATGTTAATAATGGCACTTACCTCATAGGATTCAATGGGCTTGTATAAAGCACATAGTAAATGCTATTGGATTATTAGCTGACATTATTATTATTATTATTACTATTATTATTATTATACACCTTAGTGGGTAGACTACAATTCATACCTGCTACATGAGGGATTTGTGACAAGACTGTTTTGAAAGACTATTACAGACTATTGGAATAGATGCAGAGAGTCCGTAGAAGGAATGGAGAGAGGGAGAGAGGAAGAAAGGCAGGTCAGCAAATGAAGCCTGGTTAGTTAGCCCAGCAGACTGAAGTTTCTGATTCTCAAAAGAATATACTATGTCAGATTGTACATTTCTTAAAGAACTGATCTTATTCTAGAGAGGGAGGGGCTGTTACAGCAACCCCAACTCAGGCTCTGTAGTCTGGCCACATGGGAATTTTGCAGAGGAGTTAAGATCTTGGACACTTTGCAAGTTTTGGAGAAGTGATGTGGGCTTAGTCATCTGTAGGCATTCTGAGAGTCAGTTGTCAAGGCAAAGGCATTTACCTTAAGATTGCCCCCTGATGGCTCAGCGCGGTGGCTCAAGCCTGTAATCCCAGCCTCAGTTCGAGATCGTCAGGAATTTGAGACCAGCCTGACCAACAAGGTGAAACCCCGTCTCCACTAATACAAAACTTAGCCAGGGGTGGTGGCGCGTGCCTGTAATCCCAGCTACTCTGGAGGCTGAGGCAGGAGAATCGCTTGAACCCAGGAGGCGGAAGTTGCAGTGAGCCAAGATTGCGCCACTGAACGCCAGCCTGGACGACAGAGCAAGACTCAGTCTCAAAAAAAAAAAAAAGATTGCCCCCTGATATATGCTCTGGGCACATGTGGAAAGATTGCATCTAGGAAGAAGAGACTAGACTAACAGTAAGGCTGGAGAAATTGCACTATCCAGCCTGAAATGTGGAGTGTTTCTAAGTCAGTCACTAAGACAAAGATAGCTGTTCACTTCTGAGTATGCCCTTACTCAAGGGATACTCAACTTGTTCTGGGAGGAAAGAGAACCTTCTGGGAGGATATTAATAACCCTAAGATGATCCTGGTGAGAAATTCCCCTAGTGGAAAGACTTGCCTGGAGAAAAGATCACCCAGACATCCAAGTCCTGGGAATTACTGCCTTGAACAGAGGCACCTGGATGAGAAGTACACTTTCCCTTGCTGGGATGCTCAGATTCAATAGAGGGAGAATGTGGCTCAGTATTATTTAGATAATATAGATAGATTTTTTTTCTTTCCTGTATTTTTCCTTTTCTCTACCTGTCCCTTCCCCCAAAATAACATCGCTTTGTGGTGTACCTCAGGGGAGGGAGGTGGCAAGGCAGGAAAACAAATACTCTGTCACTCTTTCTGGTTTCTGTGTTCCCAAAACATAAGTCCTTAAGGAAGGGGTATTAGGGTGTAGGGGCAGAGACCAAGTATCTGGACCAGAAAACTAGAAGAAAGAGTTGCACAAACCTAAAAAATGATTCTTCTCTTCCTCACTCCCCTCTCCTTGGGAGGAAGAGACAACAAGAGCAGAGAGAGATATCTGTGAGAGCACAAGCAGCATTGATTAGCCTCAGCTTCCCAGGAGCAACAACTAGATAATGGGGAAGACTCAAGAGAGGAAGGGCTGTGTGGAATGTCTAGGTAGATGGCCCAATACCTATTGGGACTTCGTGAAAAATTCTGTGCCCCAAGTGTGGCAGAGACATTGGAGAGGACCACAGCACTGGAAAGGACCCATGTGGGCAGAGGGCTCAGCACAAACTGCCAGGATCTAAATAACTAGAGGCAGATATCCTTACTCCACTTACACTTACACTCATGCCTGGGCACTACCTAAGATCCCCAAACTGTGGCATCACTTGGGTTAAGGGAAATGAACATCAAGAATGATGGACATTGTTTACCTCCCCGCCCCAATAACCTGGTTAAAAAGAGGTCACGGGGTCAGAAATTAAGTTCCAGAAACAGTCACAACTCTACCCATGGTTGCAGTAGTCAGCTAACTACAAACTTTGAGGTTCATTTCAGCTCCATCTTGTTGACTGCAAAAGTTACCATCCTGTGTGGTAGGAAAGAGACCAACAGATAGTAGGACCATAAAACTAGCCTCCTACCCCCACTCTTGTGGGATTCCGGGGTTTAAAAAAGATTCCAGTGAAATCTTTTGTAATTTATTGGCACCAGAGCCTCTAGAAAAAAATGAATTAGATTATTGGAAGGATGCTTTCCTGGAACAATGTAAAACCAAATTACAAATAGTTAATATAAATCAAAATTTCTGTTTGATGAGTAGGAACATTGCAAACGTCACTTGAGAGTCAGTGGAAACCAGTAGGTAGGAAAGGAATGTTCCCTGTCATACCTTGGTGATTAGCTAGAATTGCCCGCTCCCCTTTCTGCCTACAGTGGCATTTGTGCTGAGTTACAGACCAGATTGTCCCAAATAGAAAAGCACATATGTCAATAAAAGGTCTAAATTGAGAAGGACCTGTATTTGGATGGGGAGCTGACTTCTTTGATTTTCAAATTTCTAAAGGTCATAAAAGTCACTCTACTCAATAGTTTTTTTTTTTTTTTTTTTTTTTTTTTTAGCAAGTATTCAACTATCAAAGAGGTACTGCTCAAAAGAATTAACATCTAAGCAGATTGAAGGGCTAACATTTCCAAGTATTGAATTTATTCATTACCTACATCATCAGGCTCAGAGACAAGAGAAGAGGAGCAGGTCACAACTGAGCTAGATGCCTTGCTTTTCATAAAGGTGATGTGTGTGGTAGTGGTGGGAATAGGGTGACACTGAGAAATACAAACGGTGGCCACAAGTTTCTAGTTGCCATCTCATGGGAGTCAGGACCTACAAAGACTTGGGATAAATTGGTAACCGTTGAAACTTTGAAACTGCCCCTTAGTGGTTGTTCAGCTACTCTTTCCTCTGTTTTTGGTTGACACTAGTCAACCAATCAACAGGGAAAAGAGACTATCTTCAGGGACAGTGAGGAAAGGAGCGTGGGAGACCCCATCCATTTTTCAGCTAATTGAGACTTCAGAGACCCTTAAGGTAGAATGGTGAAGCTATTTGGAGAAACCACACCTTGCTCTTTCAAATCGGCCAGGAAGAAAGATCTCCACCGGTCTAGTGGCTGGACCCCATAGCCCTATTGTTTCCTCAGCGTCTCCCTTCATTGTCAAAATGGAAAGATGGGAGTTTAAATGTATTAAACTCCCGGTTTCCTTACATGTTCTGGCAATATTGAAATTAGTAAGGAAGGGGCAGAGGCAAGAGACAGGGCTACAAGGCCTCCCACCATT
>NW_012104255.1:853204-866046 GCF_000951045.1 Mandrillus leucophaeus
CCCCCTTACAAAGTCAAACCATTACACTTTATTTGGACTTTGGAAACCTGAGTTAAATTTATTGATTTGCTGTTTTAAAGAGTTGAAAAAGACTGAGATTTCTGAGGCCTACGGCAAGAAAAGAAAAATAAGTAGTGGAGAGGGGATAACTCAGTGATAGGGCCGAGGCTGGAGGGCTGAAAGCATTAGTCTGATATTTCCCACACAGCCTCCAGCTTGAGGGGCATTCAAAAAGAATGCCCTGCCCTTTAGCTGCGCCACCAGATGACTCCCGGGAGATTGAAAAATGTCTCGGCTCTGGAAAGAGCACACCTAGGTTCAAGTTCTAACTCCACAAATAGTATTAACTTGAGCAATTCATGTCCATTTTCCCCTCCTGAGCCTCAGTTTCCTCCTCTGTCGGGCCGGGATTATTCATGGGAGAATGGCAGAAACAATTCTATACTGCTCCTGGCATAGCACAGGAAGCAGTTTGAAGCCGCTGCGCTGAGGCTAACATGTACCGAAAGCTCGAAGGAAGCAGCATTCACTACCAGCTAGAGGATCTCTGAGTTTTTCAAGGAGGTGGCCGGTGGGAGACAGAGCGAGCCAGTCTCAGTTGGAGGCAGCCTTTCCGCATGCGCGCGGTCTAGAAGCCTGGCGGCGGCGAGGGGGCGGGACCAGGTTTCTGAAGGGGTTGCTATGGCACCGAGGGGCCGGGGAGGTTCACCGAACCCTTAAAAGCATTGCTCCCTCCCCCACCTGCCACCATCAGGGCCGAGGGCCATTGTTCCGGGCAAAATGGCGTCGGTAATCCCCCTCCCGGTCAGAGGCCTGAGTAAAACTGAGGGTGGGAGTCTGACCATAGGTGGGAAGAAAAACTACAATTCCCAGGGTACATCGCATCGGCCTGCGAGGCGCAGGGCACGTGCCCAGGCCTAGCGGTTACATGCCGTCAAAAATCAGTTTCATAGCTTCCCTTTCTCATCCCTGCTTTGGTCGTTTCCCAGCCCCCGCGCGCGCGCACTGCGGTCCTGGGGGTCGGAGGGGACATGCCGTGGCTGTTGCCCCCGCAACGTAACTGGGAGGCCAGTATTTGTAAATCTGTGCTTCGACTTCTAATCCCAAAGCCGGCAGGTATGGGTCTCGCGAGAAAGCCCGGGAGTTGGAAAAAGGGAGTTAGGGGTGGCGGGCGAAAAGGTGCCGGCGGGTATCACCTCCTAACAGCGGTGCTACCGCATTCAGAGGCTCGCGAAGACCCAAGGGTGGGCAGTGGGGGGCTAGGAAGTAGTGTGTGCTTGGACTTTTCTTCTTCTTCTCTGAGGGGAGAGGGTAGAGCACTGAGAGAGCGAGAGGGCTTCGGAACACACAGGAGGTGTCGCGCGTGCTTCCTCTAAGAGGTTTTCTCTTTGCAAGGGGGAGAAGCCTTTCTCCTCGACGCGCATCCCTGTCTCCCGCGGCGCCGAGGGGGCGGGAGGCGTGCGCGCACTCTCGTTGGCTGGCCACTCGGCACCTCGCCGCGATAGAGGCGGTTCCGAGTTGGGGCTGCTCCGTTGGCTTTCTCCGCCCCTCCCCCTCTGCTGTTCTCCCCTCCCTTCCCCGCCCCCCTCCGCCCCTCTCTCCTACCCGTCCGAATTCCCTGGCTGGAGTACGCGTGCGTCTGCTCAGCTCCGGGCCGAGCGCGAGCTTGGGCTCGTACCCTGCTCCCCTCTCTCCGCCCGCTCTTTACCTACCGGCCGTAGCTGGCCCGGTGGGCTCGCGGGGAGACGCTCACGCGCGCAAGCGCACACGACGCGGAGCGGAGCTCGAGACATCGAGGAGAGGAGTAAGAAGCATCGGAGGAGGCGATCGAGGAGGAGGCGGTGTGTGTGTATGTTTCTGTTCTACGGTGTGGCTCGTCGTGGGGCGAGAGGAGGCTCGAGAGAGGGCGAGGGAGAAGCGAAAAGAGTCAGAGAGTCCTCCTCTGCGAGAGCCTCTAATCTGGTGAGGGTCCCGGGCCGGCCGGGGCGCTGGGAGAGAGGGAGGAGGCCGGGGGGCGTGTCTGGGATCGGGCTGAGAGATGAATGGGCCAGGGATGAATGGAGGGAGGCAGCGGCGGCCAAGAGTCTGTTAGGAGTAAGCGCCCTAGCGGGGGGCGGCTTGACCGAGGCAGGGTGAGTGCGTTCACCAGTCGGTACCGGACGAGGTCGGGCTCGGGGCTAAGGGGCTGTCGAAACCGCTGAATAGGCGGAGAGGAATATGAAAAGGGGGAAAGTGGGGAAGGGCAGGTTTGAGGCTGAGGTGCGGTTTTTGTTTTGTTTTGTTTTTTGTTTTTGATTTTTTTTTTTTTTTTTTTTGGTTGTTGTTGAGGGGTGACAACTTTGGGAGCTGATGGAAGACCAGGGGACGGGGAAGGTGAGGAGGATACAGGACGGGGACCAGGAGACGGTTGACAAAGGACTGAGTGATCACTTAAGTGAGATTGAAGCTACTGAAAGGGAAGATCGCTTCGGGTGTGGGAAGTTCAGTTGTACTGATGGGAATAGGATGAAGGAAAGAGTAGATTTAATTAAGAGGTTCAGCTAATGTGTGAGGGACTGGATGGGGTGAGGAATATTGCTGGCTTGTTGTGTAAATGTGTTAGGTTCAAGGAGATTCTGAGGTGTTATTTGGGAAGGGGTGGTGTGTGTTGTGTGACTGACAGGTTGGGGATGGGGAGGAGATGGTATGATAGGTGAGGATGAAAGTGGTGAGGTGGCTTCACTGTACTGAAAGAGGTTTTGTTTGACTAGTTAAGAGTGGTGAAACATTTATATAATGAGGTGTGGGTGGAAATCCTGCACGTGTGTATCTCCGTATCTTGGGAGTTGAGAGACTTTGTTAAAATGAGACTGAACCCTCAAAACAGATGCGAGTAGTATGGCTATTTTTTCTTAAGAGTTACTGTTGATTGAGACAATTATATGAATAAAACAGCCTTTGAGTTGTGAAAATCTTCTGCATAGTGGTGATTGTATCCAATTTTTGGAGATATCGTTATCTGTTTTTCATCTATAGTAAGTTGTAATACCAAGAGAACTTTTGAAGAGGTCTTAGTATGTGACAGAGCAGCAGGTGTCTTTTAGAGTTTCTATCCTTTGGATTGATGTGTTTAAAAATTGTTTAAACTCGACAGCTCAAGGGAAAGATACCTTGCATTAAAGGATAGCAAAAATACACTAAAGCTTAGCCCGGCGTGGTGGAGCATGCCTGTAATCCCAGCTACTTGGGAGGCTGAGGCAGAAGAATCTGTTGAACCCGGGAGGCAGAGGTTGCAGCTAGCCAAGATTGTGCCACTGCACTCTAGCCTGGGCGACAGAGCGAGACTCTGTCTTAAAAAATCCACTAAAGCTGACTTTGAACTAAAATAATTGTACATGATTTTTTTGGTCATTCCGAATTTATCTTGTTTGAAAATTGGCATTCGCTTTTTGGTGTGAGTTTAAATTACAACAGATTACGTGAACATTTTGTTCTCTGAATACTTATCTTCTGATAAGGATGTCTTGTCCTGGTCTCATTCTGTTCTGGGTCAAGATTAATGGTTATGGATTTTAATGTTTTGTGATTATTTTTTACAAATTTTACTGATATATATTTAGTTTTCTTGGAAATGTTGCAAACTTGAGAACATTCCCATGCTGTTTTTCTTTTATTCTGCTTTGATATTGGAAAGAGTGTAATCCTTGTTTAGGCTACCCACAGTTCGAATACAGAAGGTCATATTCTGTTCATAGTCTCTCAGATTGAGATGAATACTTAATGTATTAAATAGTACAGTAGAAATATAAAGGCACTATAAGAGCCTGGAAATGTTGCACTAACTCAACCAGGCAAGGCGGTCTCCCAGTTTTTTGAACTAGATGTTTCTAGAGTGAAGGGCATTCACATTTTGGGTCTTGAAAGTGTAAGCATGGTATATTTGGAGAATGGAATGAGATAAGGCTGGAATCTTAGGTTGAGGCTGGGGTGAATTAGGAACTCTTGATTGTTTAAGAAGGGGAATAACAAATAGATTTATGGTGTTTCTGCCTTTGCTTCTGATGTCCCCCTCTACCTGGAATGTTTTCTCTCCCCCTTCTCTTGAATTTGAACTCATGCTTTTAAAACTTAACATCTGTCACCAGCTATTCCTGAAAGCCTTTCCTGGTTTCCCTTTCTTCCTTTTCAAAAACTCCACCAAGCTAGGTTAGGTCTCCCTCTTTAGAGTTCTGTCATACCTTGTACATAATTTTATTACGGCACTTCGGTTGGGAGGCAGGTAGGAAAGGCATTTTTCTCCTTCTATCTGAAAGAGAAATGAAGCCCAGAAAAACAAGACTTGCCCTAGTAACTGGTGGGCCCCGGAATTCTGACTTCTAGACCATTGTTGATCTTCATATCACAGGTTTACGTTTGCTTATATAATTATAGTTTTAAGAGTTAGATTTCTGTAGTGTTGACTTAACTTTCTTCCATAGAGTTTCTGTTTTTTCTGTATTGTTCATTGCTGAGCCAGTAAATGATAAAGCCAGTGGCTGCAAAGAACCAGAGTAGACAGAAGTAAAGAAAATAATGGTTATTATTATTATTTTTTAGAGAGAGTCTCGCTCTGTCACCCAGGCTGGAGTGCAGCAGCGTGATCTTGGCTTACTGCAACCTCCGCCTCCCAGGTTCAAGCAATTCTCCTGCCTCAGCCTCCCTAGTAGCTGGGATTACAGGCACGCGCCACCATGCCTGGCTTATTTTTGTATTTTTAGTAGAGATGGGGTTTCCCCACGTTGGCCAGACTGGTCTCAAACTCCTGACCTCAAGTGATCCGCCCACTTCAGCCTCTCAAAGTGCTGGGATTACAGGCATGAGTCACCGCGCCCGGCCGCTATCAGATTTCTAGTCAGATAATTGAAATAAAAATAATTAACAGAGGGCTTAATTTTTTTTTTTATTTTTAAAGAATACTTATTAGTATATTTAACTGATTTAAAAAAAAATAATTATTTTATTATTTTTTAAGTTCTGGGGTACATGTGCAGGATGTGCAGGTTTGTTACATAGATAAACGTGTGCCATGGTGATTTGCTGCACCTATCAACTCATCACCCAGGTATTAAGCCCAGCGTGAGTTGGCTCTTTTCGCTAGTACTCTCCCCTCCTTCCGCCTCCCCGACAGGCCACAGTTAACTGTTGTTCCTGGAGGGCTTAAATTTTTGTGTATGTTTTTGTGGGGAAGGAATTGTGTATAAGAAAAAAAAAGACCCTCCTTTCTCAGTCTCTCAATATAAGTAGACGAACTCTATTTACAGATATACTTGATTTTGTCTCTTGGCCAAAAGCCAGAATTCTTTCAAACGAGTGGGTCTTTTCCATCTTTGTTTGAGATCATAACATTTATGATGCCGTTAGGAGACATTTGATGACTAAAAAACATATATAAGACATTCATTCAGAAATTTTAAAGCTTCAAAAGTAGAATTGATACAATTTTTAATTGTTTTGATAGAGCTTGTTGTGAGATTTGGTTTGGCAAATGTTGAGATTGACTCACTGCAGAAATGAGCTTAAATGCCCTTTCAGGGATATATTTTTCTCATTAACTTTTTTTTTTTTTTTTTTGAGACAGAGTTTTGCTCTGTCACCCAGGCTGGAGTGCAGTGGTGCGATCTCGGCTCACTGCAACCTCTGCCTCCCAGGTTCAAGCTATTCTCCTGCCTCAGCCTCCCAAGGAGCTGGGATTATAGGTGCATGCCACCACGCCTGGCTAATTTTTGTATTTTTAGTATAGATGGGGTTCCATCATATTGGCCAGGCTGGTCTCGAACTCTTGACCTTGTGATCCACCTTCCTTGGCCTCCCAAAGTGCTGGGATTACAAGCGTGAGCCCCTGTGCCCGGCCAAAAGAAATGAAGTACATTGTTTTCTGTGTTTTAGCATGGTAACTTTTTTTTTTGAGACGGAGTCTCCGTCACCCAGGCAGGAGTGCAATAGTGCCATCTCGGTTCATTGCAACCTCTGCCTCCAGAGTTCAAACGATTCTCCTGCCTCAGCCTCCTGAGTATTTGGGATTACAGGTGCCTGCCATTACACCTGGCTAATTTTTGTATTTTTAGAAGAGACAGGGTTTCACAATGTTAGCCAGGCTGTTAGCATAGTAACTTAAAAAAATTGTGATAAAATTAATGTAACATAAATTTACCATTTTAACCGTTTTATTTTATTTTATTTTATTTATTTTGAGACGGAGTCTCTCTCTGTCACCCAGGCTGGAGTGCAGTGGCATGATCTTGGCTCACTGCAACCTCTGCCTCCTGTGTTCAAGTGATTCTCCTGCCTCAGCCTCCCAAATAGCTGGGATTACAGGTATGCACCACCACGCCTGGCTAATTTTTGTATTTTTAGTAGAGACAGGGTTTCTCCATGTTGGTCAGGCTGGTCTCCAACTCCTCACCTCAGGTGATCTGCCTGTCTTGATTTCCCAAAGAGCTGGGATTACAGGCATGAGCCACTGTGCCTGGCCCCATTTTAACCGTTTTAAAGTGTACAGTTGTACAGTGGCATTAGGTAACTTCATGATGTTGTGCAGCTAACACCACCTCAAAAGGAAATTCTGTACCCAGTAAGCAGTCACTCCCCATTCTCCCTTCCTCCAAGTCCCAGGTTACCATTAATATTTGCCTATTCTGGATATTTCACGTAAATGGAATCATACAATATATTACCTTTTGTGTCTGGCTTTCACTCAGCATGTTTTTGAGATTCATCTGTGTTGTGGCATGTAGCATTACTTTATTCCCTTTTATGGCTGAGTATTATTCCTTTCTATGGATATATCATATTTTGTTTATCCATTTATCAGTTCATGGATATTTGGGATGTTTCTACCTTTTGGCTTTTATGAATAGTGCTGCTATGAATATCTGCATGCAAGTTTTTGTTTGAATACCTGTTTTCATTTATTTTGGGTATACCTAGGAGCACAACTGCTAGGTCATATGTAATCCTATGTTATATTTTGTTTTGAGACAGGGCTCTGTTGCCCAGGCTGGAGTACAGTGGCATGATCATGGCTTAGTGCAGTTTCAGCCACCCAGGCTGAGGCAGTCCTCCCACCTCAGCCTCCTGAGTAGCTGGGACTATAGGTGTGTGCCACCATGCCCCACACCAGGCTAATTTTTTACTTTTGGTAGAGACAAGGTCTCCCTACGTTGCCCAGGCTGGTCATAAACTGAACTCACGTGATCCTCCTGCCTTAGCCTCTCAAAATACTGGGGTTACAGGCATGAACCACTGTCCCCGGCCCTATGTTTAACTTGTTGAGAAACCACCAAACTGTTTTCCATAACAGTTGCACCAATTGTCATTGCCATCAGCCATGTATGAGGGTTCCATTTCTCCACATCCTCACCAACACTTACTTGTTGCTTTCTGTTTTTTACTTGTTTTTTAAAAAAATATTTTTATTTATTTTTCTTTCTAAATAGCCATCATAATGGGTATGAACTGGTATCTCATTGTGGTTTTGAATTGTATTTCCCTAATGATATTGGGCAGCTTCTCATGGCTTGTTGACTGTTTGTATTTCTTCTTTGGAGAGATGTCTATTTAAGTTCTTTGCCCATTAAAAAATGTGGTTGGTTGTCTTTTTATTGTTGAGTTGTAAGAATTTTTTAAAAAATATATAGTCTAGATACTAGACCCTAATCAGATATGTGATTTGCAAACAGTTTCTTCCATTCCGTGAGTTGTCTTTCTGCTTTATTTTATTGTTTTGTTTTGTTTTGTTTTGTTTTTGAGACGCAGTCTCACTCTGTCACCCAGGCTGGAGTGCAGTGGTGAGATCTCAGCTCATTGCAACATCTGCCTCCCAGGTTCAGGCAGTTCTTGTGCCTCAGCCTCCCGAGTTGCTGGGACTACAGGTGCATGCCACCACGCCCAGCTAGTTTTTGTATTTTTGGTAGAGGTGGGGTTTTGCCATGTTAGCCAGGCTGGTCTCGAACTTCTGACCTCAGATGATCCACCCGCCTTGGCCTCCCAAAGTGCTAGAATTACAGGTGTGAGCCACTGCATCCAGCCAGTATTTTGTTTTATTGTAAAAATAGAGATGAGATTTTGCTATGTTGCCCAAACAGGTCTCAAACTCCTGAGCTCAAGCGATCCTCCTGCCTCAGCCTCCCAAAGTGTTGGGATTACAGGTATGAGCCACTGCGCCTGGCCTTTTTAACTGATTCTTTTGTACAGATTGTTAATGGGCAACTCTTCTTTAAAGAATTAAAGTAATACAGCATTAGATTAAAACACCTTTTAATCAAACTTCCTGCCCTCCCGTAGATAACCATTGGTTAAGAGTTGGTTCCATGGTTGCCAGAATAAGGATGAAAGAAAAAAAAAAAGAGTTGGTTGTGGAATATAGTCCTTTTTTCTCTGTATTTACATGCATATGTTTGTACATATACAAATAACAAGTATGTGATATATATTTTATGATTTTTCTCCCAAAGATTGTCACTTAGGGCTCTTTTCGTATCAGTGTTTATATATATGTTCACGTCATTATTTTTGATTAATACATAGTATTTCTTCCTATGTGCTTCTCTAGCTTTGACTAGTAGGATCAGTTTAGAGTATATCTTTCTAGTCTTTTTTATATGCATTCACCCATATGTGAGTACCTTAGAAATACAGTTTTGTGGGGTTTTTTTTTAACACAAATAGTATGTAGATGTAATATACGTGTTGTGCTACAACTTACTTTTCTCACCTTATAGTATACATATGTAGGAGATTTTTATATATCAGTATATATATATCCATCTTGAATTTTTTAAACAGATGCTTATTATTTCACAGTATGGATGTACCATGTTTATTTCACCATTCTCCTATAGATGGGTATTTAAGTTCTTTTCAGGTTGATTTTGTTTGTTTGTTTGTTTTGCTATTTAAAACAATGTTTCAGTTTTAAAAAGCCCTGTACCTACATATTTGTTCACATGCAGGAATATTTCTCAAGCGATACTACTAAGGATTGGAATTGCTGGGTGACAGTTATGCACTAGGTACTCGGAATTTGCCCTATGAAAAGGCTATTCCAGTTTAGCTGCCAACAGCGCATGGAATACCAAATTTCTTATACAATTCTCAAATTTAACAGATATTTATTTTTTGCATCCTGATAGATGAAAAATGATACTGAATCATTTGAGTTTGTACCCGTGTTTACTAATGAGTTTGAGCAATCCCCTTACCGTACATGTATTGGCCACTTGTACTTACTTTTTTTTTTTTTTTTTGAGACAGAGTCTCACTCTGTCACCCAGGCCAGAGTGCAGTGGCACAATCTCGGCTCATTGCAAGCTCCGCCTCCTGGGTTCACGCAATTCTCCTGCCTCAGCCTCCCCAGTAGCTGGGACTACAGGCGACCGGCACCACGCCCGTCTAATTTTTGTATTTTTAGTAGAGACGGGGTTTCACCATGTTGGCCAGGCTGGCCTTGAACTCCTGACCTCAGGTGATCCACCCGTCTTGGCCTCCCAGCACGCTGGGATTACAGGCATGAGCCACTGCGCCTGGTCGATAGTCGGTTTTTAAATTACATTTTGTAATGATTACTGAGATATATGGCAGATTTCTGTATGTTGATTTTGTCTTTGGCCTGTTTTCTGAGCTCTTGTTAGTTCCTTGTTATAGTTTTTTAGTTGATTTTCTTGGATTTTCTAGATAGATAAACATGTAGTCTGTAAGTTTTGAGTTTTGTCTCCTACTTTCTAACATTTGTAGGTCTTGTTTTATTTCCTCAGTTGGTAGTAGGAAATCTTGGCTTATTCCTGACTTTAACGATTATTTATGTGAAAGATGCTTGCCCTCATGTGTAGGATAAATGCTAATTGAAACCACACTGAGATTCCTTGCTTAAACTTATCAGAGTGTTAAAAATCAAAATGTTTGATAACACTCTTTGTTGTCAAGACTGTGGGGTAAGAGACACTCACACGTTGGAGGTAGGAGTTTAAATTGGTACATTGCCCATGGAAGGTAATTTGGCAGCATTATATAAAGATACACATGTATTACATACGTTATTCTGAATATATTAGTATACTTAAATAAATAAAAGTTTAAAAAATAAATATGCAAATTTTCTTTGATCTTGACAGGGCACAGTGGCTCACACCTGTAATCCCAGCACTTTGGGAGGCTGAGGTGGGCAGATCACCTGAGCCCAGGAGTTCGAGACCAGCCTGGCCAACATGGTGAAACCTTGTCTGTACTGAAAATACAAAAATTAGCCGGGCATGGTGGCGTGCGCCTGTAATCCCAGCTACTCCGGAGGCCGAGGCAGGAGAATTGCTTGAACCCGGAAGGTGGAGGTTGCAGTAAGCTGAGATCGCACCACTGCACTCCAGCCTGGGCGACAGAGCGAGACTGTCTTAAAAAAAAAAAAAATTTCCTTTGATCTAGCAATTCTAGTTCAGGGATACACACACATACACACATACACACACACATATGTACAATGAAATCTACAATGTTATTTATAATAACAAACAATTGAATACTACAAAGTAAGAATGAGAAACTTATATGTACTGAAAAGGAAAAACATGTATCTTAAGTTACTATGACTATAAAAAGAGCTTGGTGTGTACTGTGTTACTTTTTGTGTAGATAGGGAAGGAGAGAACATATATTTGTTAATTTGCCTAAAGAGATTCTGGAGGAATACACAAGAATCTGTTGAGTGGTTACCTGTTGGTGGGGCGAATGGAATTGAATGGAAGGGAGACAGAGTTGGGAATAAGCCTGCCCTTTATAAACTTCTTTATTTGATATTTGAGCCATATGATTGTATTATATGTATGTATATGTGTGTATATATATATATAAATATATTACATATATTGTATTTTATATATGTATATATATGTCTTTTATTTTTTTGAGACGGGGTCTCGGTTACCCAGACTGGAGTGTAGTGGCACAATCACTACTAACTGCAGCCTCAACCTCCCAGGCTTAAGCAAACCTCCTACTTCAGCCTCCCAAGTAGCTGGGACTACAGGCACATACTACATGCCTGGCTATTTTTTTTTTTTTTTTTTGAGATGGAGTCTCACTCTATTGCCCAGGCTGGAGTGCAGTGGCGCGATCTTGGCTTACTGTAACCTCTGCCTCCAGGGTTCAAGCAGTTCTCATGCCTCAGCCTCCTCAGTAGCTGGGATCACAGGCACGTGCCACCATGCCTAGCTAATTTTTGTATTTTTAGTAGAGACGAGGTTTCGCCATGTTGGTCAGGCTGGTGTCAAACACTTGACCTCAGGTGATCCACTTACCTTTGCCTCCCAAAGTGCTGGGATTACAGGCGTGAGCCACTGTGCCCAGCCACAGTTGTCTTTATATATCTTCCTAGAGCTTAGATAAGTGTATTTATCATTTTATGAAGGAAAAATGGCTACATGTAGGTAATTATATATAACTGTGAACTTAGTAAGAGATTCCAGGTTTGAGGCCTGATTTTTGTAAACTTTCTCACTAGGCCATGTTTCTATGCTGAATGTAGAAGAGATACTATCCTGGTCACTGGAGCATATCCCTTTGGCAATGCCAACATGGTTCATTACTGAAAAACTTTAGAAAATATATGGTTTTCTGCTTTCCTAAGTAGAGTCTCCTGAAAATCATTTAATGTTTTCTGGAGTATTGTTGAATAGTACTTTAATATAGTGCTGTCCCTAGGGGTTATTGAGACGTAGAAAATAAAAGCTTGCATTTATTGATTATTATGTTGTGCCTGGCACTGTGCTAAATATTTTATATGTGTATTTTCATATTGGTCCTGTGAGATTTCACAAATGCAATCAAGAATTATTGAGGTTAAATAATTTGCCTGAAATCTCTTCCAAAGGTTGAAAGGCAGAACCAATATTTGATTCCAGATTTCTCCCACTCCAGAGCATGTGTTCCTTTTTTTTTTTTTTTTTTTTTTTTCTTCTGAGACAGAGTCTCACTCTGTGATCCAGGCTGGAGTACAGTGGTGTGATCACAGCTCACTGCAGGCTCAATCTCCCTGGGCTCAGGTGATCATCCCTACCTCAGCCTCTCAAGTAGCGAGGACTACAGGCGCACAATACCACAACCAGCTAATTTTTTATTTTTTGTAGAGGCAGGGTTTTGTCATGTTGTCCAGGCTGGTTTTGAACTCCTGAGCTCAAGCAATCTGCCAGCCTCAGTCTCCCCAGGTGTTGGGGTTATTACAGGCGTGAGCCACCACTCCCAGCCAAGCTTGTGTTCTTTTTTTTTTTTTTTGGTGGATCAGCTAATTTTGAATTTCAAAATAATAAGTTCACAAAAGCTATTATTAATGAAAATATTCAATACCCAAGGTGATTTACAAAGTTTAGCTGAGATACTATCTTGTTCCCAGAACATTTATAAACACAACGTACATATATATACACACACATATATGTGTATATATATATCACTGAGTTAAATTTATATATTGAAAATAGGAATATAAGATATAAAAATAAAAAACAAAGGTTTAACTGAAAGTTTTTGTAATTATATACTTATATTGGGATTGCAAGATGAATACAATGCTATTTATTTTTTTCTTTTCTTTCTGAATTTATAGGGCTTGGAAGTATTTTGCACAGAAGACGATCTGTGTTCTGACATCTACCTAAAGTTCTTTGAACCTCAAGAAAGAGATGATCTCTATTTTTATATTGCCACGTATCTGGGTTTGGTGCTCACCCCTCATTGTTTTGTTTTCTTTTCTTTTTTTTTTTTTTTTTTTGATGCTGAGTCTCACTCTGTCGCCCAGGCTGGAGTGTGGTGGCGTGATTTCGGCTCATTGCAACCTCTGC
>NW_012104255.1:868677-870251 GCF_000951045.1 Mandrillus leucophaeus
AAAAAAAAAAAGCCATTGAATCCATGATGGCCCCAGATACGTTATACTTAGTGAAGTTCTTGGCCTAGTTTTTCTTACTTGTTGTTTACCTTTAGGTCACCAGCTATTACATCTTATTGTTGTCAGGCCTTTACTTTCCTCCTGGGATTCTTAACCCAGGAGGCCAGGCTAAAGATAAGAGTGGACACAATGAGGGGAGGGAGGGTAGTATAGTTTTTAATAGGCATATTTGATAATGTGATGGTTTTGATTTTCATCAAAACGTTTTACTTTCAGAATTTTTTTTTTTTTTTTTTTTTTTTTTTTTGAGACAGAGTTTCACTCTTGTCACCCAGGCTGGAGTGCAATGGCACGATCTTGGCTCACTGCAACCTCTGCCTCCCGGGTTCAAGTGCTTCTCCTGCCTCAGCCTCCCGAGTAGCTGGGATTACAGGTGCCCGCCACCATGCCCGGCCAATTTTTTGTATTTTTAGTAGAGACAGGGTTTCACCATGTTGGCTATGCTGGTCTGGAACTCCTGACCACAGGTGATCACCCACCTTGGCCTCCCAGAGTTCTGGGATTATAGGCATGTACCACCGCACCCAGCCATATTTAAAAAAATTTTTTTGGAGGCAGAATCTCTCTCTGTCACCCAGGCTGGAGTGCACTGTTGCAATCATGGCTCACTGTAGCCTCCTGGGATCAAGTGATCCTCCCACCTCTGCCTCCCTAGTAGCTGGAACTGTAGGCGTAGACCACCATGCTCAGCTTATATTTTTAAATTTTATTTTTTGTAGAGACAGGGTCTCCCTCTGCTGCCCAGGCTGGTCTCAAACTCTTGGGCTCAAGCTATCCTTCTGCCTCGGCCCCCCTCCCCGCCCAAGTACTGGGAGTACAAGTGTTAGCCACTGGCCCCGGCCAGAACATCATATTTTATTGAGATACAATTTATATAACAGAATTTACAAATATAATATAAAAGTCAATGCTTTTCAGTAAATTTATAGAGTTGTAAAATCTTGATTACAACTCAATTTTAGTTCATTACCATCATCCCCGAAAGATTGCTTGTGTTTATTTGCAGTCGATCCTGTTCCTGTGCCCCAGCCCCACCCACCAATCTATTTTCTGTTTCTGTAGCTTTGTATTTTCTGGACATTTCATATAAATGAAATCATATAGTATGCAGTCTTTTCCTCTGACGTCTTTCACTTAGCATAATGTCTTCATGGTTCATCCTTGTTGTAGCGTATATCAATACTCCATTCTTTTTTTTTTTTTTAATTTTTTAGCGATGGGACCTCGCTATGTTACGCAGGCTAGCAGGCAGTGGCTATTCATGGGTGTGATCATAGCGCACTGCAGCCTTGAACTTCTGGGCTCAAGTGATCCTGCCACCTCAGCCTCCTGGGTAACTGAGATTATAGGTGTGTGCCACCACACCTGACACCATTCGTTTTTATTGCCCAGTAATATTCTTTTTTTTTTTTTTTTTTTTTTTTTTTTTTTTTTTTTTTTTTTTTTTGAGATGGAGTTTCACTCTTTTGCCCAGGCTGGAGTGAAGTGGCTCCATCTTGGCTCACTGCAACCTC
>NW_012104255.1:874866-876501 GCF_000951045.1 Mandrillus leucophaeus
GTGTTAGCCAGGATGGTCTCGATCTCCTGACCTCGTGATCCACCCGCCTTGGCCTCCCAAAGTGCTGGGATTACAGGCATGAGCCACCGCACCCGGCCTCAAATATTTTTATGTTCAGTCAGGTCTTATATTAGTTTATGAGAACCAAGACTCAGTTTTTTACTGTGAGGCAGTGAGTTATTCATATGTTTGTGATCATTGATTGTGGTCAGAACCACAAAGCTGAAAGACTGCAAAAGGAACATGTGAATCTTCTATGGTCAATATACTGACTTTGGAGTGGAATTTGCTTTTTTTTTTTTTCTTTTGAGATGGAGTCTCAGTCTGTGGCCCAGGCTGGAGTGCAGTGGCGCGATCTGGGCTCACTGCAAGCTCTGCCTCCCGGGTTCATGCCATTCTCCTGCTTCAGCCTCCAGAGTAGCTGGGACTACAGGCGCCCGCCACCACGCCCGGCTAATTTTTTGTATTTTTAGTAGAGACGGGGTTTCATCGTGTTAGCCAGGATGGTCTTGACCTCCTGACCTCGTGATCCGCCTGCCTCAGTCTCCCAAAGTGCTGGGAATACAGGTGTGAGCCACCACGCCCGCCCAGAATTCAGTTTTAATTAATGTTATTTCCTCAGTTTTTCATGGAAAATGTGAATTTTCCCACCTTTGCCAGAGAAAATACTTATATTTTTATGTTGAAGCCCAAAGTCATTTCTATTAAGTTGCAAGGCTAAATTAAATTAGTCTAATTTACAAAGTTGCTGGATAACTGGAATGGAATTATCTTTAAAAATGGATTTTGGGGACAGGCATGGTGGCCCATGACTGTCATCCCAGCACTTTGGGAGGCCAAGGAGGGAGAATCTCTTGAGCCCAGGAGTTTGAGACCAGCCGGGGCAACATGGCTTGACCTCATGTCTGCAAAAAACGTTTAAAATTAGCTGAGTCTGGTGGCATGTGCCTGTAGTCCCAGCTACTTGAAAGGCTGAAGTCGGAAGATCGCTTGAGCCTGGGAGGTCAAGGCTGCAGTGAACTGTGATCACACCACTGCAATTAAGCCTGGGCGACAGAGTCTAAAAAAAAAGAAAAAATGGATATTGGGATTTAAAAATATGGAACGCTTCATGAATTTGCATGTCATCCTTGTGCAGGGGCCATGCTAATCTTCTCTGTATCGTTCCAATTTTAGTATATGTGCTGCCAAAGCGAGCACGAGCCTGAGTTTAGTTTTGTTTTGTTTTGTTTGAGACGGAGTCTTGCTCTGTTGCCCAGGCTGGAGTGCAGTGGTGTAATCTTGGCTCTCTGCAACCTCCACCTCCTGGGTTCAAGCAATTATCTGCCTCGGCCTCCCAAGTAGTTGGGATTACAGGCTCCTGCCACCATGCCCGGCTAATTTTTGTATTTTTAGTAAAGACAGAGTTTCATCATCTTGGCCAGGCTGGTCTTGAACTCCTGACCTTGTGATCCAAGTGCTCGGCCTCCCAAAGTGCTGGAATTACAGGCATGAGCCACCACGCCCAGCTGAGCTATGTTCTTAAACTGTTTTATGGTCAAGATCCACGATGGCCCCACATATACTATAGTCAAGAAGCTATTGAGGCCTGGCATGGTGGCTCATGCCTATAATCCCAGCATTTTGGGAGGCTGA
>NW_012104255.1:881306-885764 GCF_000951045.1 Mandrillus leucophaeus
GTAACTGAGATTATAGGTGTGTGCCACCACACCTGACACCATTCGTTTTTATTGCCCAGTAATATTCTTTTTTTTTTTTTTTTTTTTTTTTTTTTGAGATGGAGTTTCACTCTTTTGCCCAGGCTGGAGTGAAGTGGCTCCATCTTGGCTCACTGCAACCTCTGCCCCCTGGGTTCAAGCAATTCTCCTGCCTCAGCCTCCTGAGTAGCTGAGATTATAGGTACCCACTACCACGCCTGGCTAATTTTTACATTTTTAGTAGAGATGGGGTTTCACCACGTTGGCCAGGCTGGTCTTGAACTCCTAATCTCAAATGATCCACCCGCCTCGGCCTCCCAGGCTGGGATTACAGGCGTGAGCCACTGTGCCCGGCCATTATCGATTTCTTAATATAGTTTGATACCATCCCCTATCACATATATGATTTGCACATACTTTCTTCTGCCCTGTAGGTTGTCTTCACCACTTTCTTGAAGGTATCCTTTGAAGCACAAAAGTTTAAAATTTTGATGAGGTGAAGCTTCTCTGTTTTTTTGGGTTTGTTTTTTTTTTGAGACCGAGTCTTACTCTGTTGCCCAGGCTGGAGTGCAGAGGCGTGATCTTGGCTCACTGTAACCTCTGCTTCCCAGGTTCAAGTGATTCTCGTGCCTCAGCCTCCTGAGTAGCTGGGATTATGGGCACATGCCACCATGCCCGGCTAATTTTTGTATTTTTAGTAGTGATTGGGTTTCACCATGTTGGCCAGGCTGGTCTCAAACTCCTGACCTCAAGTGATCCACCTGCCTTGGCTTCCCAAAGTGCTGGGATTAGAGGCATGAGCCACCGTGCCCAGCTGAGGCGCAGCTTCTTAATTTTCTCTTTTATGCTTGTGGTTCTAGTGTTGTGGCTGGGAATTCATTGTCTGACCCGAGTCACTGAGATTTACTCTAATGTTTTCTTCTAAAAGTTTTATAGTTTTAGCTTTTGTATTTAGGACTATGATCCACTTTTAAATTTCTGTGTATGGTATGAGGTCGGGTTCCAGCTTCATTCTTTTGCATGTGGATTGCAGTTGTGCCAGCAAGTTTGGTTGAAATAACTCTTCTTTTCCCATTGAATGGTCTTGACCTCCATATTGAAAATCAATTGACTGTAAATGTTAGGGCTTCTAGACTCTCAGTTCTGTTGACCTATATGTCTATCCTTACCCTGTTGTTCATTTCTAATTTATTCATTTTTGGTAGGAGAGCGTGCTTTGTATGATTTCAATCTCTTTAAATTTGTTAAGATTTGTTTTATTGCATAGCATATGATTTTGTTTTTTCAGAGAATGTTCTATGTGTGCTTGAAAAGAATGTCTATTTTGCTGTTGTTGGGTGAAGTGTTCTGTAGATGTCACTTAGGTCAAGTTGATTGATAGTATTGACCAAGTTTTCCATATACTTGTTGGTTTTCTGTCTAGTTACTCTCTCCATTATTGAGAGTGGGGTATTGAAATCTTTTGCTATTATTGAATTATCTATTTCTCCAATTTTGTCCGTTTTTATTAAATGTATTTTGGGACTCTGTTGTTAGATGTGTATTTGGTATATTGTCTTGACGAATTAACTCTTTTATCCATGTAAAATGCCCCTCCTTGTCTCTAGTGACATATTTTTGTCTTAGGGTACTGGTTTTTAAGACTGAGGGAAGATTTCTTTCTTCATCCTTCTTACTTGCTTTTTTTTTTTTTTTTTCCTTTTGGAGACAGAGTCTTTCTCTGTCACCCAGGCTGGAGTGCAGTGGCATGGTCTTGGCTCACTGCCAGCCTCTGCCTCCCAGGTTCAAGCTATTCTCATGCCTCAGCCTCCGAGCAGCTGGGATTATAAGCACGTACCACCACACCTGGATAATTTTTGTATTTTTAATGTAAATGGGGTTTCACCATGTTGGTCAGGCTGGTCTGGAACTCCTGACCTCAGGTGATCCACCCACCTTGACCTCCCAAAGTGCTGGGTTTACAAGTGTGAGCCACAGCACCCAGCTCTTACTTGCTTCTTATCCTATACTTTGGGAAGCCAGGTGTTAGAATTATTATACCAGAGCACCAGTACTTGCCACTCCTCTATTATATTAGGGGTCTGAATTTAAGGTTTTATTTTGTTTTTTATTTTAATTAATTAAATTTTTTGAGACAGGGTCTCACTCTGTCACCCAGGTTGGACCGTAGTGGCTCACTGCAGCCTCAACCTCCCAGGCTCAGGTGATCCTCCCACCTCAGCCTCCCCAGTAGCTAAGACTACAGGTGCATGCCACCATGCCTGGCTAAGTTTTTTTTTTTTTTTTGAGACGGGTTCTTGCTCTGTCACCCAGGCTGGAATGCGGTGACGTAATTTTGGCTCACTGCAACCTCTGCATTCTGGGTTCAAGCGATTCTTGAGCTTCAGCCTCCCAAGTAGTTGGGATTACAGGCATGAGCAACCACACCTGGCTAATTTTTGTATTTTTCAGTAGAGATGGGGTTTCGCCATGTTGGCCAGGCTGGTCTGGAACTCCTGACCTCAGGTAATCGGCCTGCCCTGGCCTCCCAAAATGCTGGGATTATAGGTGTGAGCCACCATGCCCAGCCCAGCCCGTTGCTTTTAAATTTAAAAAAAATTTTCCCAACATCATGGACCTGAAGGCAAAGTTTTGTTTTGTTTTGTTTTTGTTTTTGTTTTTGAGACAAGGTCTCTGTCACCCAGGCTAGAGTGCAGTGGCTCTGTCAGTCTTACTACAATCTTGTCCTCCTGGGCTCAAGGGATCCTCCTGCCTCAACCTCCTGGTGTTTGGACTACAGGCACATGCCAACATACCCAGCTAATTTTGTAATTTTTTTTGTAGAGATGGGGTCTTGCCATGTTGCCCAGGCTGGTCTCAAACTCCTGGGCTCAAGCGATCCTCCCTCCTTCGCCTCCCAAATTCCTGGGATTATATGCATGAACTACTGTGTCTGGCGAAAGATTTTATTTTATTTTATTTATTTTTGAGACAAGGTCTCACTCTGTCATCCAGTCTGGAGTACAGTGGTGTGATCTCGGCTCACTACAACCTCTGCCTCCTGGGTTCAAGAAATTCTTGTGCCTCAGCCTCCTGAGTACCTGGGATTGCCGGCGTAATCCACTGCACCTGGCTTCAAATATTTTATTTATTTATTTATTTGAGACGAGTCTTGCTCTGTCGCCCAGGCTAGAGTGCAGTGGCGTGATCTTGGCTCACTGCATCCTCCGCCTCCTGGGTTCAAGCAGTTCTCTGCCTCAGCCTCTGAGTAGCTGGGATTACAGGCACCTGCCACCACACTCGGCTAATTTTTGTATTTTTAGTAGAGATGAGGTTTCACCATCTTGGCCAGGCTGGTCTTGGAACTCCTGACTTCATGATCCACCCGACTCGGCCTCCCAAAGTGCTGAGATTACAGGCATGAGCCACTGCACCCAGCCAAAGATTTTATTTTTTGAAAAATAGGTTCTGTAGTAAAAAATTTTGAAGGCTTTCCAACTTAAATTATCTGACTTAACTATTTTTGGCTCCTTGCTTAGATGTCTTTTTGTGTTACTTGTGGAGTTTTGCTCTTGAGGTTTAAAATCTCACCTAAAATGTTTAACATTTGGGGAATGTCGGTGAATACTGGATTCTTTTTATGCTGTTGTAGGTTTTTTTTTTTTTTTTTTCCCAAGTCAAAAATTATTTCAAAATAAAGAGTTAAACTAGTTGTCTTTTTTTACTTGCATGCAACACTAGTCTTATTAAGTGACTTTGGAAGTATATTGATTTGACAGTGTAACCTCATAGAGACTTTCATGAGTTCAATTCTTAGCTTTGGTATTGACAGAGATATGTCCTAGTAATGTCATCTGGCTGGCAAATTTCTGTGAGTCACCATAAGACTCTTTCTTTTCCCTCACAGCCATATTCATTCAGACAGTAGATTTTCTTGCATTTAGTAGTTCCTTAATGTGTCTGGAACCTATCCCTCCAGCCACTATTTTCATTCAAACCTCATCATCTCTTCTGGATTGTTGCAGTAGCTTTTTAATGGGTCTCCTTGTTTTACATTGTATGGCATAGAAGTCCTTGGTGTCTCTCTGCCTCTCTGCCCTCATCTGCCTGCTTCTTCTAATATGCATGTAAACAACTGCTCGTGATACCACTCATACACTTACTCCATACTGTTTAATGCCTTTGCTTGTGATTTTCCCTCTGCCTGGATCAGCTAATTATCTTTCTTTCTTTTTTTTTTATTATACTTTAAGTTCTAGGGTACATGTGCACAACGTGCAGGTTTGTTACATATGTATACATGTGCATGTTGGTGCGCTCCACCCATTAGCTCATCTTTTACATTAGGTATATCTCCTAATGCTATCCCTCCCCATCCCCTCTCCCCACAATAGGCCACGATGTGTGATGTTCCCCTTCCTGTGTCCAAGTGATCTCATTGTTCAATTCCCACCTATGAGT
>NW_012104255.1:886016-894276 GCF_000951045.1 Mandrillus leucophaeus
ACTTATAATCCTTTGGATATATCCCCAGTAATGGGATGGCTGGGTCAAATGGTATTTCTAGTTCTAGATCCTTGAGGAATCGCCACACTGTTTTCCACAATGGTTGAACTAGTTTACAGTCCCACCAACAGTGTAAAAGTGTTCCTGTTTCTCCAATGGCAATCATTAAAAAGCCAGGAAACAACAGCTAATTATCTTTCTTTGAGACTCAACTCAGCCTTTTTTTTTTTTTTTCCAGAAAAACTTACTAAAGGATCTGACTTCATTCTTTTGCATGTGGATATCCAGTTGTCCCAGCACCATTTGTTGGAAAAACTATTCTTTCCCCCATTAAATTTTCTTGGCAACCTTGTGGGTTTTTTTGGGGGGTGGGGAGGGTGGGGCCGGGGTGAGACAGAGTCTCACTCTGTCACCTAGGCTGGAGTGCAGTGGTGAGATCTCGGCTCACTGCAACCTCCACCTCCCAGGTTTAAGTGATTCACAGCCTTCACTGCCCAGGTTCAAGTGATTCTTCTGCCTCAGCCTCCCGAGTAGCTGGGACTACAGGCACCTGCCATCACGCCTGGCTAATGTTTTGTATTTTATAGAGACGGGGTCTCAGCATGTTGCCCAGGATGGTCTCGAACTCCTGAGCTCCCACCTTGGCCTCCCAAAGTGCTAGGATTGCAGGCGTGAGCCACTGCCCACCGCCATTCTGGCTGAAAATCAATTAACCATAAATAATATGGCTTTATTTCTGAACTCAATTTTTATTCCATTTATCTATACATCTATTCTTATGCCAGGACTATACTGTCTTAATACTGTACCTTTGTAGTAGGTTTTTGAATCAAAAAGTATGGATCCTCCAAATTTGTTCTTTTTCAAGATTGTATAAGCTTTAATTATTATGGGTCCCTTGAAATTCTATATGCATTTTAGGATTAGCTTGATGTTTTCCACAAAGAAACCAGCTGGAATTTTGATGAAGTGAGTTGAATGTGTAGAACAACTTGGAGTATTTGTCTCTATTTTGTTTATTTTTATTTTTATTTTGTTTATTTTAGTTCAGGGTTTTTTTCCTTCAGTTTTTCAAATTTTATATTTCTGTGCATTTTTGGTTTGACATAATTCTTAACAAATCTTTGTGACAAACTGTGCCCTTCGAGGTGCCTAACATAGTAAGAAGTATACAGGCTTAACTTTGCGGTGCATGATTGTGGTGAGAAGGGAAGCATTTTCTTATTGGTGGTTTGACCACTCACTTGAAAAACTTTCCGCCACATATTTTCACATGTTTATTGTGCAAAGTTTTAGAAAATACCAAAAAGCAGAAAGAAAAATCCATAATTTCAGAGTTACCTCTGTAAGCTTGTATGTATTCCTTTTTACATTTAACCATATAATATATAGGGAACATCTTTTATCTCACTGAAGACTACAGTGTTTTGTTGTTGTTGTTTTGTTTTTTGAGACAGAGTCTCTGTCGCCCAGGCTGGAGTGCAGTGGTGCAACCTCAGCCTTCCGGGTTCGAGTGATTCTCCTGCTTCAGTCTCTTGAGTAGCTGGGATTACAGGCGCCCGCCACCACACCCTGCTAATTTTTTTGTGTGTTTTTAGGAGAGTCAGGGTTTCACTAAACCAGGCTAGTTTGGTCTCAAACTCCTGACCTCAAGTGATCCGCCCGCCTCGGCCTCCCAAAGTGCTGGGATTACAGGTGTGAGCCACCGCGCCCAACCTACAGTGTTATTTTTAATGCTGTGGCTTACCTCATTTTGAGATACTTAATTAAACACCAATTAGGCTTATGTTTAGTTTTTTCCATAAGTGCTAGAATGAACATCTTTATAGTTAAATCTTTGCACGGATTCTTGACTATTTTCTAAGGCAAGTTCCTATAAGTAGAATTGCTAATTTAAAAGAATACATGGTTTTGAGTCTTTCTTGCTATTGTTTTAGGATAGTATATTAATATTTGACAATAGTTTCTGTTAAAATCTGAAGGCAAGCTTATAAATATTTGCATTATTTCAAATTACTGTTGGATGTTTATAGCAGCAACATTCACAATAGTCAAAAGGTGGAAACAGTCCAATCCATTGGCAGATGAATGGGATGAACAAAATGTGGTCTATAATATATGATGGAATATTATTCAGCCTTAAAAAGGAATGAAATTCTGATACACGCTACAACATCAGTGGACTTTGAAAATATTATACTAAGTGAAATAAGCCAGACACAAAAGGACAAATGTTGTCTGATTCCATTTATATGAATTACCTAGAATAAGCAAATTCTTAGAGACAGAAAGTAGAATAGAAGTTACCAGGGGTGGGTGAGGGCTGATAGGGAATCATTGTTTAATGGGTACAGAGTTTCAATTTGGGATGATTAAAAAGCTCTGGGTGTGGATAGTAGTGATGATTACAGAACACTGTGAATGTACTTAACACCACTGAATTATATACTTAAAAATGGTTAAAATGGTAAATTTGACAATATGTATATTTTAGTACAGTAAAAGAAACTACTATTGATGAATTCCAGAATTTTAGACAAAAACCACCTAGAAACCATGTGGTTGTTTTACTTACTGTGTTTGTCACATTGTGGCTAAGTGAACTCAGGGTTTGGGTACTCGTTTTGAGTTTGATGGATTGACAGATGGAGCTGAGAACTAGGTTTCTAACCAATATTCATGCAATATGAAGACAGATTGAGCCATATACTAAGTAGTCTGCTAGGCACTGAGGACTAATGGTAAACAAGATAAGACACAGTCCCTAGAGTCTGCTGGTTCCTAAGATTGGACAGAAAAAAGAATAAACTTCTTATTAAGGAAAAAGGGATTAAAAAATCAGGTGATTTGTTTTCTCCTTAATGATTTCCTTTGTAGGGTGATTTTAAAATATCCTTTCCCCTCCTTCAGGTTGCCATGGAAATACATGACCACGCAAAAGGAAGTCCATTCTGATAATTCTGATACCTGAGATGTAACTGGACTGAAGAGTAGAAACAGGAAAAATTTTAGTGCCAACTTTAATTACAATGGCCACTGATTCAGGGGATCCAGCCAGCACAGAAGATTCTGAGAAACCTGATGGAATTTCATTTGAAAACAGAGTTCCCCAGGTTGCTGCAACTTTGACAGTAGAAGCTAGACTAAAGGAGAAAAACAGCACCTTCTCTGCTTCTGGGGAAACTGTAGAAAGGAAGAGATTTTTCCGAAAGAGTGTTGAAATGACGGAAGATGACAAAGTTGCCGAATCATCCCCTAAAGATGAGAGAATTAAGGCTGCAACGAATATTCCAAGAGTAGATAAACTTCCTTCAAGTATGCTGAGAGGTGGACAAGAAGTTAAATATGAACAGTGTTCAAAGTCAACCTCGGAAATCTCAAAAGATTGTTTCAAGGAGAAAAATGAAAAGGAAATGGAAGAAGAAGCAGAAATGAAGGCTGTAGCTACTTCTCCTAGTGGCAGATTCCTGAAATTTGACATAGAACTAGGAAGAGGAGCATTTAAAACAGTATATAAAGGACTGGACACTGAAACATGGGTTGAGGTTGCTTGGTGTGAGCTGCAGGTAGGTATATAATCTTCTTGGTTATAATAAATTCAAGTTTTAGCTGGCCTGGCCTTCTGTGTGATCCATGATTAAAATGCATCATGGATTAAAATAAAATGAAGGGCTTGTCCTCCACATCCTAGAAATTATGGTCCTTTCCTATGTCCTCTTAGGAGCTCACTCCAAACTTTTTTTTCCTCCTGTTGTTTTCTTTTCTGTTTTAAAGGGGAAGAAAAAAATCTATCATGGCTTTCTTTCTTTTTTCTTTTCTTTTTTTTTTTTTGAGGCGGAATCTTGATCTGTCACCCAGGCTGGAGTGCAGTGGCGCAATCTCAGCTCACTGCAACCTCCGCCGCCTCAGCCTCCCAAATAGCTGGGATTACAGGCGCGTGCCAATATGCCCCACTGATTTTTTGGTTTTTTAGTAGAGACAGGGTTTCACCATGTTGAGCAGGCTGGTCTTGAACTCCTGACCTCAGGTGATCCTCCCGCCTCGGCCTCCCGAAGTGTTGGGATTACAGGCGTGAGTCATGGCTCCCAGCCTATCATGACTTTCTTTTGGAAAAATTGTTTTAATTTGTTAGCTTTAGGAAAGTCCCCAAACTCTTAATGTCTCCTTTTGAAAACTTTTCATAAATATATGACTTATGAGTTGATTATTATACTAAGTACTTGATAGGGAAATACATTCAGTGTGGCATATACCTTTTCTCTTTTTCTTTCATCAAAATCTTAGGGGTTCATGTGGTATTTTTCACAACAGGAAAGGTTTTACTTGATTCTTTGAGGACCTTCACTGATAGAAGCTCATGAAGCCTTTGAGTTTACCTCAGAGAGTATCACTGGAAGAAATAATCACCAGAATCTATTGAAGTTATTCAACTAGAATGTATTTAGAAAGGAGAAATGAAAGCAACAGGAGAATGATTGAATTGCCTACATATTTGGTTCCATAATAAATGTTCATGTAGTACTTTTAATTAATGAAGAACTAAATAGGGACAGAACATCATAGAAGGGGTTATAATGAGAAGTTTTAGACAGATGTGGGTCAAATATAAGGAAAACCTTTGTGACCTCTGTCAGCCCATGGGAAATGGTTATTGATCACATGGGATGCTTAAGATTAAGATGGAATAAAGCCAGTTGCTAAGAACAGGTTTCTGTTGATTAAATTCCAGTGGTCTCTGTGAGTGTAAGTGTATATGTATGGAAACACCATTATTTCACTCATTCTGAATTTGCCGTAGGTTGCTGTTCAGATAGGTTGGAATTTAGTCCAGGTTTCTGCATTTCTAGGAAGCTTTTTATTTAATGCCATGATTTCCAAACTTTGCTGTTTATAAGAGTCAGTATTTGCTTCATATGCAAACTCTAGGGCCCATTGGTACAAATTCTGATTCAATAAATCTGGATTGGGGTGCAAGACTGCAATTTTTAAAAACTTTCTAAGTGCTTCTAATTTAGGGAGTCCCTTGAACACTCTTTGGAAAGCAAGTTACTTATCAGTCAGATCCATTCCAGTGGGTCTTGAAACGTATGTGCATGTGTGGAGTTTGCTTGGTTTTCTTCTCACCTGCTTTTTACCCTATAAGAATTTTATATGGTATACATTGTAGAAATATTAGATAATGCAGGCAAGCAAGCATCAGAATCATCTAAAATTCCAGTACTTTGAGTACAATGTTTTAAACGTTTTAGTATATACATCTTTTTGGTGTATATATATATGCACACACATATCTTTCTATAAAATTTTATAATCTTTATTTTCACTTATCTTGAATGTCTTTTCATTATCTGTAAGTGTATATTTATTTATTTATTTATTTTTGTTAGTATATATTTACATAATGTTTTTCTTTTTAAATTTTATTTTTTGATTTCCAAATTTTCTTTTAAGTTCAGAGGTACATGTGCAGAATGTACCAGTTTCTTACATAGGTAAACATGTGCCATGGTGGTTTGCTGCATAAATCATCCTATCACCTAGGTTTTTAGCCCAGCATCCATTAGCTGTTCTTCCTGATGCTCTCCCTCCTACCACCCCCCCATTTTTAATTTTTTATTTATTTTATTAATTTATTTTATTTTATTTTTTGAGACAGGGTCTCACTCTATTGCCCAGGCTGGAGTGCAGTGGCATGATCTCGGCTCATTGTAACCTCTGCCTCCCAGGCTGAAGCAGTTCTCCCACCTCAGCCTCTCGAGTAGCTGGGACTACAGGTGTGTGCCACCACTCCTGGCTAATTTTGTTTTTGTATTTTTAGTAGAGATGGGGTTTTGCCATGTTGCCCCAGTTGGTCTCAAACTCCTGGGGTCAAGCCATCTGCCTGCCTTGGCGTCCACAGTGCTGGGATTACAGGTGTGAGCCACTTTGCCTGGCCTACATAATTTTTAAAAAATAGATGCTTAGTATTTCATTATAAGGTTCTTCTAGGTTATTTAAGCAGTCCCCTATTGTTGGATATGTAGGGCCTTTTTTTCAGGGGGAGATGTAATCTAATCTCACCCTGTCATCTAGGCTGGAATGCAGTGACGTTGTCTTGGCTCACTGAAGCCTTAACCTCCTGGGCTCAAGCAATCCTCCCACCTCAGCCTCCCTAGTAGCTGGGACTACAGATGTGTGCCACCACACTCAGCTAATAGTGTTTTTTGTTTGTGTGTTTGTTTGTTTGTTTTAGACAGAGTCTTGCTCTGTTGCCCAGGCTAGAGTGCAGTGGCACAATCTCGGCTCACTGCAACTTCTGCCTCCCAGGTTCAAGCGATTATTCTGCCTCAGCCTCCCTAGTAGCTGGGACTACAGGTGCACGCCACCACGCCTGGCTAATTTTTGTATTTTTAGTAGAGTTGGGGGTTTCACCATATTGGCCAGGCTGGTCTCGAACTCCTGACCTTGTGATCTGCCCGCCTCGGCCTCCCAAAGTGCTGGGATTACAGGCGTGAGCCACCATGCCTGGCTGTGTTTTTATTTTTTGGAGAAATGAGGTCTTACTATTTTGCCCAAGCTGATCTCACACTACTGGGCTCAAGTGCTCCTTCTGCTTTGGCTTCTCAAAGTGCTGGGATTATAGGCATGAGCCACTGTAGCCTGCCGAGGTTTTTCTCTCTACTATTTTACTATTATAACCATGGCTATGATGAACATCCTTGTGTATAATATTGAAAGTTATGTACATTTTAACTTCATCTCTGCATTCTGACATCAGTAGCCCTCAACTTTTCGTGATACCATCTGTAAATGAGAGAAATAATTTCCATTCACTTGGTAGTAGGGTACATAGTAAAGATAAGTCAATCATTCTGCAAGCTGTATACTCTAGTTATGTTAAAGGATGTTTAGGTAAAACTTGAAAATATTTCAGTGGGAGAAACTGCCTAGAATACTGACTTCCTTTTTTTTTTTTTTTTTTTTTTTTTTGAGACAGTCTCACTCTGTTGCCCAGGCTTGAGTGCTGTGGTGTAATTTCGGCTCACTGCAACCTCCTGGGTTCCAGCCTCCTGCGTTCAAGTGATTCTCTTGCCTCAGCCTCCCAAGTAGCTGAGATTACAGGCATGCACCACCATGCCTGGCTAATTTTTATATTTTTAGTAGAGGCAGGTTTCAACATACTGGCCAGGCTGGTCTTGAACTCCTGACCTCAGGTGACCTGCCCGCCTTGGCCTTCCAAAGTGCTGAGATTACAGGCATGAGCCACCGCACCTGGCTATAGGATACTGACTTCTATCATTCACCTGTGGAAAGGTTTAAAAATCTCATAAGGTCTTACTACTCGAAGTGTGGTCCCTGGACCAGCAGCATGGACATCACCTGGGAGGTTGTCAGAACTGCATATTCCCAGGCCTCATTCCAGACCTTCTGAATCAGAATCTGACTTTTAGTAACACCTCCAAGTAATTTGTATGCACAGTTGAGTAGAGTTTGGAAAGCACTTGAAATATGGGACCAAACCCAACAGCTAGCTGAATCACAGTAGGCATTCCTTTAATACACTAACATTAACTTTATATTATATTATATTATGTATTCTGATTTCTGGCTTCCAGTCCAGACTTCTCAAATTGGAATCTTTAGGCGATGGGCTCCAGGAACTTACTGTTTAAAAGTTCCCAAGGTGCCGGGCATGGTGGTGCTCACCTATAGTCCTAGCTACTCAGAAGGTTGAGGCAAGAGAGTCACTTGAGCCCCAGAGTTTGAGACTGCAGTGAGTCGTGATTGTGCCCCACTGCACTCCACCCTGGGTGATAGAATGAGACCCTGTCTCAAAAAAAAGTTCCCCAGGTGATTGGATACATAGCCAGATTTGAGAATCTCTAATGTGGAGGAAATGTAATAAATATATAAAGTACATTTTAATTTACACAGAGAACAACAATTTTAATTTTCTGTTATAAAAGGAATGCCAAAATTAGCGGACTTATTTAATCAGTTTTTGGATATTACTTCATCTTCTGCATTTTTTTTTTTTTAAGACAAAATCTTGCTCTGTTATCCAGGCTAGAGTACAGTGGCGTGATCATAGCTCACTGTAACCTCGAAAGCCTGGGCTCAAAGGATCCTCCCGAATAGCCAGGACTACAGGCATAGGCCACCACCCCCAGCTATTTTTTTTTTTTTTTTATTTTTGAAATATTTTGTAGAGATGCCTTAGCCTCCCAAAGTGCTGGGATTACAGGCATGAGCCACTGTGCCCAGCCTGCATGTTTGAAAT
>NW_012104255.1:899271-899844 GCF_000951045.1 Mandrillus leucophaeus
GAGTTGGGGGTTTCACCATATTGGCCAGGCTGGTCTCGAACTCCTGACCTTGTGATCTGCCCGCCTCGGCCTCCCAAAGTGCTGGGATTACAGGCGTGAGCCACCATGCCTGGCTGTGTTTTTATTTTTTGGAGAAATGAGGTCTTACTATTTTGCCCAAGCTGATCTCACACTACTGGGCTCAAGTGCTCCTTCTGCTTTGGCTTCTCAAAGTGCTGGGATTATAGGCATGAGCCACTGTAGCCTGCCGAGGTTTTTCTCTCTACTATTTTACTATTATAACCATGGCTATGATGAACATCCTTGTGTATAATATTGAAAGTTATGTACATTTTAACTTCATCTCTGCATTCTGACATCAGTAGCCCTCAACTTTTCGTGATACCATCTGTAAATGAGAGAAATAATTTCCATTCACTTGGTAGTAGGGTACATAGTAAAGATAAGTCAATCATTCTGCAAGCTGTATACTCTAGTTATGTTAAAGGATGTTTAGGTAAAACTTGAAAATATTTCAGTGGGAGAAACTGCCTAGAATACTGACTTCCTTTTTTTTTTTTTTTTTTTTTTTTT
>NW_012104255.1:900619-904274 GCF_000951045.1 Mandrillus leucophaeus
GCCTCCCAAAGTGCTGGGATTACAGGCATGAGCCACTGTGCCCAGCCTGCATGTTTGAAATTAAGAAAAACTAGCTTATTTATAATCCCAGGAGAATAAGGGGCATCATCTTTGAATTGCTTCCTGAGTACAATGCCGTTCGTAATGTACAATTTCTCATTCTTCTTCTATAGTCTTATTTATTATATAATTAAACAATTCTGTAGAAAAAGACCCTAGTGAGCAGTTTAAATGTCTAAATTATTCTAGATTCTTTTTCATTCGTTTTTTTATATGTGTGTGTGAGATTGTATTTATAATATGTATATATAATTGATATGTCCATACTTTTGTCTTATCAATTTGATATATGTTCTATTTATTCACATTATTAAAATGTGTAAACTATAGCATTGACACTACCTCTTGCTTAGTTTTCTCCCCTAATGTTAGGTAATTCTTTTCTTTTTTTTTCTTTTTTATTTTTTGAGACAGGTTCTCACTCTGTCACCCAGGCTGGAGTGTAGTGGTATGATCACAGCTTACTGTAGCCTTGACCTTGTGGGCTTAATTGATTCTCTCACCTCAGCCTCCCTAGTAGCTGGGACCACAGATATGTGTCACCATGCCTGGCTAATTTTTGTATTTTTTGTAGAGACGAGGTTTTGCCATGTTGCCCAGGCTGGCCTCAAGTGATCCGCCCATCTTGGCCTCCCAAAGTGCTGGGATTACAGGCGTGAACCACCACCACCTGGCCTTTTTATTTTTAGAGACAGAGTCTCACTCTGTCTCCCAGATTGGTCTTCAAGTCCTGGGTTCAAGTGATCCTCCTGCCTTGGCCAACCAAGTAGCTGGGACTACAGGCACAAGCCACTGTACCTGGTACTTTTCTTTTTTTAAAATTTTATTTTTGCGTGTTTGATTTGAAATTTATAGCTCAACAATAGGTTTTAATACCTTTTTCTCTTGATGGCATTCCCTTCTTCTCCATTGTAGATATTTGAGTCTTGTGAAATAATTCTGTTTGTTTGCTTTTTGTAGAGACAGTCTCATTATGTTGTCCAGGCTGGTCTCGAACTCCTGGCTTCTAGAGGTCCTCCTGTCTCTGCCTCTCAGAGTGCTGAGATTATAGACATGAGCCACCATGCCCAACCTAATTCTGTCTTTTTTATCACCAACAAAGCAAAGGCAAATTGTGTAATAATTCTTAACAGCCCCACTCCATTTGTTTAGAATACATTGACCTTATGGTGCTGCAAAGAACTGGGAGTGATAAATTTTACTGCTGATATTTGACTTTGAAGATGTTGAAAACAAACTCTCAGATTTAGGATTTGGCTATAAACACCTGCACTTCAAGTTTTTCATATTTTATGGTTTATATAACATGATTTTTTTAAGAGATAAGGTCTTGCTCTGTTGCCGAGGCTGGGATGCAATGGCATGTCGTAGCTCACTGCAACCTCAAACTCCCAGGCTCTAGCAATCTTCCCCCCTCAGATTTCCTAGTGGCATGGTCTCGGCTCACTGCAACCTCCACCTCCTGGGTTCAAGCAATTCTCCTGTCACAGCCTCCCGAGTAGCTGGGATTACAGGTGCACACCACCACGCCCAGCTAATTTTTTTGGGAGACGGAGTCTTGTTCTGTCATCAGGCTGGAGTGCAGTGGTGCGATCTTGACTCACTGCAACCTCTGCCTCCTGGGTTCAAGTGATTATCGTGCCTCAGCCTCCCCAGTAGCGGGACTATAGGCGACTGCCACCACACCTAGTTCATTTTTTGTATTTTTAGTAGAGACGGGGTTTCACTGCATTAGCCAGGATGTTCTCAATCTCCTGAGCTCGTGATCTGCCTGCCTTGGCCTCCCAAAGTGCTGGGATTACAGGCGTGAGCCACTGTACCCGGCCTAAGTTTTGTATGTTTAGTAGAGACAGGGTTTCACCATGTTGGCCAGGCTGGTCTAAAACTCCTGACCTCAAGTGATCTGCCTGCCTCAGCCTCTCAAAGTACGGGATTATGGGTGTGAGCCACTGCACCCAGCTATAACTTCTTTCATTTTAATTTTATTATTATTTTTTTAGAGGCAGGGTCTCACTATGTTGCTCGGGCTGGTCTCAAACTCCTGGGCTCAAGTGATTCTCCTGCCTTGGCCTCCCAAAGTGCTGGAATTACAGGCATGAGCCACTGCACCCAGTCTTTAATTTTTGTAGAGATGGCGTTTTACTATGTTGCTCAGGCTAGTCTTGAACTCCTGGATTCAAGTGATCCTCCTGCCTTGGCCTCCAAAAACACCAGGATTACAGGCATGAGCCACTGTACCTGGCCCCCATAACTTGATTTAAAAAATACATTAATGGGGCCTGGCGCGGTGGCTCACGCCTGTAATACCAGCACTTTGGGAGGCCGAGGCAGGCGGATCACGAGGTCAGGAGATCAAGACCATCCTGGCTAACACGGTGAAATCTCATCTCTACTAAAAATACAAAAAACTAGCCGGGTGTAGTGGCGGGCGCCTATAGCCCCACCTGCTCGGGAGGCTGAGGCAGGAGAATGGCGTGAACCCAGGAGGTGGAGTTTGCAGTGAGCCGAGATTGCGCCACTGCACTCTAGCCTGGGCGACAGAGCGAGACTCCATCTCAAAAATAAAAATAAGAAATCAAACAAACAAAAATTAATGGAAAGACTTTGACCTATTGTTCTTTGTAAAAACTTTGGTAAATTACTTGGTAATTTACTTGATAAATTAGTAAATTACTGTGAGTGAGGGCTATCAGTCATAAGTGCTATTTAGAAGACTGTATTTTAGTTTATGATGTTGAAATACTTGGTCATATGTTACTGAAAGACCAGTTTAGCAACTCTCAGAAAGAATCAATCACAGGAGTTTGTAATAGTGTCTTCCTCCACTAACAGTTTGAAAATTAACATCACTTAGCTTTTACACATGGAAATACAACCAGTTTTTGCTCTATGATGAGTTGGAAAATACTTACACCAGTGTATTTATCGTTTGTTTTCTTCATATAATGGAACTATTTCCTTTTTTTTTTTTTTGAGAGGGAGTCTCACTCTGTTGCCCAGGCTGGAGTGCAATGGCATGATCTTGGCTCACTGCAACCTCCGCCTCCCGGGTTCAAGCGATTCTCCTGCCTCAACCTCCTGAGTAGCTAGGATTACAGGCATGTGCTACCGTGTCCAGCTGATTTTTGTGTTTTTAGTAGAGACTGGGTTTCACCATGTTGGCCAGGCTAGTCTTGAACTTCTGACTTCAGGTGATCCACCCGTCTCGGCCTTCCAAAGTGCTGGGATTACAGGCGTGAGCCACAACGCCCAGCCAGTGGAACTTTTTTCTAAATATAGAAACATCATAGATGTCTGAAATATGTTTTATTGACTTTTTCTAAAATGTATTTGAATGTGCTTGTAATAAGCCTCACTCTGTGGTCAGATAGGTGATTGTGTACTTTGGAGGGTAAACAGACCTTTGAATAGCACTTAGATATCTAACAACTTGAGCTATAGTCTGTGAACCGAACCAAACATGACACTGAAAAGAAATACCAAAAGGAAAAAAATGGCACAATAGAGTATAGCAGGTTGACATGTTGAGTGAGCATTCTAATATACTTTCATTATAATAATGAATATACTCAAAGCAATGCAGTGGAAGTAACAG
>NW_012104255.1:905954-937181 GCF_000951045.1 Mandrillus leucophaeus
CCTTGGCCTCCCAAAGTGCTGGGATTACAGGCGTGAGCCACTGTACCCGGCCTAAGTTTTGTATGTTTAGTAGAGACAGGGTTTCACCATGTTGGCCAGGCTGGTCTAAAACTCCTGACCTCAAGTGATCTGCCTGCCTCAGCCTCTCAAAGTACGGGATTATGGGTGTGAGCCACTGCACCCAGCTATAACTTCTTTCATTTTAATTTTATTATTATTTTTTTAGAGGCAGGGTCTCACTATGTTGCTCGGGCTGGTCTCAAACTCCTGGGCTCAAGTGATTCTCCTGCCTTGGCCTCCCAAAGTGCTGGAATTACAGGCATGAGCCACTGCACCCAGTCTTTAATTTTTGTAGAGATGGCGTTTTACTATGTTGCTCAGGCTAGTCTTGAACTCCTGGATTCAAGTGATCCTCCTGCCTTGGCCTCCAAAAACACCAGGATTACAGGCATGAGCCACTGTACCTGGCCCCCATAACTTGATTTAAAAAATACATTAATGGGGCCTGGCGCGGTGGCTCACGCCTGTAATACCAGCACTTTGGGAGGCCGAGGCAGGCGGATCACGAGGTCAGGAGATCAAGACCATCCTGGCTAACACGGTGAAATCTCATCTCTACTAAAAATACAAAAAACTAGCCGGGTGTAGTGGCGGGCGCCTATAGCCCCACCTGCTCGGGAGGCTGAGGCAGGAGAATGGCGTGAACCCAGGAGGTGGAGTTTGCAGTGAGCCGAGATTGCGCCACTGCACTCTAGCCTGGGCGACAGAGCGAGACTCCATCTCAAAAATAAAAATAAGAAATCAAACAAACAAAAATTAATGGAAAGACTTTGACCTATTGTTCTTTGTAAAAACTTTGGTAAATTACTTGGTAATTTACTTGATAAATTAGTAAATTACTGTGAGTGAGGGCTATCAGTCATAAGTGCTATTTAGAAGACTGTATTTTAGTTTATGATGTTGAAATACTTGGTCATATGTTACTGAAAGACCAGTTTAGCAACTCTCAGAAAGAATCAATCACAGGAGTTTGTAATAGTGTCTTCCTCCACTAACAGTTTGAAAATTAACATCACTTAGCTTTTACACATGGAAATACAACCAGTTTTTGCTCTATGATGAGTTGGAAAATACTTACACCAGTGTATTTATCGTTTGTTTTCTTCATATAATGGAACTATTTCCTTTTTTTTTTTTTTGAGAGGGAGTCTCACTCTGTTGCCCAGGCTGGAGTGCAATGGCATGATCTTGGCTCACTGCAACCTCCGCCTCCCGGGTTCAAGCGATTCTCCTGCCTCAACCTCCTGAGTAGCTAGGATTACAGGCATGTGCTACCGTGTCCAGCTGATTTTTGTGTTTTTAGTAGAGACTGGGTTTCACCATGTTGGCCAGGCTAGTCTTGAACTTCTGACTTCAGGTGATCCACCCGTCTCGGCCTTCCAAAGTGCTGGGATTACAGGCGTGAGCCACAACGCCCAGCCAGTGGAACTTTTTTCTAAATATAGAAACATCATAGATGTCTGAAATATGTTTTATTGACTTTTTCTAAAATGTATTTGAATGTGCTTGTAATAAGCCTCACTCTGTGGTCAGATAGGTGATTGTGTACTTTGGAGGGTAAACAGACCTTTGAATAGCACTTAGATATCTAACAACTTGAGCTATAGTCTGTGAACCGAACCAAACATGACACTGAAAAGAAATACCAAAAGGAAAAAAATGGCACAATAGAGTATAGCAGGTTGACATGTTGAGTGAGCATTCTAATATACTTTCATTATAATAATGAATATACTCAAAGCAATGCAGTGGAAGTAACAGCTTAAAAATCCATACTTCCACACCTGAAGCGTCTATCAAAATTGTGGAAGAACTTACTTCTATTTTATTTTCATTCATCATCTAAGTATACTTTGGGGAAAACTATATTTTGAGACATCAGCCCTATTACATTTGATTGTGAAATTAGAATTAGATATGAAAACAGTTGAATTTCCAATAAAGGAAAAAGTAATTTAAAAAATAGATGCTAGAATTTCTGTTCCTGAGTATAGTTGTTTACAGTATTCGCGCTGGGACACTTAATTTTGCTCCCAAAATATTTTTATGACCCTCTTGGAAATGTTTCTGGATTCCCTTTTAGCCGTGTGACAAAGTACTTCATTACATTATAGGCACATGCCAAATAGTCTGATTCAGTTTGATTTCCCACTCTCTTCATCAGATCCAGCCCTAAAAGTAGAATTCACTCATGGACAAAGCGTGATTACATTGAAGGGAGGAGGGATAGAGCTTGCTTAAATATACATGTTCTCATCTCTGTTTAAAAACTAGTCATGGACTTTATTAAATACAAACCAAAGGCAAATGCTTTTACAAAATGACAAAGGGTGGGAGTAGCAGGAGATAGCCTTTGTCTGGGAAATAGCATTAATTTCCCCGGTTAGTTGAGTGAGTTTGTTTTGAGCTAATTATTTGCTTGATAGATTTAAAAAATTGATACAAGTGGTAAGCTGAAAATAGCCCCCCAAAGATGTCCATGTCCTAATCCCTGGAACCTGTGAATATGTCATCTTACATTACAAAAAGAACTTTGAAGATGTGATTAACTTAAAGATCTGGGGATTGGAAGACTACCCTGGATTATCTGGGTAGACCCAGTGTAATCACAAGGGTCCTTATAAGAGGGAGGCAGAATGGCCATAGTCAGAGGAGGAGATATGACGATGGAAGCAGAGGCTGGAGTGATGCAGTTGCTGACAATGACCCAACGAATGTGGACAGTCTCTTGAAGCTGGAAAAGGTAAGGAAACATTCTTCTCTAGAGCCTTCAGAAGGAATGCAGCCCTCCTGATACCTTGATTTTAGTCTAGAGAGACTCAATTTGGATTTCTTGATCCCTACAACTAGCGGATAATACATTTCTGTTTTAAGCCACTATGTTTGTTGTAGTTTGTTACAGTAGCAATAGGAAATGAATACAATAGACTGTAGCTGCCATTTGTTCATTCATTCAACAAATAAATAGTACCTGCAATGTGCCAGACACATGCCAAATGCTAGGTACATAATGGGGATAAAAAGCAGACACAGGCCTCATTTTCACAAAGCTTACAGTAGAAAGAGTTTATAGTTATAAGAAGGCTTAGAAATTGTAGTTAGTGAAATGATGAAAGGGCTGTTTAATATAGGTTTGTTTAAAGGAAATGGTAGGGTTGAGAGTAGGGGGCAACAGGGATATCACTCCTTTATTACATAGTTTTCTTTTTAAAAAACTTTTTATTTTGATATATTTTCTACTCACAGAAGAGTTGCAAAAAGAGTATAGAAAGTTCCTGTATACCCATCACCCAGACTCCCTTTATGTTAATATCTTATATTTTTATTTTTGGTAGAGATGGGGTCTTGCTGTGCTGAACAGGCTGATCTCTAACTCCTGGCCTCAAGCAGTCCTCCTGCCTCGGCCTTCCAAAGTGCTGGGATTACAGGTGTGAGCCACCTTGCTTGGCCCTTAGTTGTTTTTTAGATTGCCCTTTAATTTGACTTTGTCTTATGTTTTCTCATGATTAGATTTAGACTATGCATTTTTGGCAGGAATACCACAGAAGTGATGCACCATCCTCGGTGCATCATAACTGGGGGTACATGGTGTTGTTTTGTATTACTGGTGATAATAATCTTGATCACTTGGTTAAGGTGATATCTGCCAGGCTTTCTCTACTATAAAGTTACTGTTTTTCCTGTTGTATATTAGTAAATATCTTGGGGGTAGATCTTTGAGACTATGCAAATATACTGTTTTCTTTTAAACTTTTGCCCACTGATTTTAGCATCCATTGGTGTATCTTGCATGTCATCATTATAGCTGTAGTGTTCTAATGATTTTTTTCCTCACATTCCTTCTGCATTTATTAATTGGCATTACCTGTTAGTTTTATGTGATTTCTCCCCAGTATACCTGTTAAGTTTTTGGAAACCCAACAATAGGAGAATTTATGGTTGAGATATTTGATATAGTTAGTAATAGCAGCTATCATATATTTTCCATTTATCAAAAGTAACATTAATGGAACATTTATACTGGTACTTAATTTGAATATTTTATTTAATCCTTAGAATAGGTATATGAGATAAGGATTATTAGTTTTCAGATGGTGGAACTGAAATTTAGATATATTAAGCAATTTTTCCAATGGAGCAGAGTCAGGATTTATATTCCATCAATGATATATGTGTGTGTGTGTGTGTGTGTGTGTGTATTATGTGTATATATATAAAACATTTGCATAGATGATTGAATAATGTCCTACTCACTAGTTACTTGGGCAGATCATTCTTTTATGTCTTTAACCATTTTAGAACAAATGATTTCTTAAATGGATCCTGTTTAAAATAAGATTCTTAACTTTGAACTGCTGAAACTCAAGGGATGTCCGTTAATGGTGTCACTGAAGGGCACCTGAGGAATAGTTTCATGATTAGATTGTTATGGTTCAGTATCTGGCCTTCACCTTTTGTCAGTGTCCAGAGGTTGGGAAGACTGACTTATGTTCACTCCAGCTCCTAAATCTAGGACGCAAGTTTATTATTTTAAAATGAGAAATATAGTTGTTAGGTAAAATGTTCTATGTAGTCTTTAGGCTAGATACATGGGGAGCTAAATTATAATCAGAAGCTGGCTTGGTGCTTATAGAGTCGGAACAAAGGATCTAGATGTTCCTGTATGTCCTCCTGCTAAGGCAAGAGCCTGACCAAATGAACCGAATGCTCACATTCTGATTGGACGAGGACATCTTTGATCAGCAGTTCTGGAAGATAAGTGAACCTGGTTCTGTGCATGGTTTATTGCCTTTTGATTTATTACCTTGACTGCCATTTATGAGCAATTTTCTTTTTTCTTTTTGTGTTTTGTTGAGATGGAGTCTTGCTCTGTCACTCAGGCTGGAGTGCAATGGCGTGATTTCGGCTCACTGCAACCTCTGCCTCCCAGGTCAAGCAAATCTCCTGCCTCAGCCTCCCGAGTAGCTGGGATTATAGGCATGTGCCGCCACGCCCAGCTAATTTTTGTATTTTTAGTAGAGATGGGATTTTGCCATGTTGGCCAGGCTGGTCTCGAACTCCTGACCTCAGATGATCCACCTGCCTCAGCCTCCCAAAGTGTTGGGATTTACAAGTGTGAGCCACCGTACCCAGCCAAGCACTTTTCTTTAGATATTAATACCATTGCTATCTCAAAGTTTTAGTATGGTAATATTGCCAGATTATGACTATTATACCGTGATTTCTTAATTGATACGTTGATGTCACCATTTACAAATTATCATTATCCTCAGTGTCTGTTTATTTCTTAGCATGAGTTCTGGGGTACTACACCATCTCTCCATGGAAAGTGGTTTGTGAATGAGATATCTGCACTCATTGCTATGACTGCCATTTCTGAGAGGCAGAGTAGTGAACTAGAAAGTGCTTCGGATTCAGAATTCAACGTACGGGGTTCCAGTGTTGCCTGTGCCAGTTAGTTACCTTGGGTAAGCCAGATAGCTTAACTGGAGTCTTAATTTTTTACTTTTCTTTTAAAGAAAAATATGATAAATACTTTGGATGTACCAAAAAGAATAAAGAGTAACGTAATAGAAACTGTGTACCTACTGCCCAGTTTAAGAAATAAAACATTGACTGGGCACGGTGGCTCACGCCTGTAATCCCAGCACTGTGGGAGGCCGAGGTGGGTGGATCACCTGAGGTCAGGCATTAGAGACCAGCCTGGCCAACATGGCGAACCTCCTGCTCTACGAAAAATACAAAAATTAGTGGGGCATGGTGGCGCGTTCCTGTAATCCCAGCTACTCAGAAGGCTGAGGCAGGAGAATTGCTTGAACCCAAGAGGTAGAGGTTGCAGGGAGCCCAGATCATGCCATTGCACTCCAGCCTGGGCCACAGAGCAAGACTCCATCTCAAAAAAAAAAAAAAAAAAGAAAGAAAGAAAAGAAAAGAAAACATTGACGATTAGAGAGAATACTTGGAAAGAATGTAACACATTTTAGTGTTCAATAAATGGTAGTATTAAAATACTGAGCAACCTCATGTTTATCAAGAATGTTCGAGCTGAGGCAGGAGAATAGCTTGAGGATAGGAATTCAAGACCAGCCTGGTCAACATAGCAAGACCTCATCTCCACAAAAAGAAAAAAAAAAAAAAGCTGAGCATAGGCATAGTGGCATGTTCCAGTAGTGTCTTGGGTATTTGGGAGAGTGAGGCAAGAGGATCATGTGAGCCCAGGAGTTCAGGGCTGCAGTGAACTATGATCGTGCCACTGCACTCCAGCCTGGGCAACACAGAGTGAGACCCTGTCTCTCTGAAAAGAAAAAAATAATTCATTGATAGAGTGCTTTATAAGCTAAGCATCATTTTGAAGCCTTTGTAATATTCATCCTTACTTGATTAGGTTATTTTGTAGTATAGATTTTGTATCATTGTTAATAATTTCTCCTTTCACATTTGCAGAAACAGATCCATGTAGCCTCTGACTTGGTTCTGTAGAGCATTGTTGGTGTTTGCATTAAGAGACATAGCTGATAAGGACATAGTTTACTTTTTGGAAATGAAATGCTTCTTATCTTGAATAAATATATATGCAGGTTGGTCATACTGGTATTGTGCCATGTCTCAGGAAAGGTATTGTGTACATTTTTAGCATTCCATATGTTATAATAGATTGAATGTTTAGTTAGCATTTATAAAAGGATAATATTTCTTTTTAAAGTAGTCTGGAGTAGTTGAAATCTATTTGATAAATTTGTATTTGACTCCTATTTACCAGCCATGTAAATGAACATTTATAACACTGATATTTGATATAAAATTGATATTTGATGCTTTCTTCTTGGTGTCCTTACCTTGAGACAGCAAGATTTAGGGATCATTTTCATAGACTAGAATTTTCCCGGCATTTGACTATGTCACCTTCATTAGCTAGTGCTGTTCTCTAGTTTGTCTTTTGTGGCTCATCATTCCTTTCTTGTGTAAGAATTCTTATTGATGATGTGTGAAAGTTTCTCTACCAAAGTGGTTGTCATTAATACAACAATGCACGTAGGGGTATGTGTGTTTAAAGGATGTTACTGTGGTAGCTGAAAGCTCTAAGTATTTCTCTCTGGATTTTGGTGCTACTTTAACAGGTTTACTTTCCTCTTGCTAAATCTGAAGTGGAGTTTTGAAGATCTTGGCTCTACATTTTTAGTAGATTTCACCTCCAGGAGTATATCTGGGAAAACAGTTGTAATTTTGTAAAGTTGTTTATTCCTAACGCTGACTACTTTCAATCTGTAGAATCAAAGGATGAAGTAGGGTAGTTTAGTCTGGCACATGAAAGACTTGGCATTCTGCTAATTTAATCAGAAGGCATCAAAGTGTATTCATTATTCTGGCCAGGTACGGTGACTCATGCCTATAATCCTAGCACTTTGGGAGGCTAAGGCAGGTGGATCACTTGAGGTCAGGAGTTTGAGACCAACCTGGGCAACATGGCGAAATCCCATCTCTACAAAAAATACAAAAATCAGCTGGGTGTGGTGGCATGTGCTTGTAGTCCCAGCTACTCGGTAGGCTGAGGTGGGAGGATCACTTGAACCTGGGAGGTGGAAGTTGCAGTGAGCTGAGATCGCGCCACTGCACTCCAGCCTAGGTGACAGAGTGACACCCTGTCTCAAAAAAGAATTACTCTTTATACTTCAGAGTAGATCTGCTGTCTATCGTGAGTAGAGGACTTGTAACCAATTATAGGGGCATTTAAGACGTATTAGTCATGTTGGGCCAGGAGCAGTGACTCACACCTGTAATCCCAGCACTTTGGGAGGCCGAGGTGGGCAGATCACCTGAGGTCAGGAGTTCAAAACCAGCCTGGCCAACATGGCAAAACCCCGTCTCTACTAAAAATACAAAAATTAGTCAGGTGTGATGGCGAGCACCTGTAATCCCAGCTACTGTGGGAGGCTGAGGCACAAGAATTGCTTGAACCAGGGAAGCGGAGGTTGCAGTGAGCCGAGATCGCACCACTCACTCCAGCCTGGATGACAGAGCAAGACTCCATCTCAAAAAAAAAAGAAAAGACTTATTAGTCAGGTCAGATAGTAAAACATAAAGACTCTACTTGTTTCCTTGCTTTTGTTCTCTGAGTTCCTTATTTTTTTTTTCAAGACAAGGTCTTGCTGTCTTGCCCAGGCTGGAGTGCAGTGGCGTGACCATAGTTCACTGCAGCCTCAAATGCCTGGGCTTAAGTGATCCTCCTGCCTCAACCTCCCAAGTAGCTAGGACTACAGGTGCGTGCCTCCATGCCCGGCTATTTTGTAGAGATGGGGTCTTGTTTTGTTGCCCAAGCTGGTCTTGAACTCCTTCCTAGCCTCCCTAAGTGCTAGACTTACAGATGTGAACCACTGTGCCCAGCTGACTTCCTTAACTTTCTAAAAATAGTTTTTATTGTGGCAAAATGTCTAATATATAACATAAGAGTTACCATCTTAATCTTTTTTTGTTTGTTTGTTTGTTTGAGACAGAGTCTCACTCTGTTGTCCAGGCTGGAGTGAAGTGGCATGATATCAGCTCACTGCAACCCCTGCCTCCTGGGTTCAAGCAATTCTCATGCCTCAGCCTCCCGAGTTGCTGGGATCACAGGCACGTGCCACCACATCCGACTAATTTTTGTATTTTTGGTAGAGAATGGGGTTTCACCATGTTGGCCAGGCTGGTCTCGAACTCCTGGTCTCAAGTTATCCACCCGCCTTGGCCTCCAAAGTGCTGGGAATACAGGCGTGAGCCACTGTGCCCAGCCATCTTAACCATTTTTAAGTGTGCAATTTTTCAGTGGCATTAAGTATATTTACATCATTGTACATAGCAGTGTCCATCTCCAGTATTTTATCATTCCTAATAGAAACTCTGTACTCATTAAACAATTTAACTTCCCATTCCCCATTCTGCCTAGCTCCTGTTAACTACTATTCTACTTTTTGTCTCTATGAATTTGCCTATTGTAGGTACCTCATATAAGTGGAATCAAGCAATGTTTGTCTTTCCTGTCTCGTTTATTTCACTTACCATAACGTTTTCAAGATTCATCCATGTTGGCCGGGTGCGGTGGCTCATGCCTGTAATCCCAGCACTTTGGGAAGCCGAGGTGGGCGGATCACAAGGTCAAGAGTTCAAGACCAGCCTGGCCAACATGGTGAAACCCTGTCTCTACTAAGAATACAAAAATTAGCTAGGCATGGTGACATGTGCCTGTAATCTTAGCTACTCAGGAGGCTGAGGCAGGAGAATTGCTTGAACCAGGCAGGCGGAGGTTGCAGTGAGCTGAGATTGTGCCTCTGCACTCAAGACTGGGTGACAGATTAAGACTCCGTCTCGGGGGGAAAAAAAAAAAGATTCAGCCATGTTTTGTAGCATGTATCAGAATTTCCTTTCTCTTTAAGGCTAAACAGTATTCCATTGTATGTATATACCATATACCATATTTTGTTTATTCATGTGTTGGTGGGCATTTGAGTTGTTTCTGCGTTTTGGCTGTTGTGAATAATGCTGCTATGAACATGGTTCTACAAATGTCTGTTTGTGTCTCTGCTTTCAATTCTTTTGGGCATATACCTAGAATACCTAAAAGTAGAATTGCTGCAGCGTATGGTAATTCTATGTTTAATATGGTGAGGAACCATCATGTTGCTTTCCACAATGACTATACCATTTTACATTCCCCAGCAATGTGCAAGGTTTCTCCATATCCTTGCCAACACTTCTTAATTATTTATATATTTATTTACTTAGATAGTAGCCATCCTAATGGGTGTGAAGTGGTATTTTACTGTGGTTTTGATTTGCATTACCCTGACAACTAATGATATTGAGCATCTTTTCTCAAAGTTGTAGAGATTATAAGTCCTAGATCAAGTTCTAGCTTGGTGGGTTTCTGGTGAGGGCTCTCTTCCTGGCTTGGTGAGGAGAGTTGGCAGTGAGCTTTCTCTTGACTCCTTGTCTTTTTTTTTTTTTTTTTTTTTGAAATGGAGTCTCGCTTTATTGCCCAGGCTGGAGTGTGGTGGCGTAATCTCAGCTCACTGCAACCTCCGCCTCCTGGGTTCAAGCGATTCTCCTGCCTCAGCCTCCCGAGTAGCTGGGATTACAGGTGCCCGCCACCACGCCTGGCTACTTCTTTATATTTTTAGTAGAGGCGGGGTTTCACCATGTTGGACAGGCTGGTGAGCTCCTGACCTCAGGTGGTCCACCCACCTCGGCCTTCCAAAGTGCTGGGATTACGGGCATGAGCCACCGCGCCCCGCCTCTGTTGTCTCTTTTTATAAGAATACTAATCCTATTGGATCAAGGACCCACCCTTATGAGGCCCTGTCACCAAATACAGTCACATAGGGGGTTGAGGTTTTAACTTACAAATTTTGACAGAGGAGAGAGGACACAAACATTCCACCTATAATACAGGGGAAGATCTGCTGATCTCTTTGTATAGTTATGCCCCCTCAAAAGTGTGAGCAGAGCTAAAAGACTAGTGGGCTGACCAGTCTTTTAGTCTTGAGGGTCTAGAGGGTAGACGGGGTCATTTATTGTCTACAGAGTAGGAGAGAGAGTTAGCTTTTGCATTCTAGGAAAATAAGGAGCAAACACACTTCCTCGATGTCTAACAAGATGTTAATTGTTACAGAGCAGCCCTCAGGGGAGAGACTGCTATAGCTCCATCACTCATGGGACTACATAAGGTATCCCAGGGCCCCTCTGAGTAAATCAAGGACTCAGAAGAGGAGGATTGAATATGAGGGGAAAAGAATCACTTTTCTGATTGAATTAGTAGTCTCGATAATCAAAAAGTAGTAGTATCTAAAAGTAGATATCTAGGTAAAATCTGGTAGATAACTAGACTAACCAAGAAAAAAGAATCTTACATGCACCTTTCTTCTTATCTTCAATGCTAGAAGCTAAAAGATGGTAGACCATTAAGGGGAAAAGGCTACATCATCCAAGAATCTCTAATCAGCTAAGATATCATCTCCCAGGGTGAAAAAGATATTCATGGACCATAGTGCAGAAAACTATGTAATAGTTAAAAAGATGAAGCTAGATCTGTGAAAATAACATATGTTGACATTGAATGAATGGAATATTTGATGAAAGTGCTAAGTAAAGACTCTACAGCTAGAACAGAAGTCTGTGAGGGGGAGGGGCAATCATATAGGAGTAGACAGTGTAGGGGTGATTAAGTCTTTTTTTTTTTTGAGACAAGGTCTTCCTCTGTTGCCCAGGCTGGAGTGCAGTAGCGGAATCTTGACTCACTGCAACCTCCACCTCCCAGGCTCAAGTGATCCTCCCACCTCAGCCTCCCAAGTAGCTAGTACTACAGCTATTGGGATGTGCCACCATGCTCGACTAATTTTTTTTATTTTTAGTAGAGACGAGGTTTTGCCATGTTGCCCAGGATGATTTCGAACTCCTGAGCTTGAACAATTCACCTGCCTCAGCCTCCCAAAGTACTGAGATTACAGGCATAAGCCATCGTGCCTGACCAGTGATTAAGTCTTCTACATGTATTGTCTATGTGGTATGATAGAAAGGGGGGGAAGTATTAGTATTTTAGATTATTTATTTATTTTTGGTGAGTGGGGGCTAGGTGAAGTAGGGAGAACGAGTAGATGAGTTACTTAATTTCTCATAACAGATAAATATGTTTGATATGGAATGGAAAGGGAGGCTATCCACTAGTAAAAAAGGAAAAATATTATGTACCTCTTTGTTTTTTGAGATAGAGTCTCACTTCGTCACTCAGGTTAGAGTGCAGTGTGGTGCAAACATGGCTCACTATAGTCTCGACCTCCCGGGTTCAAGCGATCCTCCAGCCTCAGCCCCCTAAGTAGCTGGGACTACAGACATACACCACAATGCCTGGCTAATTTTTGTATTTTTTGTAGAGACAGGGTTTCGTCATGTTGCTCAGGCTGCTCTTAAACTCCTGAGCCTAAGCAATGCACCCACTTTGACCTCCCAAAGTGTTGGGATTACAAATGTGAGCCACTGTGCCTGGCCTGATACATCTCTTAGTTAATAATAGAAAACAATAAAGTAAAATAAATAAATAACATAAAATAAGATTGAAGGAGTAAAATTAAGTATAGTATTTGGTAAAATTAAGTATAGTATGTGGACATGTTGCATTTGCTTATTAAGAAACTCAGACTGTCAGGTGGAGTTAAAAGACAAAACTCACATGTGTTGTTTACTAAAATAATACTTAAAGCAGTGATAAAGAAAAGGTAAAGATATAAACAAGCAAAGAGAAAGCAAGAGTGGCATTGTTTTTTGTTTTGTTTTGTTTGTTTTTGTTTTTTTGAGACAGAGTCTCACTCTGTCTCCCAGGCTGGAGTGCAGTGGCATGGTCTTGGCTCACTGCAACCTCTGCCTCTTGGGCTCAAGCGATTCTTATGTCTCAGCCTCCCAAGTAGCTGGGATTACACACACGTGCCACCACACCCGCCTAATTTTTTGTGTTTTTAGTAGAGATGTGGTTTCACCATGTCAGCAAGGCTGGTCTCGAGCTCCTGACCTCAGGTGATCTGCCTGCCTCAGCCTCCCAAAGTGTTGGGATTACAGGCGTGAGCCACCACACCTGTCCCCAAAGTGGCAATGTTAATGTACATCAAAAAAGGAGAAAAACAAGGTTGAAACATTAGACAGGATATTATGAAATTATATACTTTAAGAAATTGTATGAAAAACTTGTAGACACTAAAAATATTTTGGCTGAATAACCTCTAATAGCATTTTCAAAAAAGACAAACATGTATTTGTAGTGGGAAATTTCATGTGCATTTCTTTCAGAATAGGAGACATCTAGTACACAAAAAGTGAGTAAATACAGAGGAGTTGTGCTGGGCGCCGTGGCTCAGGCCTGTAATCCCAGCACTTTGGGAGGCTGAGGCGGGTGGATCACCTGAGGTCGGGAGTTCAAGATCAGCCTGACCAACATGGAGAAACCCCGTCTCTACTAAAAATACAAAATTAGCCAGACTGGTGGCGCATGCCTGTAATCCCAGCTACTCGGGAGGCTGAGGCAGGAGAATAGCTTGGACCTGGGAGACAGAGGTTGTCGTGAGCCAAGATTGCGCCATTGCACTTCAGCCTGGGCAACAAGAGCAGAACTCCATCTCAAAAAAATAAAAAAATAAAAAAATACAGAGGAGTTGAATAATATAATCCACAATCCACAAACTTTATTCGATGGATGTATAGAACTTTATATCTTTCAAACAGGAAATATACATTGTTATATGTGGCCCCCAGAAAACCTTAAGTTAAAGAAGAGAGATTTTGTACTTGCATTACTCAATAAGATTGGAAATAAATAATGAAATAAATAACCAAAAGATTCTTAACTAATTAGAGAGCAGAAATCACATTCCTAGATAAATTTTGAATCACAGAGAAAATCAAAACTGAGATTATAAACTAGAAAGCAATAAAAAAGAGAAGACATTACAACAAAACCTGTGGGTCACTGCAAAAGTTATACCTGTTAGAAAATTTATAGCCTAAAATATCTTCATTATTATTGAATAATAACTAAAGGAATTTAGTACTCATGTTGTGAAGTTAGGAAAATAACATTAAAAGAAAGGAAGAGGGAATTCAGAAAAACTGAAATTAATTTAAAATTTACGTACATAAAAATAGGATAAATATATTTTATTATTTTGGGCTTTCTGGAAAATGATTAAGGAAACTGGTGAAGAAAATAGGGGAGAAATAACACAAGGAAAGGAATGAGAAGGCCAGGTGTGATAGCTCATGCCTGTAATCCCAGCACTTTGGGAGGCCGATGCAGGGGGATCACTTCAGGTCCAAGAGTTCAAGACCAGACTGGTCAACATGGTGAAACCCCATCTCTACTAAAAATACAAAAATTAGCCGGGCCTGGTGGTGGACACCTGTAATCCCAGCTACTCAAGAGGCTGAGGCAGGAGAATCACTTGCTCCTGGGAAGCAGAGGTTGCAGTAAGCTGAGATCGCACCACTGCATTCCAGCCTGGGTGACAGAGTGAGACTTTGTCTAGAAAAAAAGGAATGAGAAATAAAACATAGCATGCTATGAAAGAGAATAAAACAAATTAGAAGATGATGTAATGTACAACTTTGATAACAAAATTTTTCCAACATTTTATTTTTGTAATACAATTTTTTTGAGACAGGGGCTTACTCTGTCACCAAGGTTGGAGTGCAGTGGCATGATCTTGGCCCACTGCAACCTCTGCCTCCCAGGTTCAAACAATCCTCCCACCTTACCCTCTCAAGTAGTTGGGGACTACAAACATGCACCACCACACCCATCTGTTTATTATTATTATTATTATTATTTTGTAGAGACGGGGATCTCACTGTGTTAGCCAGGCTGGTTATCCCACCTTGGCCTCCCAAAGTGCTAGGATTATAGGTGTGAACCACCGTGCCCAGCCCATACCTTCCTTTTCTAACTTTTTATGGCCACATTTTTATTGAAGTTCTTTGAGTGATATGGTCAGAGACAGTGTACGGGGTGGTGTACTGTCTGTGTCCCTGTTGTCTAGAAATGTAGGATTTTTTCCCTTTTAAACTTGATGGATAGCTTGTCTGGGATCAGAATTTTAGGGCCATAGTTCTCCCTCAGAATTCTGTAAAATTGCTCCTTTGACTTCTAGCAGTTAATGTAGCAGATCAGAGGTCCAATGCCTATTTGAATGTCTTTCACTGGTCCATAACCTAATATTTCTCTATGGAAACCTAGAGCACTTTTATTTTGGCAATTCAGAAATTTAATTAGATTAAATGTCTAGATGTTTAACATTTTGGTTGTTCCTGTTCTGACATTACAGATGTTTTAGATATGGAAACTCAGGGATTTCTTAGGGAAACTTTCCTGTCTGCTTTATTGCTTTTTCTCAATGCATTTTGAGATACTGTTTTTCAAGATACTGATTTATTACCCAGGTGGGTTTATAATGTACTTATGAAATATAACAGTAGCTGCATTGCCATGTTGGAGGAGTCAAAGTAACTAATAAAGGATATCTGTGATGATACAAGTCTTGAGAAAAGCATTGACAGGCAAAAATAAATAAATATACACATATATGCATAAATGCAATAAAGCATTCAGTTGAGTGGTATTAGAAATGTGCATGAGAATTTTCATGACTTTATTTTGGAACTTGTTATTCCTTTTCAGGACCGAAAGTTAACCAAAGCTGAGCAGCAAAGATTCAAGGAAGAAGCAGAGATGCTGAAGGGTCTCCAGCACCCCAATATAGTTCGATTTTATGATTCCTGGGAATCTATATTAAAAGGAAAGAAATGTATTGTATTAGTGACTGAACTAATGACATCTGGAACCTTAAAGACGTAAGTTGACCCTGATAGTGCCAATGTAGTTTTATTTGGAAATAATTTTTAGGAGTCATAACACTTTTTATAAAATAAAACTACTCAAAGAATTTTTAGAATCTGGCCAGGCGCAGTGGCTATACCTGTAATCCCAGCACTTTGGGAGACTGAGGAGGGTGGATCTCAAGACTAGCCTGGGCAACATGGTGAAACCTTGTCTCTACCAAAAAAATAAAAAAATTAGCCAGATGTGGCAGCACACACCTGTAGTCCCAGCTACTCAGGAGGCTGAGGTTGGAGGATGGCTTGAGCCTGGGGGGTGGAGGTTGCAGTGAGCCATGATCGTGCCACTGTATTCCAGCCTGGTTGACAAAACCAGATCCTGTCTCAAAAAAAAAAAAGAGAATTTGTAGATTCAAATCTAGTGACTGTTTTAAGTTAGATTAAAAAATTGAGATGTTAATGAAGTTTGTTAAAACATACAGTACTGAGAAGTTAATATTTGTGGGATATTATAGAATTTTAGAATTAAAAATCATTGTAGAGAATATTATTTTATTTTATTATTTTTTGGGACAGGGTCTCATTCTGTCACCCAGACTGGAGTGGTGCAGTGGCATGATCATGGCTAACTGCAGCTTCGACCTCCTTGGGCTCAAGTGACCCTCCCATCTCAGCCTCCTGAGTAGCTGGAACCACAAGCATGCGGCAACCTGCCTGGCTAATTTTTAAAAATAATTTTTGTAGAGATGGAGTTTCGCCATGTTGCCCAGGGTGGTCTCGAATTCCTGGGCTAAAGCAATCTGCCTACCTCAGCCTCCCAAAGTGCTAGGGTTATAGGTGAGGCACCATGCCCAGCCATAATTTTATTTTGTAGAAGATAGTGGAAGGTTGAAAGGGCTTCGTCAAGTTCAAATATCTAGTGAGCGATACTATTATGGTATTATAGTATTATAGTATATTATTATAGTATTATAATATATTGTATAATATGTAGTATTGTATAGTATAATATTATAGTATTATAGACTATTATGGTCTTTTATTTCTAACCATAATTATTCATTTGGTGAATAATGACTTGTAAATATTAAATGTGGTTTAATCACTTGCAAGTATTAAATATGTGTAAACTTTTTGTTTCCTAACATTTGTGTATATACTAAAATTTTACATAGTTTAACCCTCTAGTGACTTTATATAAGCAGTTATTAGGTAGTAGAGAAGGACTTTCTTTTTAAAATTGTGCTGCCATTCTACAAAAGGCCACTGTGGAATGATTCTTAGTTTGAAGTAAAAATGCTACACTTGGCTAGGCGTGGTGGCTGATGCCTGTAATCCTAGCACTTTGGGAGGCCGAGACAGGCAGATCACCTGAGGTGAGGAGTTCAAGACCAGCCTGGCCCACATGGTGAAACCCTGTCTATGCTAAAATACAAAAATGAGCTCAGCATGGTGGTGCACGCCTGTAGTCCCAGTTACTTGGGAGGCTGAGGCATGAGAATCACATGAACCTGGGGGGCGGAGGCTGCAGTGCACTGAGATTGCACCACTGCCCTCCAGCCTGGGAGACAGAGTGAGACTTCATCTTAAAAAAAAAAAAAAAAAAAAAGGCTATGCTTGGTAGGATGTCTTATCTAAGAATGAAGTATTAGATTTAAAAAACCTTTTTTTTTTTTGCCATAGCAGACAATAGAAAACAACTCAGTGATGGGAATCATAGTGCATAAGTTGTTTGCTTATGTAACTTACCTTAATAGTGTTCATATAATAAGCTGGATATGTTTGTTTACACATGGTCTTTTGTTTCTTTGTATAGGTACTTAAAACGATTTAAAGTCATGAAACCAAAGGTCTTAAGGAGCTGGTGCAGGCAAATTTTAAAGGGGTTGCAGTTCTTGCACACTAGGACTCCTCCTATTATTCACCGGGATCTGAAGTGTGACAATATTTTCATCACGGGACCCACTGGATCTGTGAAGATTGGTGATCTAGGATTAGCCACCTTAATGCGCACCTCATTTGCTAAGAGTGTCATTGGTGATTAATGTTTTAAAGTTTACTGGTTGGGTAAAGAGAGATTTTTCAGTTGTATAGGTCTAGAAAAGGGGTCAGCCAGCTATGGCCAGTGGGATGAATGTGGCTCACTGCCTGTTTTTGTAAGTCAAATTTTATTAGAACACAGCCACACTCACTCATTTACAGATTGTCTAGGGCTGCTTTTGCACCTATAAGTGACAGAGTTGAGTAGTTGTGTGACAGAGACCATACAAACTGCAAAGCCTAAACAGTTTACTATCTGGCCCTTAACAGAAAAGTTTGCCAACACTGGGCTTAGACTGAATTTGCTTTGAAATACCTATTATATATTGGCTTATTTCAGAGACATCCTAATGTATTTTTTGTGGGATTATATTTATATTTAGGATTATTGAAAGGTTCTAAGGACGTAAATAAGAGAATTTACTGAGTTAATTCAGAAAAATTTAAGTAAAAAGGATAGAAATAAGAACATTTTATTAATCATTACCTAATCTTGAGCATTACAAATTATACTCTATCAGTATGGAAAATTAAATACATTATTTCAGTGCTTTATGTAGATATAGCAAATATTCAACAAATTGTATACTTAAAAATTTGCGGCCAGACACGGCGGCTCACGCCTGTAATCCCAGCACTTTGGGAGCCTGAGGCGGGTGGATAACGAGGTCAGGAGTTCGAGACCAGCCTGGCCAACATGGTGAAACCCCGTCTCTACTAAAAATACAAAAATTAGCCAGGCGTGGTGGCAGGCGCTTGCAATCCCAGCTACCTGGGAGGCTAAGGCAGGAGAATTGCTTGAACCCAGGAGGCAAAGGTTGCAGTGAGCTGAGATCGCACCACTGTACTCCAGCCTGGGCAACAGAGCAAGACTCCATCTCAAAAAAAAAGAAAAGAAATTTGCTTTGGGGGAGTAGAAATTAACACAGATAATCCTTATGGGAAAGGGGATGTGATCTTGGTGGATACTTTTTTCTCTTTCATAAAAAATGTGGTGGTGGTGTTATTTTGTAGGAACTCCTGAGTTTATGGCTCCAGAGATGTATGAAGAACACTATGATGAATCTGTAGATGTTTATGCTTTTGGAATGTGTATGCTGGAAATGGCCACGTCGGAGTATCCTTATTCTGAGTGTCAGAATGCAGCTCAAATATACCGGAAAGTAACTAGTGTAGGTATAACTTTTTTCTTTTTACTTTATCTGTTGCCACATTTCATGTTGAAATTAGTTAAGTTTGACTTACTCAAAACTAATTTTGGTTTAGCTCTAGGTAGCAGTATTAAAATTAACAATTGTAATGCAACAAGCCTTAGATTTATACCATATGACTATGCTTCATTGGAGTCATATAAAATGCTTTGTATTAGTGTCTTTGGGAAAACGTACAGGTATATCATCTATATATATTTGTTCATAAGGAATTTTTAGTTATCTGTTAGATGGATCTTATTTTTCAAAGCTGAATAATAGAAACTGACTACATAGTTTCTTCTAGGTCTAAAAGCCTTTTTATGAAAGGGCATTCAAAATATAGTTCAATAGATACAGTATTTGAGTCCTGCTATGAGTAAATTTTTGTGTTAGAAATTGTAAGGAATGCAAAGATGAGTAAGAAGTGTTTGCTACCCTCAAAGAGCTTACATTTTAAATAAGGGAATAATATAAATTCACAAATGACTATAAAATAAGAGGATGAGAGTATAGTAAGGGACATAAGGAAGGTAGAAGCAAAGTGTTATGCTTATTCAAAAGAGGACTACTTCATATCCAGTTGGGCAGCTCAAGACGGGCTGTGAAAGATTGTTTTAGGTAGCTTAACATTAGTAGGTACCAGTTTTTAAAATTCTTTTAAAATTAATATCTTTTTTTTTTTTTTTTTTTTTTTTTGAGACACAGTCTGTCACCAGGCTGGAGTGCAGTGGCGGGATCTCGGCTCACTGCAACCTCCACCTCCCCGGTTCAAGCAATTCTCCTGCCTCAGCCTCCCAAGTAGCTGGGACTACAGGCGTGCACCACCATGCCCAGCTAATTTTGTGTTTTTAGTTGAGACAGGGTTTCACCATGTTGGCCAGCATAGTCTTTATCTCTTGACCTTGTGATCCACTACCCACCTCAGCCTCCCAAAGTGCTGGGATTACAGGTGTGAGCCACTGCGCCCAGCCAAAATTAATATCATTTTTAGTTGACAAATTGTTATTGTACACATTTAAGGGGTACCATGTGATGTTTTGAGATACACAGACACACACACACAAATGTGGAATGATTAAATCAGGCTAATTAACATATCTGTCACCCCACTTATTATTTTATGTGGTAAGACATTTGAAATTTACTAAGTTATTTTGAAATTTACAGTATATTGTTATTATTATCAACTGTAGTTACCCTGCTGTACAGTAGATCTCAAAACTTACTCCTCCTAACTGCAACTTACACCTTTTGACCGATAGCTCCCCATTTCCTCCCCAACAACTCCCAGTCTCTGGTAACCATCATTCTACTCTTCTATGAGTTCATCTTTTTTAGGTTCCATGTGCAAATTAGATCATGTTGTATTTGTCTTTCTGTGCTGCTTTATTTCACTTAACATAATGTCTTCTAGGTTCATCCACATTGTCACAAATGATAGAATTTTCTTCTTTTTTAAGGCTGAATTGTATTCCATTGTGTATATATACCATATTTTCTTTATTCATTCACTGATGAACATTTAGGTCATCCATATCTTGGCTATTGTGTATAGTGATGCAATGAACATAGGCGTGCATGTATCTGTTTGACATACTAATTTCAATTCCTTTGGGTATCTACCAAGAAGTAGAATTGCTATGGTGGTTCTATTTTTAGTTTTCTTGAGGAAATTCCATACCATTTTCCGTAACAGCTGTACCATTTATATTCCCATCAACAACGTACAAGCGTTCCTTTTTCTCTGCATCCTCGCCAACACTTATCTTTCATCTTTTTGATAATAGTCATTCTAACAGATGTGAGGAGATACTGTTTTTTAATGCATGCGGTTTACCACATACTTTATTTATTTATTTTTTGAGACCGAATCTCACCCTGTCACCTAGGCTGGAGTGCAATGGCACGATCTTGGCTCACTGCATCCTCCATCTCCTGGGTTCAAGTGATTCTCCTGCCTCAGCCTCCCAAGTAGCTGGGATTACAGGCACGCACCACCACGCCTGGCTAATTTTTTGTATCTTTAGTAGAGACAGTGTTTCACCATGTTGACCAGGATGGTCTCGAACTCCTGACCTCGTGATCCGCCTACCTTGGCCTCCAAAGTTCTGAGATCACAGGCGTGAGCCACTGCACCTGGCCACCACATACTTTAATCTTTATCCCCTACGAGATAGGTGCAATCCTCAGTTTACAGATGATGAAACTAAGAATCAGAGGTTGTACCTTGCCCAACTTCCCGCAGCTACTGATAATGGTGGGTTTTGACCCCAAGTCTGTCTGACTCTAGAAGTTTGTGTAAGGAGACAATAAGAAATAAGGCTACAACCAGAATGTGGGACATTCTATAGGACAAATGACCTAGTTTCTCCAACAAATACATTTTATAAAGGAAACAGGAAGGGAGACTTTTATAGAATACAAGAGACTTAATTAAGAGTAGTGGTGAGCTGGTAAATGTTTAACACCTGATTCTCTGAAGAAAGAAAGAATGCTGACTTCTAGTATTTGCTGATTTTTGTGGTATAAGTACTCCCACCATGGCTGATTTCAAGTTACCAGTGTGACCTCACTGAATGAAGAGTTGGGAAGAGATGCACTGTTGCACTCATTGTATGTTCATTTCTACCATGCAGATAGAGTAACTAAATAACCGCAAACGCATAAATAATAGTAAACTGTAGTAAAATAGTTAGGGAGTGATGTTTTCAGTTTTTATTACTTTGGCTTTTTTTTGCTTTCTTTTTTTTTTTTTTTTAAAGACAGGGTCTCACTCTGTCACCCAGGCTGAAGTGCAGTGGCATGATCACAGCTCACTGCAGCCTCAACCTCCCAGGCTCAAGTGATCTTCCCACCTCAGCCTCCAGAGTAGCTGGGACTACAGGCACGTGCCACCAAACTCGGCTAATTTTTTTTTTTTTTTTTGTAGAGACAAGATCTTGCTGTATTGCGCAGTCTGGTCTTGAATTCCTGGGCTCAAACAGTCCTCCTGCCTCAGCTTCCCAAAATGCTAGGATTATAGGCATGAGCCACTGCACCCAGCCCAATTCAATATATTTCAGTCTTCTAGAATGGCTAGAAGCAAGGAGCAATCAGTAGATACATATGTGTATGTATGTGTATATATGTATATATATGAACATATATACCTATATATTAATCTGTATTGTTTTTATCCTTAAGCAATAATAAAATACTGAGAGCACGTACCTCAAGCTAATTATCAGGTTCTAGGAATTCAGTAACAAATAAATGAAGTCCAGACAATTCAAAATGTTTTCATAATAAACATATTATAAAAAGCCAACATATTGGCTTTCTAAATCTGCTTATTTTATATTCTATTATCTTTTATTTAAGCATTTTAGATTTAAAAAATAACCCAAGTAAGATCATTGGAGTCATTTAATAGAAAATTCCAAATTAAGCTGGAAGCAGAAAGATACAATGGAAAGAATAATTGTTATGGAATGAGGCAATCTAACATATACTTCTACGCCTGTCATGCTACCTCAAAGGACACAGAATCAGAAAGCCCAATATTACATGGTAGATAAATCTGATGAAATTAGGAGTTAATTTAGTTCCTAAAATGTAGAAGCTTAAGACAGACAGATGGAAATCTGAATTGTGATATGGCATTTTTAATGACTTTAATATAAAATAATAAAGTCACTATTCAAAAAATAGATGTATTAAAACAGCAACTCAAAGTACAATAAAAAATTAAAAGTAAAAATGAATTTTTAAAAATAAATAAATTTTAAAAATTAAAAAAAATTGACCTGTTATTCTACCTATGGAAAAAGCCCTCTTTGACCTTCCCACTGGTATATTCATTTCTCAGCTCTGGGTAAATTATTGCCTTTCTCTGCTCCTACGTAAAAACAGTTCAGGAGCTGTAACTTAGAAAATCTTAACACAAAATTCTTTTCTATTTATGGCCTTCCAAAATATGGGCCAAAACTAAAAACACATTCTAGCCTTATCTCTTTTTCTGAGCTCTTATAGAAATTTTCAAACATACTTGAAAGTAGAATAGCATAATGAAGCCCCGTGTAACCATCACCAGTTTCAACAACAAACATTTTGTCAACCTTGTTTCAGCTATCTGCCCCCATACATATTGTATCCTGGAATATTTTAAAGCAAATCTCAGGCATCATGTCATTTCACCCATGAATTTTCCAGTTTACATCTCTAACAGATAAGAACCTTTAAAAAAAAAAAAAAAAATCATGTAGCTCAGGCATGGTGGCTCATGCCTGTAATCCTAGTACTTTGGGAGCCCCAGGTGGGCAGATTGCTTGAGCCCAGTAGTTCAAGACCAGTCTGGGCAACATGGTGAAACCCCATCTCTACACAAAAATACAAAAAAAAATAATAATAATAGCTGGGTGTGGTGGTGTGTACCTGTGGTCCCAGCTACTAAGGTGGCTGAGGTGAGAGGATTGCCTGAGCCCAGGAAGTCAAGGCTATAGTGAGCCGAGATCGTGCCACTATACTCAAGCCTGGGTGACAGCAAACTCTGTATCCAAAAAAAAAAAAAAAATCACGTAATCGTCCCCCTAAAATACTCATGAATAATTCCTTAATATCAAATATCTGAAACCCAGTCCATACTCAAATTTTCAAAATTGTCTAAATGATGCCTTTTTACAGTTGGTTTGTTCAAATCAGGATCCAAACAAGGTCCATAGGGTAGGATGTGCATGAGCTGGCTCATACCAGCTCACAAATGCTATTACGTTTTCAGAAATTCTGCAATCCGATTGTTAAACATGGCCATTGAAAATAAAACTAAATTATAAAAATTTGCAATTAGATTACATTAAAAGCCAAGGTAGGCTGGGCACAGTGGCCCACACCTGTAATCCCAGTACCTTGGGAGGCCGAGGTGGACGGATCACCTGAGGTCAGGAGTTTGAGACCAGCCTGGCCAGCATGGCAAAACCACATCTTTATTAAAAAAAAAAACTAGCCAGGTATGGAGGCGCATGCCTGTAATCCCAGCTACTTGGGAGGCTGAAACATGAGAATCGCTTGAACCCAGGAGGCAGTGGTTGCAGTGAGCTGAGATCGTACCACTGCACTCTAGCCTGGGTGACAGAGTGAGACTGTCTCAAAAACAAAACAAAATATATGTCTCAAAAACAAAACAAACAAACAATTATATATAGATAGATAGATAGAGAATTGGAATGTAGAGAAGCCTTTATTTTGAATTTTCAAAAGTTTTTAAAACTAGCATTAATTATTTTCTGATTTCAAAAAAATACTTGTTTATGGCTGGGCACGGTGGCTTACACCTGTAATCCCAGCACTTTGGGAGGCTGAGGCAGGCGGATTGCCTGAGATCGGGAGTTCAAGACCAGTCAGGCCAACATGGTGAAACCCCATCTCTACTAAAAATACAGAAAAATTAGCCGGGCGTGGTTGTGTGCGCCTATAATCCCAGCTACTCAGGAGGCTGAGACAGGGGAATTGCTTGAACCAGGGAGGTGGGAAGTTGCAGTGAGCCAAGATCGCGCTGCTGCACTCCATCCTGGGTGACACAGTGAGACTCCATCTCAAAAAAATAATAATAATAAACTTGTTTATTATATTTTGTTAATTGGGATTATACTATATGTAGATTTTGGGATCCTATTTTTCCCTACTTAATAGTACATTATGATAATTTCCATGTCATTAATTATTCTGAGAACATTTTTAATTTCTGTATATTGTCATATATACCTGCAGGTCTAGATTTGAAAAACATGGTATATATATATAACATAATATGTGTAACTTTGCCTCTGTTGTCAGAGGTTTAGATTATTTACAGTTTTTTACTGTTATTTGTAGACAACATCCTTGCCAAAAGGTTATTAAACTTATGTTCTCTCTCTATATATATACATATATATTTACAAATACTTCATTTAAAATTTGACTATGGTTTAGTGATAAAAATAATGTTTAATAAATGTCATATTGACTTGGGCTTTCAGTTGCATCATTTGTTACTAGAAACCATTTTTTTTCTCCTAGGGCATAAAACCAGCCAGCTTCAATAAAGTCACTGATCCTGAAGTCAAAGAAATCATTGAAGGATGTATTCGTCAAAACAAATCTGAAAGGTGGGTGCAATTGTAGCAAAACGACATAACTAAAAGATGCATTTTTCTCTTATCTTGCATTGGGTCGTTTTCTGACCTTTCAGTCATGCTGAGTTTGACTTTTGAGTAGAAGCCAAACCATACTCTAGATTGAATTGTGTCAGTGCATGTTGTTTACCATTTTAGACTTGGATATCATGTGCTGAATTTTTCTTGAACTGACGTTTGGGTTGTGTTTGTGTGTGTGTGTGCCTTTGACAAGCTTTCATCACCTTCAGCCATCAGCTTAACAGTCAGTAGGCCCCCACGGGTTAATTTGCTTCTAACAGTTGAGAGTGGACAAAGTTTTAAAAATTTGATTCTATATCCTTAGTGTCACGGTAATGATAAAGCTAATATGGATAGAAGAAATATGTATTCAAGAAATTGTATTCCACATTTATTTGTGTCACAATTTGCCTTATAGACAACTCCCATTACTCTTAGCTTTTGCCTCCCTTTAGGTTTTATTTCTTATTTTATTTTTAATTTATTATTATTATTATTATTTTGAGACGGAGTCTCACTCTGTTACCCAGGCTGAAGTGTAGTGGTACGATCTTGACCCACTGCAACCTCTGCCTCCCGGGTTCTAGCGATTCTCCTGCCTCAGCCTCCTGAGTATCTGGGATTGCAGGCTCATGCCATCACACCTGGCTAATTTTTGTATTTTTAGTAGAGACGGGGTTTTACCGTGTTGGCCAGGCTGGTCTCCAACTCCTGGCCTCAAGTGATCCACCCGTCTCGGCCTCCCAAAGTGCTGTCATTACAGGTGTGAACCACTGCGCCCGGCCTGCCACCCTTTAGTTTCAGCTTTGGACAGTTGCTGACTTTAAATTGGTAGGTTTGTCTTTTGATTTTTACTTCGTTATTGATGATTATTAGTAAAGGTGATATATCCTTAGTAGAAATTTTCATGGGATTATTGGCCATTTGTATATCTTTGCAGAAATATCTATTCAACTCTTTTGCCCATTTTTAATTGGCTTGTTTGGTTTTTTGTTGTTGAGATAAGAGCTTAGGCATGCTTGTAAACATGAGACTAAAAACACTATAGAAGTAGCTATTTTAGTTCGGATTCTGATTGTTGTTTGTACAGCCTTTAAATATGTTCTGTTACCAAAGAGCATTGGAGTATTGAAAAGGATTTATAGCATATTAGTATATTGGAAAAAGCAGAGGCTTCATCATCAGACTTAAAGTCAAATCTGGACTCACACTTAGCCTGTGTGACCTTGAGCCAAGTTAGTAATTACATAAAACAAGTATTATTTTGATGACTAAAAGGATAATAGGCTGAGGGTGGTGGCTTACCCCTGTAATCCTAGTGCTTTGGGAGGCTGAGGCAGGAGGATCACTTGAGGCCAGGAGTTCAAGAACAGCCTGGGAAGCAAAATGAGACCCTTGTCTCTACAAAATATTAAAATGAAAAAATTAGCCAGGCATAGTGGCACACGCCTGTAGTCCCAGCCCCTGGGGAGGCTGAAGTGGGAGGATTGCTTGAACCCAGGAGTTGGAGGCTACAATGAACTATGATTGTACTCTAGCCTGGATGACAGAGTAAGACCCTGTCTTAAAAACAAACAGGCTGGGTGCGGTGGCTCACACCTGTAATACCAGCACTTTGGGAGGCTGAGGCGGACAGATCACTTGAGGTCAGGAGTTTGAGACCAGCCTGGCCAACATGATGAAACCCCAGCTCTACAAGAAATACAAAAATTAGCTGGGTGTGGTGGTGGGTGCCTATAATCCCAGCTACTCTGGGGGCTGAGGCAGGAGAATTGCTTGAACCTGGGAGGTGGAGGTTGCAGTGAGCCGAGATCTTGCGACTGCACTCCAGCCTGGGCAACAGAGTGAGACGCCATCCCAAAACAAGCAAGCAAACAAGCAAACTAATAAACCAAAATAATGTTACTGTAAATAATAAAAATTTTACAGTAAAAATTCACTATAAAACAGTAAAAATTTTTATTGAGAGGCAGAGGCTTTACTTGATTGTGCCTCCTTAAACACATTTCACTTTAGTCTTAGGGACGGGCACAGTGGCTCACGCCTGAGGCTGAGGCGGGCGGATCACAAAATCAAGAGATTGAGACCATCCTGGCCAACATGGTGAAACCACGTTTCTACTAAAAAATACAAAAATTAGCTGGGCGTGGTGGCACACACCTGTAGTCCCAGCTACTTGGGAGGCTGAGGCAGGAAAATCGCTTGAACCCAGGAAGTAGAGGTTGCAGTGAGTCAAGATCACGTGACTGCACTCCGTCTCAAACACACACACACACACACACACACACACACACACACATCTCACGTTAGTCTTAAAAGTAATTCATTTGAGCAGCTTTATCTTTTTTTTAAAAAAATCAACTTTGTATGGAATGATGGCTTGTTCTATTTATGACACTGTCTTAGTTAAGTATTTGTCACTTGGTCACTAAAAGTGTAGGGGGTTGAAAATCCTCAACTTACAGGATATCATGCTGTGTATATACTTTTTCTCTTTAAGTAGTATAGGAAGAGGTCTCTGTAGACATTATGCAGTATATCAGTTTCAGCTCTCCCTGACCTGTAATACAGAGAGTTTAAATATTATGTATCTTTTTTAAAAGTTAGTAAAAGAAAACTAAATTAACTTATCCAGCTTGTAAACAAATCTTTTGAAGCTATGTCCTTTGTTTCTCTTCAGAGATGGTTAATCCCTAATACTAGGCTAGGGTTGTATCCATTATATGTATACTCTGGTCTAAAACCAGAGTTAAGTACGAAAACCACTGGACTTTGCGGAACCACATTAGCTTCACCCATGGCATTCTGTAAAGTACACTGACTAGATTATTGATGGAGACAGTGACTTCTATTTATAACATTCGTAAAAAGAGTTTGAATTTTTAATGTACTTTAGAGTTTATAAATCTGCAAGAGTTTTTGGTTCCCTTTGCTGAGAATCTACTGTTTGAGTCTGAGTAACTTAAGCCAGTGGCTTAGGGAAATTTGCCTAACATGTACTAAGCTACTTCTCCAATTCTCACTAGGCATAATTTTGTGTATGTTAAACTTTGTTATTTAGATGTATTACTGGTTAATAATTCGTTTTTTGTTTTGTTTTGTTTTTTTGTTTTTTGTTTTTTTTTTGAGACGGAGTCTCGCTCTGTCGCCCAGGCTGGAGTGCAGTGGCACAATCTCGGCTCACTGCAAGCTCCGCTCCGCCTCCCGGGTTCACGCCATTCTCCTGCCTCAGCTTCCCAAGTAGCTGGGACTACAGGCGCATGCCGCCACGCCCGGCTAATTTTTTGTAATTTTAGTAGAGACGGGGTTTCACCATGTTAGCCAGGATGGTCTCGAACTCCTGACCTCATGATCCACCCGCCTCGGCCTTCCAAAGTGCTGGGATTACAGACGTGAGCCACTGCGCCCGGCCAATAATTCGTTTTTAATTGAAGTCACTCCGTATGCATGTTAGTTGGGATTTCTTTGCATCCCTGGTAATAAGTTGGATATAAGATTTTTTGTTGTTTTTGCTTCCACAGTATCTGTTAAAGAAAGAGATGTGGTTTTTATAACAAGGCAGATTAATGATTAAATTGATAGAAAATTTCAAATAAGTTTTTTGCTTTTATACAATTAATTTTTAGTAATTAAAGGGTCTACATCTTGCTATGATTGGAAGAACTGATAATGAGATATGTGTTTCGTTTATTAGGTTGTCTATCAGGGACCTATTAAACCATGCATTTTTTGCTGAGGATACAGGACTGAGGGTGGAGTTAGCAGAAGAAGATGATTGCTCAAATTCATCCCTGGCTTTAAGACTCTGGGTTGAAGACCCTAAAAAATTGAAAGGCAAACACAAAGACAATGAAGCTATTGAATTTAGTTTCAATTTAGAAACAGATACACCTGAGGAAGTAGCATATGAAATGGTAAGTTAATCATACCACTATTCCCCTCACCTCTTATTTTATCAGGGTTCATTCCTTTCTCCTTTCTCCTTTTCATTGCTTTCTTTCCTCTCATTTTCTCCTTTTTTTTTTTTTTTTTTTTTTTGTGAGATGGAGTCTCACTCTGTCACCCAGGCTGGAGTGCAGTGGTGCGATCTCGGCTCACTGCAAGCTCTGCCTCCTGGGTTCACGCCATTCTCCTGCATCAGCCTCCCAAGTAGCTGGAACTACAGGCGCCCGCCACCACGCCTGGCTAATTTTTTGTATTTTTAGTAGAGACGGGGTTTCACCGTGTTAGCCAGGCTGGTCTTGAACTCCTGACCTTGTGATCCACCTGCCTCAGCCTCCCAAAGTGCTGGGATTACAGGCGTGAGCCACTGAGCCCGGCCTTCTCCTTTTTTCTTTAAATTGTTATGTGGTTGTGAACTATATCACTATGACACAGTATATTAAATTTGTATGTAGAGTGTAAAGAATAATAAAGCTCTACATTTATTAAGAAATAGAACATTACCATTACCTTAAAAGCCATCTGAGTGCCTCTCTCATTTGCATTTTCCTCCCTCATCACCATGAGTAATATCTACCTAGACTTTTTTTTGTTTTGTTTTGAAACGGAGTCTCGCTCTGTCGCCCAGGTTGGAGTGCTGTGGCACAATCTTGGCTCACCGCGACCTCCACCTCCCAGGTTCAAGCAATTCTCCTGTCTCAGCCTCCCGAGTTACTGGGATTACAGGTGCCTGCCACCACTCCCAGTGGAGATGTGGTTTTACCATGTTAGCCATGTTAGCCAGGCTAGTCTCCAACTCCTGACCTCAAGTGATCCTCTCCCCTTGGCTTCCCAAAGTGTTGGGATTACAGGTGTGAGCCACTGTGCCCGGCCCTCTACCCAGAGTTTTGTGTTACTCATTTCTTTGTTTTTCATCATAGTTTACCTATGTAATGTATTGTTTTGTTTTGAAGACTGAATGGCAAGCATGCACCTAGCTGGTGGGAAGGGGCAGTATTGGTACAATTAGGTGAAGAGTCCCAGAAGAGGATAAGCTGAAGAGAATTTCTCAGTCATAGCAAGTGTGGCTTCAGTTTCCCTAAGAGTTTACAAGAGTTACTTCTGGGGAAGTGAGAGGGTAAGGTTCTGAATGAGGCCAGGAAAATACACCTATGCCTCAGCATAGTCAGGTCACCGGCAGGGCTATTGTGCAGACCAGAAATTAGTTGTCTGGTTACCATATGGTTTGATGGGAAGTGGGCCACTCTGACTCTTTGCTTCCAATCTCTCTGTGACTAGCCCCCACCCTCAATAGATCACAGCAGGCAACTTCTGTGGGGTGAAATGCATGTCCACACCTGCTCCAGGCAGCTGCAGTGCTGGTAGGAGGGTGTGCAGGAGCCGCAGCAGTATGTACTCAAAACCAGCCGAGGCTCACCTGGGCATTCTGACCTCAGGTTAAAAAGAAGGATGGGGCAATGACAGTGGGAACTTGGAAATGATAACCTTTAACATGTCTTTCTGATCATACTGTTCTAAACTGGAATGATTATTTTGGACATCTGGTACACAACTATCACCCTGGCATTTCCCATTACCACCTTCCTAGACTTCTCTGCTTCACTCCTGTATTTAATTTTGAATTTCCTAAATTCCATGTCTTCAGGGGACATGGGAGTGGTTGGGTCCACTTTCAGCTCCTGGAAGCCACTCTTCAGTCCTTTCACATGTCTCCACCCCATCTTCAAAGCCAGCAATGGCATATTGAATCCTTCTAGTGTCAGCAGCTGGTAAAAGATTCACTGAGATAATCTCCCTAGATTAAGGCCAATTGTGGTATGTATTATAGCAAACACAGTGATGGGAGTGATATATGCACAGGTTTGGGGATTAAGAGGGAGCATCTTAAAGCAGATTGCAGGACTGAGAATGATATGTCATGGTACCTCCTCAAATGATCTTCTCTACTGTTCAGCCTTGTTCCTCTGAGATGAGAAGGCAGAACCTTTTCTTCTTTTCTCCTCTAATGCCTAGTAAGACGTAGTACTTTGCTGTTAGCATACTTGCCTCTGCCTAGAATGTTGGTCTCCACTCCAAACTTCTGCACATCCGTCAATAGTGTGCATGTTCCTTTTTTGGCTTTAATTCAGGTCAGAATTTACCTTCCAGGCTGGATGCGGTGGCTCATGCCTGTCATCCCAGCATTTTGGGGAGGCCGAGGTGAGAGGATTGCTTGAACCCAGGAGTTCGAGACCAAAGCCCGAGCAATATAGGGAGACCCTGTCTCTACAAAAAATTAAAAATTAGCCAGGTGTGGTGGTGCATGCCTGTGATCCCAGCTACTCGGGAGGCTGAGGTGAGAGGATCACTCGAGCCTGGGAGGTTGAGGCTGCATTGACCTATCATGGTACCACTGCATTCTAGCCTGGGCAACAGAGTGAGACCCTGTGTCTCAGAAACAAATCAAATAAAATAGAATTCTTCTGTGAAAACACTTACTCTATTACCTCCAGAGA
>NW_012104255.1:937231-956080 GCF_000951045.1 Mandrillus leucophaeus
CTCGGCCTCCCAAAGTGCTGGGATTACAGGCTTGAGCCATCGAGGCTGAGGTGAGAGGATCACTCGAGCCTGGGAGGTTGAGGCTGCATTGACCTATCATGGTACCACTGCACTCCAGCCTGGGCAACAGAGTGAGACCCTGTGTCTCAGAAACAAATCAAATAAAATAGAATTCTTCTGTGAAAACACTTACTCTATTACCTCCAGAGATGCAATATGCTCCTACTTAAAGACTTTTACAGCAGCTCATTTCAAGTTAAGTTATGTCCATTTCACACCACCCGATAGTGTGCTCATACAGGACAAAGGACCAACTTAGTCACCTGTATCTGGTGCCTAGTACTGCGCATATTGTAGACACTTAATGTTGCTGAATGAGAAAACCTTTTTAATCCTTCAAAAAACGTAATGGCAGTTCTAAATTACCTGTGATAAGACTGCATATTCTGAAACATCAAGTTTTGTTTGTTTTTGTTTAAAGCCTGAATTATTTTAACAATGCTTGGTAATACTATTGATATTTCTTATGCCAATTAGAGGCTCTGGCATTTATGTACGTCTTTGTTTAAGAGAGAATATAGAAACAGATTAACTGTTAATTTGGAATTTGGGGGCATAAAATAACTGCTAGTGAAAAAAAAAGAAAAAGTTAAAATTGGCCAGGCGTGGTGGCTCATGCTTGTAATCCTAGCACTTTGGGAGGCTGAGGCGGTGGATCACGAGGTCAGGAATTCACGACCAGCCTGGGCAACACAGTGAAACCCCGTCTCTACTAAAAATACAAAAAAATTAGCTGGGCGTGGTGGCGGGCACCTGTAATCCCAGCTACTTGGGAGGCCGAGGCAGGAGAATCACTTGAACCTGGTTCAAGTTGTGGTGAGCCGAGATCGTGCCACTGCACTCCAGCCTGGGCAACAGAGCTAGACTCTGTCTCAAAAAAAAAAAAAAAAGTTAAAATCTTAAATGTTAAAGAAGTAGTTTTACGCCGGGCGCAGTGGCTCACGCCTGTAATCCCAGCACTTTGGGAGGCCGAGACGGGCGGATCACGAGGTCAGGAGATCGAGACCATCCTGGCTAACACGGTGAAACCCCGTCTCTACTAAAAAATACAAAAAACTAGCCGGGCGTGGTGGCGGGCGCCTATAGTCCCAGCTACTCGGGAGGCTGAGGCAGGAGAATGGCGTGAACCCGGCAGGCGGAGCTTGCAGTGAGCTGAGATCCGGCCACTGCACTCCAGCCTGGGTGACAGAGCGAGACTCCGTCTCAAAAAAAAAAAAAAAAAAAAAAAAAAAAAGAAGTAGTTTTTGCTTACTGTGTTTTGTTTGTAGGTCAAGTCTGGGTTCTTCCATGAAAGTGATTCCAAAGCTGTTGCTAAATCCATTAGAGACCGGGTGACACCGATAAAGAAGACAAGAGAGAAGAAGCCTGCTGGCTGTTTGGAAGAACGCAGGGATTCTCAGTGCAAGTCTATGGGGAATGTATTCCCTCAGCCCCAGAATACAACTTTGCCCCCTGCTCCCACTCAGCAAACTGGGGCTGAATGTGAAGAAACTGAAGTTGATCAACATGTTAGACAACAACTTCTACAAAGAAAACCACAGCAGCACTGCTCCTCTGTTGCAGGTAACACAGTTACAGCTCGTAAAAGCAAACACATGTGCAATTATATTCCCTAATCTTTATTTATTTTGAAGGGCAGTGGTCAATGGCGTATTCTGTTTCTTTTCTTTTTTGTGTATTTGCTTGTCTTTAAATAGCACTTCTGTGTTTTTCAGAGCATTCTGTTATCTATCATTTTATCAGGCCTTCAGAAAACCCCCAAAATAGACAAGCCAGCTAGTTTCCTTATTTTAAAATTAAGAAGCTGTTCTATTAAGTGATTCTTCTAAGGTGCTAGTTGCAGAAGGATTATAATCTATCATGTGGTTTAGTTTGGGGTATAAATAACCTTATTATCATTTTTGAGGGTCTAACATAAATCTTTTTTTTTTTTTTTTGAGACAGGGCCTTGCTCTGTCACCCAGGCTGGAGTGCAGTGGTGCGATCATGACTCACTGCAGCCTCAACCTCCCCAGGCTCAAGTGATCCTCCCACCTCAGCCACCTGAGTAGTTGGGACTACAGGTGCATGCCACTACACCTGGCTAATTTTTGTATTTTCTTTTGGTAGAGATGGGGTTTCACCATATTGGCCAGGCTGGTCTCAAACTCCTGGGCTCAAGCCATCTGCCCGCCTCAGCCTCCCAAAGTGTTGGGTTTGTAGGCATGAGCCACCACGCCCAGCCACATAAATCTTTTAATAAAGAAAATTTAGAACTAAAGATAAAATTTATTCCTCAAGAAGGAATTTTCTAGTCTTTAAGATCCTTTGTATTTTAGAAGGGACCCTCAAGTATAACATTAACACAATTCCTCTAATTTTCTGCTGTAATGCATTTTCTTTTCCAGAAGGACACAGTATTTGCATAGTAATAACCTATTGTTCTACAAAGACAGTATTCTAGGTTATAGGAGAAAGAGAATATGACATATTTTACTGAAATCCTTATGTCAAGTGTAGATTAGTTAGGGATATATGTGACATGGCCAGCAAATGGAGTTGATTTTTGTCTGATTCTCTGTTTTTAGGTTTGCTTTACTAAGAAAATTTTAGTTATACTACAATGTCAACATTTCATTGCTTGATAAGAGTTTACATGCCGGTTTTTGATTAATGCTGTAGTGTAAATATTTTATTTGAAGCTATGTCAGGTTCTCAGAGTAAAAAAGCTGTTAAAGAAACACCATTACCTATACCACTTGGACATTTTGTGCTTCAAGTTTTCCCTTCTACCTGTTACTTATTTTCTTTGTTATAGGTGACAATTTGTCTGAGGCAGGAGCTGCATCAGTTATACATTCAGATACTTCAAGTCAGCCCAGTGTAGCCTATTCCTCAAATCAAACGATGGGCTCTCAAATGGTTTCTAACATCCCGCAGGCTGAAATAAATGTCCCAGGACAAATTTATTCATCTCAGCAACTAGTAGGACATTACCAGCAAGTTTCAGGGGTGAGGTGAACTGTTATATTTAAATATATAATCAGTGTACTTACTGTAAATGGGAAAGTTTATCTTTAATCTTTTTTTCCCCTTATTTTAACAGTTACAGAAGCAGCCAAAGCTGACTCAGCCGCAGATTTTGCCTTTGGTACAAGGTCAGTCCACTGTTTTACCTGTACATGTGCTTGGACCAACAGTTGTTTCACAACCCCAGGTTTCCCCATTAACTGTTCAGAAGGTCCCACAGATAAAGGTAAGACACATTTTAGAGGTTCTGTATTCATTTAAATAAATTTAATACTACCTAGATTTTCTGACAGGCAAAGGTTCTCTTTTATAAATTCATTATAGTTTAGAGAAAGGTCACCAAAAGCTAAAAGTTGTTTATGCTTTCCTTCACCCAAGACATTCCTCTTTTTGTGTGTGTGTGTGTGACGGAGTTTCACTCTTGCTGCCCAGGCTGGAGTGCAATGGTGCAATCTCGGCTCACTGCAACCTCCACCTCCGAGGTTCAAGCGATTCTCCTGCCTCAGCCTCCCAAGTAGCTGGGATTACAGGCATTAGCCACCATGCCCAGCTAATTTTTTGTATTTTTAGTAGAAACGGGGTTTCTCCATGTTGGTCAGGCTGGTCTCAAACTCCCGACTTCAGGTGATCCGCCTGCCTTGGCCTCCCGAAGTGCTAGGATTACAGGCATGAGCCACAGCACCTGGCCCAAGACATTCCTCTTAATGTGCCTAACATTGTGTAACTAGAATCTTGAGATACTGCTTGTATAATTGGAGAAGAAACAGAGAACTCAGTATATGTGAACAAAAGATTTATTTAGGACTGATCTCTTCCTCTTATTAATGATTATTTGTTCTTTGTATTAAACTTTTCCAACCTGATTTGAACATAGAGGGATGTATGTTGCAGTTAATTAGAAATAGTATTTCATAGATTTTCATAATTTTTAGCATGTTCATCTAAACTCTTGTTTTGGTTCATGTTTATTTCTGTAGGAGAAATAAGAAGTGTTTTTGTCTTTCAGACTCTTAAAGTCAGCATTATTCATTTCTGACAATGAGTTAACAGTCTTTGTGTGAGTTTATATATTAAGACTGTATCCTGGTTCCCTAGGTTATGGATTCTGGGTGCATGGTTGCATTTTTCTTTGCCATTACCCCATTTTCTCCCCTCACCTCCTACCATACCTTGCATTTGTCTTCCCTCTCTAGGAGTGAGATGATCTGATAGCTACTAGCTGACAGAGAGTGCCTGGTTTAGCTAGCTGCTGGTGCATCTTTTAAGAGATTAGTATATTATCAGTTCATCATCAGACTTTTAATGATTACCACCTTCTGGGGATATGAAATAAAATAAACATGATCCTTGCCCTCAAAGAGCCCAGTCTTATAGGGGAAAGCATGCATGTACTTGACAAATGCCAGATGCATTTAAAATCTGCTAGGGGTAGATTTGATTTGATATAGTTGAAGGTGCCAGATATTTGACTAGTATTTATAAGTGATATGGTGCGTATTTGTAATTGAGCTCGTGTGGGAGTTTGATTTGCCTCTTTCTAATCCTATAATGCAAAGTGTGTTGAATCAGTGTTTAAATTTAACTTAGGTTCAATTTACATAAGCATACAGGTATGTGTATTTTAAAATGTGTTCCAAAAATTTAATTATCAATGTGTTATTTGCTTATTTTAAAATAAAGCCCATAAAGTTATGAAAAAGAAAGTGAAAAATTACTTGTTATTTCTCCAGCTAGAGACAGCTCATTGTTTTTTTGTTTTGTTTTGTTTTGTTTTTTTGAGATGGAGTCTCACTCTGTCGCCCAGGATGGAGTGCAGTGGCGCGATCTCGGCTCACTGCCACCTCCGCCTCCCAGGTTCAAGCGATTCTTCTGCCTCAGCCTCCCGAGTGCTGGGACTACAGGCACGTGCCACTATGCCCGGCTAATTTTTTGTATTTTTAGTAGAGACAGGGTTTCACCGTGTTAGCCAGGATTGTCTTGATCTCCTGACCTCGTGATCCGCCCGCCTCGGCCTCCCAAAGTGCTGGGATTACAGGCGTGAGCCACCGCGCCCGGCCGACAACTTATTGTTTATGTTTGAGGTATAGCCTTTAGATTTATCTTTTTTTCTATGTACACATGTATAACTTTGTTTATATATATACGTGTATATCACATACATAACGATTTTTTGTAGCCTGCCCTTTTCACCTAATATATAGAAGCCACATAAGCAATAACTTTGATTATATGGGTCTTTTTATGAGCATGGTAACCCAAATTCTAGGAATTATTGCAGCCAATCGGTATTTATTTCTGCCAACTCTCTCCTTTCTTCCTGAGAGAGTATCTATATTCATTTTAGGAATGATACTGAAATCCTTTGAGCTTTCTCATGGGACTTCCACTGTCAGGTGTGTGACGATGTCAGATTCGGATACTCAGAATCTCTGCCAGGGTTTGAATGAGTTACACAGTAAATGCAATAAATAAGAAACCATGAGTGTTATACTGCTGTGACTGGTCTCAGCCCCTTAGTGTATTCAGTTAACTAGCATTTACTCATGGTATTGAGATTTTTATAGGACTAATGCTATACCTAGCACCTTTTTGATAATTTGCTGAAATTTTTGAAACATAGCATTATTTTCTCTATCAGTATGTCTGGGAAAGTCCCATTAAAATGGGCATAGTATATGCATTTATAATTTGAATTCTCCTTGTACCTGTAGCTGGCCTTTGGAGCAGATAGAAAAACTTTAGCCCAACCTATGACTTTAGACTTGTCAGTTACTGGAGTTCCACAACCAATCCTTTCTTTCTTTTTTTTTTTAGACAGAGTCTCGCTCTGTCACCCAGGCTGGAGTGAAGTGGTGTGATCTCAGCTCACTGCAACCTCTGCCTCCTGGGTTCAAGCAATTCTCCCACCGCAGCCTCCCGAGTAGCTGGGACTACAGGAGCACACCAGCATGCCCAGCCAATTTTTGTATTTTTAGTAGAGATGGGGTTTTGTCATGTTGGCCAGGCTGGTCTTGAACTCCTGGCCTCAAGACATCTGCCCGTCTGGGCCTCCCAAAATGTTGGGATTACAGGTGTGAGCCACCATTCCCGGCCACAACCAATTCTTTCTGCAGTTTCTCCTCAGATATTGTCTGCTTCACAGATGACTTCCCAGCATCCAACAGTTGGTCTTCAACTTGAGTGTGATCCTAGAAGTGGGAATTAGGCATTAACCAAAGCACCAGCTGCCAAACTTCTAGTTTCTTACCGGTTAATCACCCTCAAGCTTTGTTGAATCATTCTTCTGTCCAACATGTGAGCAGTGTACAGAATGCTGCTGGTACAGCTCAGCTCCCTTCTAATTCCATTGGGGGGCATTCTTCCCAAAAGATACATTCAGTATCACAGCCATACCCATTGGAAGTCTCTAACTTCAGATTCTTTAATGCCACAAAGCCAGACTGTGCATTTGAAGGAGCATTGTTTCCAAGCCTCTATTCAGCAACAGTCATTAATTTTACAACCTAAGATTTTGGCATCTCTACAGAAAAATTTTCAGCAGGATTATATTCTGCAAGAGTCTGAAGCTCTTGCAAGTCAGCAACAGCCAAAGAGTGGTATTGAAAATGTGATTCAGTCCCTGGAACAGCCTTCTTATTCTGTTCAACACACTTATCCAGGGCCACCTGCAGAATTATCATCCTTCCCATTGAAGGCTCCTGAGCAGCTGCCCTTTGTGATATGTCCCCAGGAACAAACTTCTTACTCATCACAGCCAACTTACTCAATTCAGGCTCCACTACATAAACAGCCTGTTTATTCACTGCCAGTCCTGGAGCATCCTCTTTACACTGTACAACCACCGAGATCACAGCCAGCCTATTCTATGCAGACTTCTTATCCAGTCCCAGCTGCAGTACAACCCTCATATTTGGCAAAGACTCACGTGCAGCCTGCTTATCTAGTGCAACCTCCGCTTCATTCACCTTTTCCAGACCAGGCAGCATATGTAATCCAGGCAGCTTACCTTGTGCAACCTATGGAACAGCCTGCTTATCAGGCACTGTCTCTTGAGCATGTATCTTATTTAGGACAAACTGCTTACACTATCCAGACAGCTGAACATGCAGTCTTCATAACCCAGCAGGCATATACAATAAGCCCTCCTGATAGCAAGCAAGTACACATGACAGACAAACTCTGCAGATCAGAAGTTATACTCTGTACCACCATTTGTAGCACAGACTTTTGAGCAACAAGCCTGTTTAACACAACCCCAAGGTAGTTCTTCTTCAACATTGGAACAAAGGATGTATTTAATATCAACCTTAGATACACGGACACGTTCTACTGAGCCTTTATTTAATATCCAGCTTTCAGCAACTCCATCCCAAGCAGATGTCAGTTTTGGACACCAGGAGCTAAAAGCTCAGGCCCCGTCAACTAGCATTATATCTCAGAGGGCAGTGGAAGGACAGCTTCAAAACCCTGAGCAGGTGTCCTTCATTCAGCAGGCCTCTTCACAGGCACAGATATAGCCCCCACATTTCTCAGCAGTTTTCCCAATCACATCTAGCACCAAGCCAGGTTTCTCACTTAGCTTTCATTCAGCTGCAGCAGATGACTCATTCATCTCATAGACAAGCACAGGAAACCCATCAGTTGTCTACTCAGGAAGGCCCCATAAATCAACAGCAATCTTTGTTTAGTCAACATGCTGCTGTCCAGCAGCAGGTACCTCATTCACAGGCACCTAAGCAAGTTCAGCCGTTAACCAGGTATTCCAAACACCATTACACACATGGTCCAGATTATACATCCGTTGCAAGAACAGTTGCAACTGGCAGCCCTGGAACAACAATATATAATACAGCCTTTAGAGCAGCCTCAAGTACTTCAGGCACTAGACAACAGTCAGACTTTTCCCCTACAGAAAAGCCTAGCACAATACCAGCCAGCATACATCCAGCAGCAGTCTGCTGACCAGCCGCAGTGGTAGCCATCTTACAGCTTAGCACCTGTTTCTGGGTCATCAGAGCCACAATTACAACAGCAGACCCTCTGTCAAAGCTCTGGGATAGCCCTTCCAAATCAGCAATCTTCAGTTCATCTCCTGACACTTAGCATTCTGGTAGATGCTTCCACTGCTTTTCAGAGCATTTCTATGTTACACACACAGCAGCATTTACAAGGCCAAGAAATTCCAAAGGTAAATCCTTGTGGGGGAAAATGAGGATGATTGTGATTTTTCTGTGATATTTAAGGGTCAGGATGATAGTCAACTATAATAGATACAGCACTTCAGTGGAAATCACAGTCCGTATTCCTGACTCTTTTCCTTACTTACTGGGTGACCTTGATTCAGGTCTTTTCTAAATGTTCTCATCTGTAAAGTGTAGGGATTAGACCAGATGACTACAATTAAAAAAAAAAAATTTGAGGACCTACTTAGGATATAACAGTGAATAAAATACAAAAACCCCTTCTGTCATTGAGGTTTGTTGTCTAATGGGGAAAGATTGTCAATAACCATTATAAAAAGAAAATTATATAGTACAAGGTGCTTTGGGGAAAATGTAGAGCAGGAAAAGGAGGAAAGTGGGTGGCAGTTTTAAGGAAGATGGCCATCAGAGTAGGTCTCATTGAGAAGGTAACATTTGAGCAGACACTTGAAGGAAGTGAGGGAGTCAGTAATGTATATTTCAGACAGAGGGAATAATAGGTGCAAAGGCCCTAAGGGAGAAGTTTATCTGGCATGTTTGGAAAACAGCAAGGAGGCAAGTGTAGCTTTCCAAGATCCTTTAGTCCTAAAACGTTTGGAACCTATGGTTCTCTTATTGTTCTACATTTATAATAAAGCATTTGCCTTTGTGAGATAATACTGTTGAGTGATTCTTATTGCCAAATACTATTCCAAAGACATTACATGTACATCCTCACACCAACCCTAGGAATCCCATTATTTATAAAATCTCCTCTTCATCAATAAATTATAAATTTATAATGGATTTCAGTATGTGTGTGCTGACTCCTAACAGGACTGAGCGAGAATAAATAAAGATCTTTGCAGCTGAAGTTTCTTCAGACAGGGGCATGCTATTCTGGGATTTATGATTTTAGATTAAGGGGTTTAACAAACCATTTTTTCTTCTTCCTTTTTTTTTTGTTTTTGTTTTTGTTTTCCTGCACTACACAGATGTAATTAATAAAGTATTTTGGACTTTAATGTTCATTCTGTGGGCAGATTGCATGTGTTGTATACTTTCCTTACCTAATTAAAAAGTTTTCCCCAACATCTTACTAAGAAAAATTTGAAATATACAGAATATTGGAAAAAATTGTAGCAGTGAAAAATTACTTGTTATTTCTTCAGCTAGAGACAACTTAATTGTTTTTTGTTTTGTTTTGTTTTATTTTTTTGAGATGGAGTCTCACTCTTTCGCCCAGGATGGAGTGCAGTGGCGCACCTAACACCTAAATTATACAGTTAACTTTTGCTCTATTTGCTCTATCACATACCTATTTATCCCTTTATCCCTTTATTAATCCATTTTATTTTTCTGGTGCATTTCAAAGTTTAAAGGAAGTTGCTAACATCAGTATACATCATCCATAAATACGTATCATTGACTAGAACTCAGTATTTATATTTTTTAGTTTAAATGTATATACAGTAAAATGCATAAATCATAATTCATGAGTTTCGACAAATGCTTACACCTGTGTAACCCCAACCGTTATCAAGACATAGAAGAGGTGTTGACAGCCTTTTTCTGTAAAGGTCTAGATAGTAAATATTGTAGGCTTTGCAGACTATATAATCTCTGTTGCAGCTACTCAGTTCTGCTGTTCTATGCATGAAAACAACCATAAATATGTAAACAAATAGGTGCGACTGTGTTCCAATAAACCTTTGCTCACAAAAACAGGTGATGTGCCAGATTTGGCCTGAAGCCTTGCCCACCTGATAGAGAATACTGCCATTACTCCAGAGAAAGTTCCCTCATGCCCCTTCCCAGTCAGTCTTCTCCACACCCATTAGAGTCAACCTCTGTTGATTATTTCTTGTTGTTTTTTGAGACAAGGTCTTGCTCTTTTGCAAAGGCTGGAGTGTAGTGGTGCAAACACAGCTCACTGCAGCCCTGACCTCCTGGTTCAAGCCATCCTTGCACCTCAGCCTCCCGAGTAGCTGGGACCACAGGTGTGCACCACTCCGCCTGGCTAAGTTTTTAATTTTTTTGTAGAGATGGGGTCTTGCCATGTTGTCCAGGCTGGTCTTGAACTCCTAGGCTCATAGAGTCTTCCCACGTTGGCTTCCCAAAGTGCTGGAATTACAGATGTAAGTCACCATGCCTAGCTAATTTTTTCACCATAGATTAGCTTAGCCCATTCTAGACCTTCATATAAATGGAACAATATAATATATATTCTTGTGTAAGGCTTCTGTCATTCAACATGTTTTTGAGATTGATCCATGTTGTGTATGTATCAGTAGCTCTTTTTTTTTTTTCTTTGAGATGGAGTTTCGCTCTTGTTGCCCAGGCTGGAGTGCAATGGCGCGATCTCGGCTCATCGCAACCTCTGCCTCCCGGGTTCAAGTGATTCTCCTGCCTCAGCCTCCCGAGTAGCTGTGGTTACAGTCTTGCACCACCACGCCCAGCTAATTTTGTATTTTTAGTAGAGACGGGGTTTCTCCACGTTGGTCAGGCTGGTCTGGAACTCCTGACCTCAGGTGATCCGCCCAGCCAGCTCTTTCTTTTTTTTAACTGCAGGATAATATTCCATTTTATGAATATACCAAATTTGTTTATCTATTTTACTATTCACAAACAGCTAAATGATTTCTAGTTTTGGGTTATTGTGAATAAAGCTGCAACGAACATCCCTATATAAGTTTTTTTTTTTGTAAACATGTTTTCATTTCTCTTGAATTATACCTAGAAGTAGAATTGCTGGGTCATAGAATAAGTGTTTAACTTTTTAAGAAATTGGAAGTTTTCCAAATTGGCTGCACTAACACCAGCAATGTATGAGAGCTCCACACCCTCACCAGCATTTTTAATTTTAGTTATTCTAGCTTCTGTATAGTGGTATCTCATCGTGGTTTTAATCGGTATTTCCCTGATGACTATAATGTTGAGTACCTTTTCATGTATTTGTTGGCCTTTGTATATCTTTCTTTGTGAAGTGCCTGTTCAAGTCATTTGCCCATTTTATTTGCCCTTTTTATTATGGACTTACAGAAATTCTTTATATATTCTGGATTATACAAGTCCCTTCTCAGATACATGTTTTATAAATATATTCTCCAGTCTGTATATTGCCATTCATTTTTGTAATGGTCTCATTTAATGAGACAAAGTATTTAATTTTGATGAAGTCTGATTCATCAAAGTTTTTCTATTGTAGTTACCACTTTCTGTGGCCCATGAAACCTTTGCCTACACCCAAGTTACAAGGAAACTTTCATATGGTTTATAGTTTTATGTTTAAGTCCATGGTTCATCTTGAATTAATTTTTATGAATGCTGTGAAGTAAGGGGTCAAGGTTCTTTTTTCTTTCCTCTAGGAATATCCTAACAGCTTCATCTGTTGAAAAGACTTCCCTTTCTCCACATCTCTACCAACACTTGTTATCTGTCTTTTTTATTGTAGACATCCTGGTGGGTGTGATGTGGTATCTCATTGTGGTTTTGATTTGCATTTTTCTGAAGACTAATATTATTGAGCATCTTTTTATATGCGTATAGGTCCTTCATGTATCTTCTTTTATTGTCTTTGGAGAAATATCTATTGAAATCCTTTGCCCAGTTTTTGTTTTATTATTTTATTTTTTGTAGAGTTGAGGTCTCGCCATATTGCCCTGGCTGGTTTTGAACTCCTGGTCTCAAGCAGTCCTCCCACCTTGGCCTCCCAAAGTGCCAGGATTACAGGCATGAGCCACTGCGCCTAACCCTTTTACCCAGTTTTTAATTGGGTATCTTTTTGTCTTTTTATTGTTGAGTTATGAGTTCTTTATATATTCTGGATACTTAGACCATTATCAGATGTATGATTTACAAATATTTTCTTCCATTCTGTGCGTTGTCTTTTCACATTCTTGATGGTGTCCTTTGTGGCATAATTTTTTTTTTAAATTTGATAAAGTCCAATTTCTCAATGTTTTCTTTGGTTACTTTGTGCTTTTTGTGTCATATCTAAGAAACTATTGCTTAATCCAAGGTCATAAAGATTTTCTCCTATATTTTCTTCTAAGAGTTTTAAATTTTAGCTCTTAAATTTGGATCTTTGATCCATTTTGAGTTAATTTTTGTATATAGTTTGAGGTAGGGGTCCAATTTCATTCTTTCCACGTGAACATCCAGTTTTTCTAGTGCCATTTATTCAAAAGACTATTCGCCCATTGAATAGCCTTGGCACCCTTGTTGACAATAAATTCACCATAAAAATATGAGTCTTCCAACTTAGTTTTCCTTTCTCAAGGTTATTTTGGTTCCTCTGAGTCCTTTGCATTTCCACATGAATTTTAGGATCAGCTTGTCAAGTTGGGTCCAAAAAGCCAGCTGGGATTTTGATAGGCATTGTGTTAACTTTGTATATTGCTTGGGTAGTATTGTCTCTTAATAATATGAAGTCTTCGAGTCCAAGAACATGGATGTCCTTTCATTAAATTAGGTGTTCTTTAAGTGTTGGCAAAGGTGTGGAGAAAAGGGAACCCTTGTACACTGTTGATGGGAATGTAAATTGGTGTAGCCATTATGGAAAACGGTATGAGGCCAGGTGCAGTGACTCACACCTGTGATCCCAATGCTTTGGGAGGCTGAGGCACGAGGATCACTTTAGCCCAGGAGTTCAAGACCAACCTGGACAACATAGTGAGACCTCCTTGTCTCTACAAAAAAATTTAAAAATTAGCTAGGTGTGGTGGCATGTATCCCATAGTCCCAGCTACTCTGGAGGCTGAGGCAGAAGGATCCCTTGAACCCAGGAGGTCAAGGCTGCAGTGAGCCCTGATTGCACCACTGCACTCCAGCCTGGGCAACAGAGCAAGACCCTGTCTCAAAAACAAACAAAAACAGTATGAAAGTTCCTCAAAAAATTAAAAAAAAACAAAAACAAAAACAAAAAACCTACCTTACAATCCAGCCATTCCACTTCTGGGCATATATCCAAACGAAAAGAAATCAGTATCTTGGCATACCTGCACCCTCGTGTTCATTGCAGCTTTATTCACAATAGCCAAGATATGGAAACAGCTTAAGTGTTGACAGATGAATGGATAACAAAAATGTGGTGTGTGTGCATATATGTGTATGTGTATATATATGTATATCAAGAAGGAAATTCAGGAAATCAGCCACTGAAAAAGAAGGAAATCCTGCTATTTGTGACAACATGGATGAACCAGGAGGACATTATACTAAGTGAAGCCAGATACATAAAGATACTGTATGATCTTACTTATATGTGGAATCTATAAATATCAAACTCATAGAAGCAGAGAATAGAACAGTAGTTGCCAAGGTCTGAGGAGTAGGAGAAATGGAGAGACTTGGTTAAAGGGTATAAACTTTTACTTATAAGATGAATAAGTTCTAGGGATGCAACATATTGTTTACTTGAATTTTTTTTTTTTTTTTGAGTCAGTGTCTCACTCTGTTCTTCAGGCTGGAGTGCAGGGGTGCAGTCTCGGCTCATACAACCTCTGCCTCCTGGGTTCAAGTGATTCTCATGCCTGAGCCTCCCAGGTAGCTGAGACTACAGGCGTATGCCACCATACCCAGCTAATTTTTGTATTTTTAGTAGAGACGGGGTTTCGCCATGTTGTCCAGACTGGTCTCGAACTCCTGGCCTCAAGTGATCCGCCCACTTCAGCCTACCAAAGTGCTGGGATTACAGGCGTGAGCCACTGTGCCCAGCCTTAAAAGAGATCTTAAGTATCCTCACCACACATACATGTACAAAGGGTAACTTTGTGTTGTGGTTGATATGTTAATTTTATTGTGGTGATCATTTCACAGTGTAGATGTATAGCAAATCATCACATTGTACATCTTGAATATATACAGTTTTTATTTGTCAATTATACCTCAATAAAGCTGGGGAAAAATAGTTGGTTTTTAATTTCAGCGGTATTTTGTAGTTCTCAGCAAGCAAATCTTTTTTTTTTTTTTTTTTTCAACTTTTAGAATCAGGGAATACGTGTGCAGGATTGTCACAGAGGTATATTGCATGATGCTGAGGTCTGGGGTATGACTGAACTCATTACTCAGATGTGGAGCATGATACCCAATGGTTAGTTTTTCAGCTTTTTTCCCCATCCCTTTCTCTACCCTCTATTAGTCCCCAGTGTTTACTCTTTTCATCTTTATGTCCACATGTACCCAGTGTTTAGCTCCCACTTATATGTGAGAACATGTGATATTTGGCTTTCTGTTTCTGTGTTAGTTTGCCTAGGATAGCTACATCCTTGTTGCTGCAAAGGACATGATTTCATTCTTTTTTATGGCTGCATAATGTTCCACAAGTCTTTACAATTCCTTGTAAAGTTTTTTCCTAAGTTATTATTTTTGTTGTTGTTATAAATGGAATTGTTTTCTTAATTTCCATTTTGGATTGTTAATTGCTAAGGCATACAAATACAACTGATTTTTGTGAGTTGCTCTTATATCCTATAATTTTGCTAAATTTGTTTATCAGCTCTAATAGTTTTTTTGTAGATTCTAGATTCTATAGGAATTTCTATAATAAGATCATGTCATCTGGGAATAGAGATAGTTTTAATTTTGCTTTCCAATTTAGATTTTTTTTTTTTTTTTTTTTTTTTTTTTTGAGACATAGTCTTACTCTGTCACCCAGGCTGGAGTGCAGTGGTGCAATCTTGGCTCTCTGCAATCTCCGCCCCCCGAGTTCAAGCAATTCTCCTGCCTTAGCCTCCCGAGTAGCTGGGATTACAGTTGCCTGCCACCGTGCCCAGCTAATTTTTGTATTTTTAGGAGAGACAGGGTTTCACCATCTTGGCCAGGCTGGTCTTGAACTTCTGACCTCCTGATCCACCCGCCTCGGTCTCCGGAAGTGCTGGGATTACAGGTGTGAGCTACCACGCCCGGCCTAGATGTTTGTTTTTTAAAAAATTGTTCTTGCTGGAACTTCTAGTATAATGTTGAGTAGGAGTTGAGAGCAAATATCCTACTTTTCCTAATCTTAGTGAGAAAATTTTCAGTCTTTCACCCATTAAGTATGATGTTATCTGTGTGTCTTTTTACTTTTAAAGAACTTTATTCAGGCTTAGTTTATGTACAGTAAACTGCATGTATTTATAGTGTACAGTTAAATCAGTTGACAGATATATGCCATAATCAAGATACAGAACATTTCCAGAACACCCAAAAGTTTCTTGTGTCCCTTTTCAGTATTTGTATGTGTGTGTTTACTCTAGGGATTTTAATTTACATTCTAAATTCTTCACAGTTTTTACATAGATTTAATATATCATAAAATGTAAGGACCATGCAACTATTTATTTCCTGCAGGCTTTAAGCTATAATTATTTTTGTTTATTTGTTTGTTGAGGTAGGGTGTCCTTCTGTAGCCCAGGCAGGAGTACAGTGGTTCAGTCACAGCTCACTGTAGCCTCGACCTCCCAGGTCCAGGCAATCCTCCCACCTCAGCCTCCCAAGTAGTTGAGACCATAGGCATGCACCACCATACCTGGCTAATTTTTTTTATCTGGATAGAGATGGGTCTCCCTGTGTTACCCAGGCTGGTTATAATTGTTATATATATTACATCTACATACATTATAAGCTGCACAATGCAATGTTATAGATTTTGCCTTATATAAACATATGCCTTTTCCAAGAAATTACGAAGAGAAAAAGTTTTAAATTTTGATGAGGTCCAGTTTTTTCTTTTCTTTTTTTTTTTGTTTTGGATTGTGCTTTTTGTGTGAAGTCTAAGAATTCTTTGCCTAGCCTTAGAACTGGAGATATTCTTCTACTTTTACATTTTTCATTTCAGTGTGTGATCTATGTTAATTAATTAATTTATTTATTTTATTTTATTTATTTATTTATTTTTTGAGATGGAGTTTCGCTCTTGTCGCCCAGGCTAGAATGCCGTGGCGCGATCTTGGCTCACTGCAACCTCTGCCTCCCTAGTTCAAGTGATTCTCCTGCCTCAGCCTCCCAAGTAGCTAGGATTACAAGCGCTCACCACCACCGCTGGCTGATTTTTGTATTTTTAGTAGAGACATGGTTTCACCATGTTGGCCAGGCTGGTCTCAAACTCCTGACCTCAGGTGATCCACCCGCCTTAGCCTCCCAGAGTGCTGGGATTACAGGCATGAGCCACCATGCCCAGCCTATGTTAATGTTTTTTAAATTAGAGGCATTCACACAGTAATATGTTAATCTTGTATATGGTTTTGAGATTTAGATTCAGGGTTTTTTTGGGGGGGAGGGAGGTTCCCTGTAGATGTTTAATTGCTGTAGCATCATTGAAAAGACTGCTTGTCTTCCATTCAATTGCTTTTATATTTCTGTCAAAAATCAGTTTGGCATATTTGTGTGGGTCTTTTCTTCTGGGTTCTCTATTCTGTTTAATTCATTTATGTTTTAAGTTGGTTTTTTTTTTTTTTTATAGCTCTTCTGGATTTCTATTTTTCCATATAAATTTTAGAATTATCTAGTCTATGTCCACAGAAAACCTTGCTGGGATTTTGATAGTAATTGTATTAGTCCTATATATGAATTTGGGGAAAATTGACGTCTTTACTATGTTGGGCCTTCAAGTTCAGGAACATGATATGTCTCTTCATTTATTTAGGTCTTCTTTGATTTCTTTCATCAGCATTTTGTAATTTTCAGCATACAAATCCTAAGGCTCTTTTGCTAAGTTTGTGCCTAAGTATTTGGTTTAATTTTGAAGGGTTATAAATAATTGTGCTTTTTTGTTGTTGTTGTTGTTCGAGGCAGAGTCTCACTCTGTCACCTAGGCTGGAGTTCAGTGGCGTGATCTCAGCTCACTGCAGCCTCTACTTCCCAGGCTCCAGCAATCCTCCCACCACAGCCTCCCAAAGTAGCTGGGACTACAGGCGCGTGCCACCATGCCTGGCTAATTTTTGTACTTTTAGTGGAGATGAGGTTTCGCCATGTTGCCCAGGCTGATGTTGAATTCCCGGGCTCAAGCGATCCACCTGCCTCAGCCTCCCAAAGTACTAGGATTACAAGTGTGAGCCACTGCACCTGGCTAATATTGTAGTTTTTAATGTCGGTTTTCACATGTTCCTTGTTTGAGTATAGAAATGTGATTGTGTGTGTTGATCTTGAATTCAAAGACCTTGTTGAACTTATTTGTCCTAGGAGGATATATTTTTTTGTTTTTTTGTTTTTGGTAGAATCCTTGGAAATTTTTTTAAATGTAGAAAATCATGGCCGGGCGCGTTGGCTCATGCCTGAAATCCCAGCACTTTGGGAGACTGAAGCAGGCGGATCATGAGGTCGAGAGATTGAGACTATCCTGTCCAACACGGTGAAACCCCATCTCTACTAAAAATACAAAAATTAGCTGGGCGTGATGGCACACTCCTGTAGTCCCAGCTACTTGGGAGGCTGAGGCAGGAGAATCCCTTGAACCCAGGAGGCGGAGGTTGCAGTGAGCCAAGATCGTGCCACTGCACTCCAGCCTGGCGATAGAGCGAGACTCTGTCTTAAAAAAAAAAGAAAATCATATAATCTCCTAAAATAGAGAGAGTGTGATCTCTCCCTTTCTAGTCTGTATGCTTTTTATTTCTTATTTTCCCTTTATTGTGCTGGCTAGAATTTCCAGTACTGTACTGGAATAAGAGTGGTGAGAATGTACTGTCTTGAATAAGAGTGGTGAGAATGAACTCCTTTGCTTTGTTCCGAGTCTTACGGGGAACAAGTCTTTCACCATTAGTATGATATGAGCTACAGATTTTTTATAGATGCTCTTTATCCAGTTGAGGTAGTTACCCTCTATTACCTGACTCACTGAGAATTTTTATTATGAATTAGTGTTGGCCGGGTGCGGTAGCTAACACCTATAATCCCAGCACTTTGGGAGGCTGAGACAGGTGGATCACCTGAGATCAGGAGTTCAAGAACAGCCTCACCAACATGGCAAAACCCTATCTCGACTAAAATACAAAAATTAGACAGGCGTGGTAGTGGGTGCCTGTAATCCCAGCCACTCGGGAGGTTGAGGCAGGGAGAATTGCTTGAACCCAGGAGGTGGAGGTTGTAGTGAGCTGAGATCGTGCCACTGTACTCCAGCCTGGGTGACAGAGCAAGACTCCATCTCAAAAATAAATAAATAAAATAAATGTTGCCTTTTTCAGATGTTTCTTCTGTGTTAATGATATGATCATATGGGGTTTTTTTTTGTTTTTGTTTTTGTTTTACTTGTTGATATATAGTGGATGACATGGATTTCAAATATTGAAACAGCCTTATGTCCTTGGAATAAACTCATTTGGTCATGGCATATGATTCTTTGCATACATTGTTTGATTCACTTTACTAATACTTTGTTGAAGATTTTTGAATCTTAAGTTCATGACAGATACTGATTTGTAGTTCAGTTTTATGTCTTTGCTAATTTTGTATCTAGAGGTGTTATCAATTGCTGAAAGTAAGGTGTTGAAGTTTCTAAGTATAATTGTAGATACATGTGTTTTTCCTTTTAACGAAGTAATTTGGTTTTTTTGTTTGTTTTTGAGACAGAGTCTCGCTCAGTCACCCAGGCTGGAGTGCAGTGGCACAGTCTTGGCTCACTGCA
>NW_012104255.1:956503-978722 GCF_000951045.1 Mandrillus leucophaeus
TTTTTTTTTTTTTTTTTTTTTTTTTTTTTACTTCTGTTTTGAAGCTCTCTTATTTGGTGCATCCATGTTTAGGATGGCTATGTCTTTTTAGTGGATTGATCTTTTTATCATTATATTTTATCCCTCTTCATTTCTTGTAATTTTCTTTCATGTGAAGTCAACTTTATCTGATATTACATACTCCCTGCTGCTTTTTATTACTTAATGTCAACATGATATATTTTTCCGTCCTTTTACTTTCAGCCTATCCTGTGTTTGAAGTGAGTTTCTTGTAGAAAGTGTATAGTTAATGTTTATCCGTGTTTTTTATCCCTTCTGCCAATGTCTCTTAGTTGGCATATTTAGACTGTTTAGCATTCAAAGTCATTTTTTATATTCTAGGACTTAAGTCTACCATGTTAGTATTTGCATTTTGTTTCTTCTCTATGTTTCTCCTTCTTGTATTTCTCTTTTCTTACCCACCTGTGGGTTATTTGAAAGTTTTTAGGATTCCTTCTTGGTTTTCTTTTGCTTTTTTTTTTTTTTTTAATGAGAGATGGGGTCTCGCTATATTGCCCAGGCTGGTCATGAACTTCTTGTTTTATTTATACTGTTTTGAGTATATTATACTGTACAGTTTTCTTAGTGGTTGCTTTAAGGTATCCATACACACACACACACACACACACACGAACTTACACCCTACCGATACCGACATTTTACCACCTCTAGTAAAATATTGAAATCTGAGTTCCATTTATGTCTGTTTACCACTCCCACTTTTTTTTTGAGCCAGAGTCTTGCTCTCTTGCCCAGGATGGAGTTCAGTGGTGCAATCTCAGCTCACTGCAACCTCCGCCTCCCAGGTTCAAGCGAGTCTCCTGTCTCAGCCTCCCAAGTAGCTGGGATTACAGACGCCTGCCACCGCGCCTGGCTACTTTTTGTATTTTTAGTAGAGACAGGGTTTCGCCATGTTGGCCAGGCTGGTTTCAAACTCCTGGCCTCAAGGTGATCTTCCCCGCCTTGTTCTCCCAAAGTGCTGGGATTACAGACGTGAGCCACTGGGCCCGACCTTCTGACCTTTTTTTTTTTTTTAGGTGACAGGGTCTTGCTTTGTCACCCAGGCTGGAGTGCAGTGGCTCAGTCATGGTCTACTGTAGCCTCAACCTCCTGAGCTCAAGCAATCCTCCTACCTAAGCCTCACAAGTAGCTGGGACTCTAGGCGTGCACCACCATGCCCGGCCTTTTGTTGTTGTTTTCTCATAGACATGGAGTCTTGCTATATTGCCCAGGCTGGTCTCAAACTCCTGGTGTCAAGCAGTCCTCCTGCATCAGCCTCCCAAAGTGTTGGGATTATAGGCATCAGCCACCATCAGCTCCCATCATTCTTTGAACTTATCTGTACACAATAAGATGTTCCAGACCTATCCTATTCTTCCTTGCCTCAACTTTGTAATCAATCATTTCCAGTGAGCTCTGGTTGAGAGGGTTTGTTTTCATGGAGAAATAATCTCATTTAGAGGAAGAATGATTTAGGAATGAGGGAAAATTTCTTGAAATAGGAAAGAAAAAATTATCATAGTGATGTCCTTGAGAAGGTGAGAGGAGATAACATTTAGTTTCTAAATAGAGGGGTTGGCCTTAGCATAGGAGTACAGTTGTCCATAATAATAAGTGTGAAGATAGAGATTATGGCTCTAAATGCTATTTAGGTGGGTAGATGTTATGGAAATTCTCTTTTTGTTGCCTTTTTTATTTTCTCAGTGAAATGGAAGCAATGTCATCAGCTGAGAATGAAGTTAGGGGAGGGAGTGTGTATTAGAAGTTTAATGATGGAAGCAGAAGTATTAAATAGTTATATAGAAGAATGGTAGTAGAATGAATGAACAAGGGAAATGTAGTGAGATTGCCAGGCAGCATTAAGGATCCTTATTATTCTAAAGAGTTAATCTCTTTCTTGAGTTTGGTGCTTCTTTTTTTCCTAAATTTTAGTGTTTCTCAAGGATTTGGTGATTCTTGGCTTTTTGTTCAGTCATATTTAAGGATCCTGTTCACCTGTCTGATTTGTTTACTTACAGTAGCCTGCCTTGCTGCCAGTTATTGTAGAGGAGGGAAGAGTTGTGTTGGGAACACGTTTTCTTAGTAGTTTGTTACCTATAGATTTGTTCTTCCTCTCAGGCTCTACCTTGAGTTTTTGGGCAAATTTCCTTGCTGCTCACTATTCAGCATAATGAGAGGTTAGGAGAGGATAGGATTGCCTAGCTTACCTAGCTGCTCTTAATTCACCATATCATTTAATCTCCCAGATGAATTCCCCAAAGCCAGGCAATCTCTGGTGTCCATTGAGTAGTTTTAGAGCTTCCGCAAATCACTCCTAACTTTGCAGTAGTTTTCTCCTATATGTGTGTGTTTGAAGCTTTGGTTTCCATAAATTTTGTTACCCATGGATGTGATCTATTGGTTTCTGTTCTTTTGGAAGGTTCTTTACCGTTTATGATCTGTGGATGGCATTCTTTTTAGTTTTTCTGGGATGTTGTGACTGTATTCTAGTTTTTGTTTTTGTTTTTGTTTTTTGCTTTGAGATGGGAGTCTTGCTCTGTTGCCCAGTCTGGAGTGCAGTGGCACGATCTTGGCTCACTGCAACCTCCGCCTTCTGAGTTCAAGCAATTCCCGTCTAATTTTTGTACTTTTAGTAGAGACAGGGTTTCATCATGTTGGCCAGGGTGGTCTCAAACTGCTGACCTGAAGTGATCTACCCGCCTTGGCCTCCCAAAGTGCTAGGATTACAGGCGTGAGCCACCGTACCTGGCCAATTCTAGTTTTTAAAGTAATCATTTCTGTTGCTTTCTAGAGTATTAAGTAGTTGGTAAGACAGATGTATATGTTCACTGTTGCCATATTGATTCAGTCGCAGAATTTCTCTTACCTACATGAATAATGTGGATTGACATCAAAAGGGAAAATAACTTAGTGATTTTGTTGTTGCAAATATCTAGCATTGACAACTAGAAGCAGGGGTTTCATTCAGATTTTTGTTGATATTGTTTTCATAAGTACTGACTGGATTGGCCAGATTTCAGACTTTGAATGCATCAGGAGTCATTGAAATGTTATGTATTACTTGTTTTCATGGCTAAATCTGCATATTAGCATAGCTGAGTTGTGTATTTGTAAGATTACTCTAGAAATTCTGGTTCTTATTAGCATTTTCTATTTTACTACTATTTCATAGCTTAGCCAATGGAATCATTTTCTTTGTTAATTCCAGTTTCTTAATCAGTGAAGGTAATGTCTTTATTTTAATTCTAGCCATGGTATGTTTTAGACCCATAGAGATGGTTACTGTGGTTATCAGTGGTTTAAAAAATTGGCTTTGTTTCTGGTGACATTTCTATTCTTTCAGTGCTTACAAAACAGTACAGAAACTATATGAAGAATGGACTCTGTTGATGTGTGTAACACTGACATTAATTGGTAAAAGATTCTCTATGTTTGATTTGTTCGGAAATATCCATGGGCCTACTGTAAGTGAATATTATTAAAACGCTCCACACATGTATTCTGGTAAAGACCATTTTATTATGTAACCAGTTTCTGAGACTAGCTAGCTGCCTTCGTTACTTCCTTCCTCCCTCCCTCCCTTCCTCCCACCCTCTTTTTTCATCTTTTTTTTTTTTTTTTTTTTTGAGATATGATTTCACTCTGTCACCTAGTGCAGTGGCACTGTCATAGCTTACTGCAGCCTTGAACTCCTGGGCTCAAATGATCCTCCTGCCTCAGCCTCCCGGGTAGCTGAGTCTGAGGCATTCTAATGGAGTGAAACTTATCAAGCAGTGTAATTTCATTTAATCTTCACTGTAACTTTGTCTGTAAAGTAGTTAATTCCATTACATGGAAATATTTGTGTAAAAATTGAGAAAGTTGTAACTGATTTTTCTAGAGAGAGATTCTAGTTTCCAAGGAATCAGACTATTTCTGTAAAAACACTATTTAGCACAGTATTGTATTTATGTGAAATTGCTTTATTCTAATTGAAGGGAAATCGGTTTAAACAGTGGGTGTGTTTGCTGAACATTGTCAAAAAGTGTTCCCAAAAGGCATGTATTGCTTTGTATCTATTCATATTATTGAAACTGGTAATAATAAGGACATTAGTCATTTGGATTGATTTCCAGTGACATTATTCAGCCCTCTCCCTTTTGTAATGTAAATCAGTTAGAATACTGAAGATGTTGAAGTGGGGAGAACCTTTCAGATTGATCTCATTTTTCCAGGAAGGAGCCAGCTTTGTAAATAGCAGCACAGTTGAACTTTTCAATTTGGGAGGTTGGTTGAATGAGCTAAAAAACTGATTATTTGTGGATTACCATGGTAAGGTATTTAAGAAAAAGGCAAACTATTGTTTTGGGAGGATAGCAATTATGAAAGCTTTTTAACATAATTTTATCATATTATACAGTTATATTCTCGATTTATATGTGTACATTCAATTTTGAAGCTATAATTCTAACAATTTGGACTTAATATTAACTATTGGTTTTAGTATAGATCACCAGTTTTTATACCACATATTCTCTATTCTTGATTTTTAAATTTTGCTAAGTGCCTATGTAGTTTGAAGAATGGCTTTGTGTAATTTTTCAAAGTTACTTGGGTTTGAAATTTCTGATTCTTTGGATACCTGAAACTGACCTTTCATTTATATTCACACATGAACAATAACTTGTCGGACATTAAAAAAAAATCAGTTTACAATCTTTTTTTCCCATCTACATATTTTGTTCTTTTGTCTTCTTCTAGCTGAAGCTTCAGAAGAGAAGCCTAGGCCTGTCTGATTTTTTTTGTTCCCTTTTCCTCCTAAGTGCTTATAGGTGGCATTCTTTATCTTTATAAGTAAAAAGTTTGGTGTATATATTTTGTTAATTTTCAGAATTCTTTGGGTATGGCATACATCTTTTATATGTCTTGGTATGGATCTTTTATTTCCTCACATGAAAATAGCTTTTTAGGCTGGGCGCAGTGGCTCATGCCTGTAATCCCAGCACTTTGGGAGGCCAAGGTGGGTGGATCAGCTGAGGTCGGGAGTTCAAGACCAGCGTGACCAATATGGAGAAACCCCATCTCTACTAAAAAGACAAAATTAGCTGGGCGTGGTGGCACATGCCTGTAGTCCTAGCTACTCAGGAGGCTGAGGCAGGAGAATCGGTTTGGGAGGCGGAGGTTGCGGTGAGCCAAGATCACGCTATTGCACTCCAGCCTGGGCAAGAAGAGTGAAACTCCGTCTCACACACACACACAAAAGGAGCTTTTTAAAAATAACTTTCCTTCTCATAAATACTTTTTAAAGTACAGAAATGTATAAAGAAAGTTAAAGTTACCTATGCTCCTACCTCTCAAAAACAAAACTTTTGTAGTTTTTCTAGATGTTTTCCATGCTGTGTATGCATGGAAAACGTCTGGTATTTTATCAGGATTGAATCATACCAGCTATTTTTCAAATTTTTTTAACAAGCTATATACATTAATTAAGGTATCCTAAATGTGCAGTTTGATAAGTGTTCACATATGTATACCTTCATGAAATGCAAATGAAGATACAGAACACTTCCAGCCCCCTAGAAAGTTCACCGAGATTCATCTACATTGTTACATATATCAGTAGTTTGTTTCATTGCTGGTAGTTGTTCCATTGTAGAATATACCATGATTCAGTTATCCATTCTTCTATCCATGTACATTAGGATTGGTTCCAGTTTTTGGCTTTTATGGATAAAGCTGCTGTGAGCTTTCCTGTATATTTTTTGGTGAATATATGAATTCATTTCTCTTGTGTATATACTTAGGAATGGGATTGTTAGGTCACAGAATAAGGGTAGTTTTAGACATACCTTACATTGCCAGACAGTTTTCCAAAGCTGTTGTACCAAAATACGTTCCCGCTGGCAATGTATGAGACTTCCAGTTACTCTGCATCCTTATCTGTTGTCAGTCGTTTAAATTTTAGCTGTTCTGATGGGTTTGATGTGGTTATGTATTGTGGTTTTTAACTTGCATTTTCCTGATAAATAATGATGTTGAGCGTTTTTTTTTGTATAATTATTAGAGATTCAGATACCTTCTTTGGTGAAGTGCCTATTCAAATCTTTTTTGTATTTAGTCTGTTTTAATTTTGAGCGATTCTTCAACCTTTCTCTGTCTTTCTTGACAGTATTGCAATGCAGAGGCCAGTTTTTTTTTTATAGGATGTCTCTTAGTTTGGGTTTGTTTGAAGTTTCCTCATGATTATATTCAGATAATGCATTCTTGGCAGGAATACTGTGTAAGTGATGTTGTCTTCTTATCAGTGCATCATAATAGAAGTAATGCCAGTTTGTCCCAATATTGGTGAAGTTAACTTTTATTACTTGGTTCAAGTGGGGCCTGCCAAGCTTCTCTGCTGTGAGGTTATTGTTTCCTCCCTTATAGTTTATGAGTTATTTGTGGGGAGATATTTTGAAGCTATGTAAATATCCCTTTCACTCAGTAGTTTTAGCATCCATTTATGATTTGCTAGCTCCATCATTCCTCTTCATATTTATTAGCTGGCCATTCTCCCTTATTTATTTATTTATTTATTTATTTATTTATTTATGTATGTTTGTATGAACTCATGGGGACCTTATTTTATTTACTAGGTTATAATATAATACTACTATTATTTATTTAGATGGTTAAAATACCCATTCATGGTAGCATTTGTGTCCTTTTGACATTTTCTCATCATTCTTTGAATACTTCCTTATTTTCTAACCACAGCAAGACAGATATTACAGGCTCATTTTGTCTGTTCCCTGCTCCTACCCTGGAATCCAGCTATTTCTCCATGGAGCTCTGATTCCTTTAATTAATTTATTTATTTACATTTAAAAAGGTTTTTCTGAGGCAGGGTCTTGCTCTGTCACTCAAGGTGGTGTGCCAGTAGCAAGATCATGGCTCACTGCAGCCTCAACCTGGCTCCTGGGCTCAAACAATCCTCCCATCTCAGCCTCCCAAATAGCTGGGACTATATGCATGTGCCACCATGCCCAGTTAATTTTTTTAGTTTTTATTTTTTGTAGAGGCGAGGTCTCGCTCAGTTGCCCAGGCTGGTCATCAACTCCTGGGCTCAAGCAATACCCTCACCTCAGACTCCCCCTGATTCCTTTTAGTGGGTAATGTAATTTAGAAAAAAGCCTGAGTATTGGGTGTGTTTGCTGCTACTGGGGAGTTATTGCTTCTAGAGTTCTCAGCAGACAGACTAGGAAATTGTGCGTGTGTGTGTGTGTGTGTGCATGCACACGCACGCATTCATATACCTTAGGTGACTTTGCTTTTGACTTTGTGTTCTAGGAGAGAATTTATATTATTTTTTGCCATGTATCTCAAGTGTACACGCAAGATCTCCACTTGGTTGTATAATGATGTTTGAAATTAAATATATCCGAAATCGAACACTTATGTTTGCACTTGTCACCACCCCAAGCCGGCTCTTTTCACTGTCATCCCCATCTCAACAAATAGCAACTCTGTCTTCCCTTACTCAAGCCATATGGCTATGTTTTTTTGTTTGTTTGTTGAGAGAGTCTCGCTCTGTCCCCCAGGCTGGAGTGCAGTGTTGCTGTCTTGGCTCACTGCAACCTCCACCTCCCGGGTTCAAGTGATTCTCTTGCCTAAGCCTCCCAAGTAGCTGGGATTACAGGCACTTACAGGTGCACACCACCATGCCCGCCTAATTTTTGTACTTTTAGTAGAGATGGGGTTTCACCATGTTGGCCAGGCTGGTCTCGAACTCCTGACTTCAAGTGATCCCCCGACCTCGACCTCCCAAAGTGCTGGGATTATAGGTGTGAGCCACCACACTCGGTCAGCTCTGGTCATCTTTTATTCTTTGCTTTCTCTCATATTTTACTTCAAACTATCAGCATGTCTTTTGACTCCTTTTACAAATTTTTGTGGGTAAATAGCAGGTGCATATATTTATGGGGTACATGAGATATTTTAGGCTTGGAGATGGTGGCTCTCCCCTGTAATCCCGGCACTTTGAGAGGCCGAGGCAGGAGGATCACTTAAGCCGAGAAGTTTGAGATCAGCCAAGGCAACATGGCGAAATCCTGTCTCTATAAAAAATAAAAAATTCTTTTCTATGGCTTCATAGTATTCCATGGTGTATACGTGCCACATTTTCTTTATCCAGTCTATCATTGATGGGCATTTGGGTTGGTTCCAAGTCTTTGCTATTGTAAATAGTGCTGCAGTAAACATACGTGTGCATGTGTCTTCACAGTAGAATGATTTATAATCCTTTGAGTAGATACCCACATGTATGAAGCTGGAAACCATCATCCTTAGCAAACTAACACAGGAACAGAAAACCAAACACTGCATGTTCTCACTCATAGGTGGGAACTGAACAATGAGATCACTTGGACTCGGGAAGGGGGACATCACACACTGGGACCTGTCGGGGGATGTGGGGAAAGGGGAGGGAGAGCATTAGGACAAATACCTAATGCATGTGGAGCTTAAAACCTAGATGACAGTTTGATAGGTGCAGCAAACCACCATGGCACATGTATACCTATGTAACAAACCTGCATGTTCGGCACATGTATCCCAGAACTTAAAAACTTAAAGTAAATATATGTATAAAAAGTTAGCTGGGCATGGTGGCCCATGCCTGTAGTCTCAGCGACTCAGGAGGCTGAATGGGAGTATTGCTTGAGCCTGAGAGATCAAGGCTGCAGTGAGTCTTAATCACGTTACTGCACTTCAGCCTGGCTGACAGAGCAAGACCTTGTCTCAAAAGAATAAAAAGAGATACTTTGATACAGGCATACAATGCATAATAATCACATCAAGGTAAATGGGGTATCTATCACCTCAAGCATTTATCCTTTGTGTTACAATCTAATTATACTTTTAATTATTTTTAAATGTACAATTAAATTATCGACTATAGTTGACTTGTGCTATTAAATACTAGATCTTATTCAGCTTTTCTAATTAATTTTTGTACCCATTAACCTTCCCCACTCCCCTCCTGACTCTCCCCGCTACCCTTCCCAGCCTCTGGTAACCATCCTTCTACTCTCTATCTCCATGAGTTCAATTGTTATAATTTTTAGCTCCCACGCATAAGTGAGAACATGCCAAGTTCGTCTTTCTGTGCCTGGCTTATTGTTCACTTCGTATAATGACCTCCAGTTCCATCCATGACAATATCTCATTCTTGTTTATTGCTGCATAGTGCTCCATTGTGTATATTTGATTTGACTCTTACTTTAACATATATCTGCATCCTGACTTCTCAACACCTTCACCATTGTCGTGCTGGTCTAATTCACCTCTTTTTTTTTTTTTTTTTTTTTGCTGTCTTGTCCAGGCTGGAGTGCAGTGGCACAATCTCAGCTCACTGCAACCTCTGCCTCCCAGGTAGCTGGGAGTACAGGCACCTGCCACCACATCTGGCTAATTTTTGTATTTTTGGTAGAGACCAGGTTTCACCATGTTGGTCACGCTGATCTCGAACTCCTCACCTCAAGTGATCTGCCTGCCTTGGCCTTCCAAAGTGTTGGGATTACTGGCGTGAGCCACTGTGCCCAGCCTTATCTCTTACTTGAATAATTGTAGTAGTCTCCTAATTGTTCTTGCTTTTGCTTTTGTTCTTTTATAACCTTTTTCTTATTGTAGGAAGCAGTGATAATTTTAAAATGCAGGTCACAACATGTCTCAGAGACCCAAAACCTCTCATTGCTCATCTCTCTCACAGTAAAAGCCACAATAATGTACTAATGGCCTATAAAGCCCTGCAGGATCTGGACTCCCCTGCACAACTCTCTGACCTCATGTAGATTTTATTTGACTTCCGTTTTCCTCTTTTTTTTCAGACAGAGTCTCGCTCTGTCGCCCAGGCTGGAGTGCAGTTGTGCAATCTCAGCTCACCGCAACCTCTGCCTCCCAGGTTCAAGCGATTCTCCTGCCTTAGCCTCCCAAGTAGCTAGAATTATAGGCACATGCCACCACACCCGGCTAATTTTTGTACTTTCACTAGAGATGGGGTTTTACCATATTGGCTAGGCTAGTCTTGAACTCCTCACGTCAAATGATTCGCCTGCCTCGGCCTCCCAAAGTGCTGGCATTACAAGCATGAGCCACCACACCCTGCCTAATTCTTCTCTTGAATGATGATTAAACCCTTTCATAGGCCTATAGCTTGAGGACAAGGAGATGCACACTTTCTATATATTAGTGAGCGTTGGTTTATTCTGGTTCGTCTGTACTGAAGTGTGGTTTACTTTTTTTACTCCCATAATGAATTATCCAATGTTCTGAAATAATAAAATACATTAAAGACTATGATCTCCAACATGCAGGGCTGGCAAAATGTTTCCTGTCTGTATCCTTGCTCATTTGACTTTACTTATAAGGTCTCTATCTTCCAAACTGCAAAATGGCTCAGTCTGTCTTCTCCTTTTCTTCTCCAGTGTGCATTCTTATTCTTGCCATTAAAAAAAAAAAAAATGTTAGTTACTTTTTCCAAATATCTGTAGAAAGCTTTGTGGGGCTGAGGCGATACCAGTGCTTGATCAGTTTGCTAGTTCTTACAGACCTTTGATCACTTAACAGGGGGCAGTATTAGAATAAGTTTGGAATTTAAGTATGCTTTCATGAAGTTAGGCTCCCCTCAATTCAGTTCTGTCTGCCTTACAGTTAATGGAACTTCTTCCTAATTCCTATCACTTTCATCTCTCATAGTTCCTGTCACTCTTTTATGTGTCAGTCTTTGTAGTGCTGGTATGTTTTCATCATTTTGGCCTATGTAATAGCCTGAATGTCATTATGTGAGTTTTATCCTAGGAACTGTGCTTTTGGATCAGTTTTTTAACTTAGGGTAAATTTCATTGTTCAGGCCTGGCACGGTGGCTCGTACCTGTAATCCCATCACTCTGGAAGGTCAAGGCAGGAGGATAACTTGGGCCCAGGAGTTCGAGACCAGCCTGGGCAACACACTGAGACCCCCATCTCTACAAAAAAAAAATTTTTTTTTTTTTGAGACAGTCTCACTCTGTCACCCAGGCTGGAGTGCAGTGGCACAATCATGGCTCACTGCAACCTCCACCTCCTGGGTTCAAGCAATTCCCATGCCTCAGCCTCCCGAGTAACTGGGATTACAGGCATGCACCACCACATCTGGCTAATTTTTGTATTTTTAGTACAGACAGGGCTTCACCTGTTGAAGGCTGGTCTCCAACTCCTGACCTCAGGTGATCCGCCTGCCTCAGCCTCCCAAAGTGCTGGGATTATAGGCATGAGCCGCCACACCTGGCCCAAATTTTTAAAAAAAAATTAGCCAGGTGTGGTGGCATGTGCCTGTAAGTCTCAGCTGCTCAGGAGGCTGAAGTGGGAGAATCACTTTGAGCCTGGGAGGTTGAGGCTGTACTCCAGCCTGGGCAACAGAGTGAGACCCTGTCTCAAAAAAAAAAAAAAAAAAATGTTTAGAATCTTGCCTTCACCAACGATTGGGCTTATGTAAGACAACGTCTTTATAGATGAAGAATTCTATATAAATATAAAAATATGGAAGTGGGCATCATGCACAGTGATAATTTTCTTTAATTAAATAAGCAAAAATTCCACTGTTAACCAGGTATATACAGCATACATATAGGCTTGAGTCAATTTGTGTCATTGGTTACACCTGGATTTCAACTCTGGCTCTTTGAACTCACTGTGTGACTAGAGGAAAGTTATTTAATCTCACCCAGCTTTGGTTCTTTTTGGTGTGAAATGCTTTTAAATGGTTGTAAAAGTTTTAAAATGCCTATCTTGCGTTTGCAACCTACTTTGAAATATATGGGATAATGTACCTATAGTAAAATCCCATAGACTATGAGTGGTGTTGGATATATAGTTTTTCACAGAACAATTCCACTTTTCTATGTGTTGGAAAATTTTTATAATGTTATAAAAAATGCCTGTATTGCAGGCTTATTAGGATTAGGTGATATAAAATATGAGAAGCATCTGGCATGTAATAAGTGCTCAACAAATAGTGGTTGTTAAAAGTACTTCAGGGGAGAGAGATATGCTTTGTAACATCAATAATACAATAAAGCAATTTATGAAATGTTTAAAAGTATATCCCAGTTTTACTGGTCTCCTTCACTCCATAATAACTGAGTAAGAATCTCTGGGATGTTGTACGTGGTCTTAGCTTTTTATCTCTTTGGTCTTCCCATCTCCCCTTCTGGGGCTGAGAACCACCAATGGGAGGAGGAAAGGTGTGGTGGAGCAAATAAAGGAGAAAGATCCTCCTCAACACCTTCCCAAGGTTTGGCGTTACATAAGACCTCAGAACCAGTTAGGGGAGCCTCAAGAATATAACAAGATTGATTCCCTGCTCCTGCCCCAGCAGAAGTAGCTGTATCTACTTTTCTTTTTTTTTTCTTTTCTTTTCTTTTTTTTTTTTTTGAGACAGAGTTTCGCTCTTGTCACCCAGGCTAGAGTACAATGGTACAATCTCGGCTCACTGGAACCTCCACCTGCCAGGTTCAAGCAGTTCTCCTGCCTCAGCCTCCTGAGTAGCTGGGACTACAGGTGCATACCACCACGCCCGGCTAATTTTTGTATTTTTAGTAGAGATGGGATTTCTCCATATTGGTCAGGCTGGTCTCAAACTTCTGACCTCAGGTGATCCACTCGCCTCAGCCTCCCAAAGTGCAGCCTTCCAATGTGAGCCATTGTGCCCAGCCCACTCTTTATTATATATGTTTAATATTTGACTCCAAGGCTCCATCAGATTCATTTTGTATTCTCACTGCCTCTTAGCACAGTGCCTGCTACACACTAGGTTTCCAATAAATGTGTGAAGGTAGAAATAAGAAAGGAAAGGGTGACATAGGAAGAAAAACTGTGCCATAAAAATGTTCATGATCTGATATTGCCAATCCTAGAAATTAATCTGAAGAAAATAAAAAGGAAGCAAAAGCACATACTACGATGCTTGTTTCATAGTGAATGTTAGCTATGGTAGCTATCTCTGTATTTTTACTATATTTTTATGTATATGTAATAAAAATTGGCAGTAAGTTAGTTATCTAGGAATAGGGGAGGAGTTAGATAAATATGAATACTTATTGTCCTATCATGTGCCTATTAAAAACTGGAATAATGCAGGCCAATAAAGGTAAGGAAAAATATTTAATACATTTTAAAAAGCAGAAAAAAACTGTATAATTGCAACCATTTATACACATGAAAAAAGCCTATAATATTATAGCAAATATTATAATCACAGCCATGTTAGGAAAACAGCATTCTAGGTGATTTTTCCCATTTTCCTACATTTTATAATGTTATATACATTTAATAATTAAACATTTTTATAGGATAGCAAATACCAAATGTAGAGGAAAATGGATACTTTCACAAACATCTGGTAGGACTGTAAACTGGTTAGACCTTTCTGAAGAGCAATTTGGCAATATATATCAAGCCTTAAAAATGTCTAGCAATTCCATTTTTAGAAAGGCTTCCAAAGAAATAATTAAGAATGCATACAAAGATTTGGCTACAAGAATGTTCCTCACAATATGAAATACAGTTGCAAATAGCAAAAAAATTAGATGTTTGTCTCCCTTACTTGCGCCATTAAATAAATAATGGTATGTTTATACTAAAGGATATTATGTAGCCCTTAACATGTGCTTAAACACTTAACATGTTTTAAGTAAAAAGAAGATTATAAAAGAGTACATACATTATGATTACATTAAAAACGTGTGTGTGTGTGTGTACAGAAAATGGTCTCAAAGAATATACACCAAGGTGTTAAACAAGCTTATCTATATTCATCTTGCTTTGGTAATAAGAAAAAAATAAATTCAACTTTGTACAAACAGACTTACGAAGCCTCAAATCTGATAATCTTAGGGTAGGTCACCATTATATCAATATGCAACACTACAGTACAATCGTCCCTTGGTATCTGTAGGGGATTGGTTCCAGGACTTTTCTTGGATACCAAAATCCAAGGATGCTAAGCCCTACAGTTGGCCCTGTGGAATCACACACATGAAGTCAGCCCTCCATATCCAAGGGTTCTGAATCCTGAAAATACTGTCTTGTCTTTTTCTTTTTCTTTTTTTAAGACAGGGTCTTGCTCTGTTGCCCAGGCTGGGCTACAGTGGTGTAATCATAGGTCACTGTAACTTCAAACTCCTGGGCTCAAGCAGTCCTCTTGTCTTGGCCTCCCAAAGTGCTGGGATTACAGGTGTGAGCCACCATGCCCAGCCAGAATATTACATTTTCAATCCAAGATTGGCTGAATCCATGGATGCGGAATCCACGGATGCGGAATCCACAGATAAAAAGGACTGACTGTAGTTTTAAACAAAAGTAAAAATGGAGCAGGCGTGGTGGCTCACGGTTGTAATCCCAGCACTTTGGGAGACCAAGGCAGGTGGATCACTTGAAGTCAGGAGTTCGAGACCAGCCTGGCCAACATGGTGAAACCCCATCTCCACTAAAAATACAAGAAAAAAAAAAATACAGGTGTGGTGGTACGCACCTGTAGTCCCAGCTACTTGGCGGCTCAGACAGGAGAATCGCTTGAACCTAGGAGGTGGAGGTTGCAGTGAGCTGAGATCACACCACTGTACTCCAGCCTGGGTGACAGAGCGAGCCTCCATCTCAAAACATAAAACAAACAAATGAAAGTAAAAATGAAACATTTCATTAAATTTGAAAGACATCTGCAAAAATGGCCCAGCACCTATTTGTAAATATTAATTTTGAAACCCTTAGAAATATTATGACAGAGCTTGACTTGTAGCTATCAGATATGATGGCGGATAAACCAAACATTAGCCATGATTCTGAGCACTAGCACAAAGTAGCATTAATAACCCCATTAATAATTGCAAGTGATTATAAAATATAATTCCATATTGTTATATAATAACTATGTTTTGTTTCTCTTTGCTTAGTACATACACTTGTCTCTGGATTTATGCATTAGGATGCCATGTTACTGTTCCAACTTTTACTGGGACTATACAAACATTAGTTAAATCACATACATTTTGTTGAATCTTAAGTATACAAAAAAAAACTATTTGCTGAAATATTTGCTCTCAGTGTTTAAACAGTGATTATGTTAAAGAGCTAATTATCTAATCTATAATTAGAAGCTAGTCTAATTTATCCAGGAAAAAATTTCTCAGTATGGGTTAATTAGAATGATGAAATAGTTTGAAATAGTTTAGGGAAGTGGAGGAATATAAGTAGAGTCACAGTATGCAGAAGAGCCTAATTTATACAGAGGAGCTACAGTTTAGTGTGGCTTCAAACAGAGAGATAAGGCTGGATAATCAGGTACAGGCCAGTTCATTGAGAACATTATTTGCCATCTGAAGGACCTTAATCTTACAGAAGATAAGGAGCCATCATATAGGGTATAAACTGGGTAAGGAAATTATCAATTTTGTTAGATTTGCATTCTAAGATCACTCTGCTATCACTAGTGGCAGTGCATAGAGGATGGATTAGGTAAATGTAAAATTATTTTCCAGTAGAATTGGTATTTGTCCGATTAAGAGCTTAAAAACTTTTCTCCTGGAAGCCAATGTTGCAGCTGCTGAATACTAATTCCTTGAAGGGATAGTTGAAATCATCTAGAGAAAAGAGAGGCGAGACAGACAGACTACACATTAAGTTAATGCCTGAGTCATTGATTTATCTTCTTGTAGAGTGGTAGTAACTCTTCTCTTAAGTAGTAGTTTTACAACTAGGACTGGAAGCTCAGTAGTAGTGTCTTCCATTGAAAAATAACTCAAACAAAAGTACATATAACAGCGCTAACTTTTTCAAATGAAAAATCTTCATTTATAAGATGTACTTGGTGTATTGTTAAATTTTATTTATCTTTGGTAATAATGTTAATAATAGGATTGATGCAGACATCCAATAACATAGATATTCTACCAGGTTTGCAAGGTAACCAAAACTATCATGTTTTCTGAATAGTAACAAATTGTATATTTAGCTTGAATTTTACTGTTATCATAGCAAGTTTTTTGTCTGTACTGTTTACAGCCTGTGTCCCAACCAGTTGGAGTTGAACAAGCAGCTCTTCTAAAACCAGATTTAGTTCGAAGGTAAGTATCTTCAAATTAGTACCATGAGAACAATGAGGATATGCTGAAGTTTGTGTACTCATTAGGTGCTTAGTGCATCCTGACTAGAGAAGCTTCTGTATTCTTGTACTTGTGTGAATGTTTAATAAAGATGTTTAATAAAAATATTACTAGATTTGTTTTTTGCTTTTTTATGTTAGTAGGGATCATATGGATTGTGAAATTAATTGTTCATTTTCTTATTGTGTTTATTTATACCCTTCTGTTCTAGGAAAAGCTGGTAAAGGGTTAAGGAAGGAAGAAACAATAGAGTTTAGAGTAGAATTCTAGCTAATCTAAAGAAATAAATTACAACTAGATATTTAATTGTATTATTATTTAGTACTTGAAAACTAGTATTTTTCTGTATAAAATATAGATTGGATAGTTTTTATTGTTCTATCTTCAAGTTCATTGATTGTTTCCTTTGTCCTATTCATTCTACTATTATGCCTATTTAGTGAGGTTTTTTTTTTTCTTCTGTGATTGTTTAGTGCTATACTTTCTATGTGGTTCTTCTTAAAATCTTCTATTTCTTTTATAAGATTTTGGTTTTTTCATTTGCCTCAAGATTATTTGTGATTGCTTATTGAAGCATTTTGATGATAGCTGCTTTAAAATTCTTGTCAGAGTCCGGGTACAATGGCTCACACCTGTAATCCTAGCACTTTGGGAGGCCAAGACAGGCAGATCACTTGAGGTCAGGAGTTCAAGACCAGCCCAGCCAACATGGTGAAACCCTGTCTCTACTAAAAATACAAAATTTAGCCAGGTATGGTGGTGCATGCCTGTAATCCCAGCTACTTGGGAGGCTGGGGCTGGGGGATTGCTTGAATCCAGGAGGCAGAGGTTGCAGTGAGCTAACATTATACCACTGTACTCCAACCCGGGTGACAAAGTGAGACTCTGTCTAAATAAATAAATAAAATTCTTGTTAGATAATTCCAATATCTGATTCATCTTATTCTTTTTTTTTTTTTTTTTTTTTTTTTTTTTTTGAGATGGAGTCTTACTCTATTGCCCAGGCTGGAGTGCAGTGGCAAGATTTCGGCTCACTGCAACCTCCACCTCCTGGGTTCCAGTGATTCTTGTGCCTCAGCCTCCCAAGTAGCTGGGATTACAGGCTCCCACCACCACGCCTGGCTAATTTTTGTATTTTTAGTAGATATGGGGTTTCACCATGTTGGCCAGGCTGGTCTCGAACTCCTGACCTCAAATGATCCACCCGCCTTGGCCTCCCGAGTGCTGGGATTATAGGCGTGCACCACAGTGCCTGGCCTCATCGTATTCTTGTTAGATGATTTCAATAACTGACTCATCTTGGTATTGGCATCTGTTGATTACCTTTTTGCATTCAAGTTGTAATTTTTCTAGTTTTTGGGGTATGACAAAGGAGTTTATTTTCATTTGTCTACTGGGCATTTGGATATTATGTCAGGTGACTGTAGATCCTATTTAAGTCTTTTTTTTTTTTTTTTGAGATGGAGTCTTACTCTGTTGCCCAGGCTGGAATGCAGTGGAGTGATCTTGGCTCACTGCAGCCTCCGCCTCCCGGGTTCAAGCGATTCTCCTACCTCAGCCTCCTGAGTAGCTGGGATTACAGGCACATGCCACCATGCCCAGCTAACTTATTTTAGTAGAGACAGGGTTTCGCCATGTTGGCCAGGCTGGTCTCAAACTCCTGACCTCAGGTGATCTGCCCACCTCAGCCTCTCAAAGTGTTGGGATTACAGGCATGAGCCACCATGCCCGGCCTATTGAAATTTTCTATGTTAGCAAGCAGTCACTCTTGTTTAGATGCATAGGTTCTGGCCTGCTTTTGTGGGCCATGATTCTGATGACAATTTAGTTTTCAGAATCCTTACAGTGCTGCTATTCTGGTTTGTTTTGTTCACCTGGACCCCCTGGCCCCCACTGCTGGGCCAAGAGGTGGAGAGTGCTTCCCTAGGCCTGCTCCCCCAGGTCTGCTCTACAGGCTATGCTCTACTTACTGGTGGGGCCCCTACCAGTGCCACTGGGGAAGGACAGGACCTACTTAAGTCCGCTTCTGTTGCTGGGTTGGGGATCAGGAGACACTGGGCTTGGGCTGCCTTTGTCTCTGGACTGGGAATTGGGAGACACTGCCTGTACTGCCTTTATTCACTCGGTGGGTAATTGGAAGATACCAAGTTGCTATGATATTCCTCAAGTCCTGGGGTTCCCTAGCCAGTCCACTTTCATCTTTTCACTCTTCTGTGCCCTCCTGTCATTGTCCACTACATTATTTCTAGAACTTTTAGCTGTACTTAGAGGGGCAGAGCAGGGAAAGTTGAGTTTCTGCCATCTTGTCCCAAACCCTAAACTGGTGTGTTAAGTAAATTTGGAATGTGAATGATATAGCCCATTGGCTAAAATTATATTCCTTTTATCCTCTGATTACTTGTTACTGCCATTTCTCTGTGTATTTAAAAATCTCTTAAGGGCAGTATTAATGTATCTTCTTCCACTACTTATATTTATGCAAATTCTTTGTCATATGGACATAAAAAATTTAGGAGTTATTTTTATCTCTTCTTGTACATTTATATATAGATGCTTCATGAGTTGTTTTTAGGAGAAATAACTTGCTTAAATTAATTTGAAAGATACCTGTTTCAAAAAGATATCTGAAACTTAGAGCTTGTAATTTAAATTCCAAATGTGTTTATTGAAATTTTTTTATTGAAATATGTTTGAGTTTAAAGAAAAACCTGAAAAATGCCTTTGACACATAAACTAAAAGGTAGCCTCCCCTTTCATAATAATATTGATGTAGACCTGTAAAATGTAACTAATTAGAATGAATAATGTTGAGCTCTTTTTACATCATTCATTTTCATTTCTTGTTCTGCCTCCTGCAGAACACTATTCTTGTCTCCCATACCTGGTCTGCCCTGTTGAGTTCATTACATAAACAGGTATATTTTGAGTGATAATTTGTTTTGGTTTTAGAAGTTTTATTTCAAGATATAAATAAAGTAACCCCTAAACAAACAAGATAAAACCGATCAAGAGCACCCCATGATAAAAGGTTTCACAGAGGTCTATCACTGGCAGTGTTTTTCTTTCATTCTCATCACTGTGAGATGTTTGCTAAATAAATACAGTGTGATCCTAATTTTTCAGCTTTTTGAAAAAGCTTTATTGAAATATAAATCATACACCATTTAAAGTGCGTGATTTAATGGCTTTTAGTATATTCACAGAGTTGTGCAGTCATAACTTTTAAAAAGATTGTAGTGTTTATTAATTTTTCTTAAACTCATTATTTATGGTTTTATAATTGGGAGTTTTTCTTAGAATTTTACTGTCAAGACTGGAATGAGTTACTTTTTTGAAAATATTGCTAGCTTGAATCAAGATGTGGCAACTATGAAGGAAAACATCAGTAGCCCTGATAACCCAAGTGGAAATGGCAAACAGGATCGGATCAAACAGAGAAGAGCTTCCTGTCCCCGACCAGAGAAGGGGACTAAATTTCAGCTTACCGTCCTTCAGGTCAGTTTGTAAATATGGTTTGGTTAAGAGTACATATAGAGGTCTGGAGGGTCAGAGAGGGGCAGTGCTACAGAAGTGAGTTGTAGAATATTGTGAAACCCTCTCTAAACTAACCTTCTCTCCTTTACAGACTTTCCAATACGAGTATTATGTGTTCATTGTTAAACTTAGGAAATATAAGAAAGAAAATAAAATCCACTTGTAACCACCATTCAGAGATAGCTCCTATTAATGTTTTAGTTTGTTTTTCTCTCTTTTTCCTGTATGTACATGTAGTGTTTTACATTATTAAGGTTGTAATAGTACTAGTAATTGCAGCAAAAATCTACTGAGTTCTTTTGTGGTAGGCACCCTAAATGTTATCCATGCATTTTATCATTTAATCCTTCAATAACCCTGTATGATAGGTCGTAGTGTATACTCATCTTTACAAATGAAGATACTAAAGATCAGAGGAGTGGGCCGGGCACAGTGGCTCACTCCTGTAATCCCAGCACTTTGGGAGGCCGAGGCTGGTGGATCATCTGAGGCCAGGAGTTTGAGACCAGCCTGACCAATATGATAAAATCCCATCTCTATTAAAAATACAAAAATTAGCTGGGCATGGTGGTGCATGCCTGTAATCCCAGCTACTCGGGAGGCTGAGACAGGATGTTGCGGTGAACCGAGATTGTGCCGTTGCACTCCAGCCTGGACAACAAGAACAAAACTCCATCTGAAAAAAAAACAAAAAAAATCAGAGAAGCAAAGTAATTTGCCTAAGATCACTCAACTAGCAAGTGATAATGTCAGATCTGAACCTAAATCAGACTTTAAAGCCCGTATCTCTAACCAACATGATGTACATTTCAGTTGACTGCTTCAACCTATATATAATTTTATATCCTGTATTTTTAAAAACCTAATATATCATGTATGCTTTTCTGTATCATTAATTTTTTGATAACATGACATTTTAAATGGCTATATTAAATAGCTGCTTATACAGAGAAATAACTTAATCATTCCCTATGTTCTTGGTTTATGTTCTTTCTTTCCATCTTTTTCCCAGTCTGTCCTTTTTCTAACTTGCTGTCTTTTACTCTTTTTGGCTATCTGTATATCTTTGCAACAAAATCCTTGAACATAAATCTTTGTATCTATCCCTGATTATTTCCTTATTAGATCCATAGGAGTCGGACTCATGGGTCAAAATATGAAGATTTTTAAAATTTCAAGATATATGTTGCTAGATTGCTGTCCATAAAGATTGATCCAGTTTACATTTCCGTTCGCAGTGCCTCTTCTTTTGCTTAGTCAATTTATAGATTAAGAGAATTTTGGAAATGAATTATTAAATTTAAATCTTTGCATTGCAGATAGCTCTAGTGACTATTATAACTTTTTTTTGCTTTCTTATAAAAGTTGTATTGTTTTCTTTACCACAGGATCACATTTATAACTTATTTTTTATGAGTAACTTGAACCTGTTAGATTAGTCATAGAATGACTGTTTAGATGGTATTCCACCAAGGGAAAACATAGTCTTTTTAGATTCTGAACTATTTAAGCCATTTTCCACATATATTGTATGTGAACTAGTGTAGATGTTCCCTGCACAATTTGCAAAGAAAAGACAGTGACTGACTCTTAAACCAGTGAAATGTTTGTACTCAGGTATCAACCTCTGGAGATAACATGGTAGAGTGTCAGCTGGAGACACACAACAACAAGATGGTCACCTTCAAGTTTGATGTTGATGGTGACGCGCCAGAGGATATTGCAGACTATATGGTAAGTATAGTAAGACTAAATTATCTTCCCTTCAGCATTCTGTCTTTTTTCCCCTATAATTCTGTCTCCATTTATTTTGAGCCATCATTTTTTAAAGAGTACGATTAGTTTTAAAAGTTTGTACAGATCTAAATTGGGTTATCATCAAGTGTAAATCACTGCATCTCCTCCGGTTTCAGTATATTTATCTGGAAAATATGCGGAGGTTTCATTTAGACATAATATAGATAAATGGTTCTTATCTCTGAGTGCATGTGAAAATCACTTGACAAGCTTTTTAAAAACAATTGTATTGCCTGGTCCCTTGATTAAATCAGAATATTTGCAGGTGAGGCCCAAGCATCAATAGTTTGTAAAGCTCCCCAGGTAATTTTTTTTTTTTAAGTTTATTTTTTGCTGGGCACAGTGGCTCATGCCTGTAATCCCAGCACTTTGGGAGGCCTAGGCAGGAGGATCACTTGAGCCCAGGAGTTCAAGAACAGCCTAGGCAATGTAGTGAGTGAGACCTTGTCTTTACAAAAAATTTAAAAATGCCAGATGTGGTGGCCACACTTGTAATCCCAGCACTTGGGGAGGCTGAGTGGGGAGGATTGCTTGAGCCCAGGGGATTGAGGCTGTAGTGAGCTATGATCATGTCACTGCATTCCAGCCTGGGCAGCAGAGCAAGACCCTGTCCCAAAAAAAAGTTATCTTTTATTATCTTTTTTTTTTTTAATTATACTTTAAGTTCTAGAGTACATGTGCATAATGTGCAGGTT
>NW_012104255.1:981302-982957 GCF_000951045.1 Mandrillus leucophaeus
AACAGCGAGTGTACCTGTCTGATTCTTGCTTTGGAAGCTTCCTCTCAGGGGTGTACTCCACCGTGTGAGGTGTGGGGTGTCGGTCTGCCCCTAGTGGCTGATGTCTCCCAGTTAGGCTACTCAGGGGTCAGGGACCCACTTGAGCAGGCAGTCTGTCTGTTCTCAGATCTCAACCTCTGTGTTGGGAGATCCACTGCTATCTTCAAAGCTGTCAGACAGAGTTGCTTGCGTCTGCAGAGGTTTCTGCTGCTTTTTGTTGTTATTGTTATTGTTGTTGTTTAGCTGTGCCCTGTCCCCAGAGGTGGAGTCTACAGAGACTGGCAGGCCTCCTTGAGCTCCACCCAGTTCGATCTTCCCAGGGCTTTGTTTACCTACTTAAGCTTCAGCAATGGCGGGCACCCCTCCCCCAGCCTCACTGCTGCCTTGCGGTTAGATCGCAGACTGCTGGGCTAGCAATGAGGAAGGTTCCGTGGGCGTGGGACCCTCCTGGCCAGGTGTGGGATATAATCTTCTGGTGTGCCCGTTTGCTTAAAGCGCAGTATTGGGGTGGGAGTTACCCGATTTTCCAGGTGTTGTGTGTCTCTGTTCCCCTGGCTAGGAAAAGGGATTCCCTTCCCCCTTGCACTTCCCAGGTGAAGCGATGCCTCGCCCTGCTTCAGCTCTTGCTGGTCGGGCTGCAACAGCTGACCAGCACCGACTATCCGGCACTCCCCAGTGAGATGAACTCGGTACCTCAGTTGATAATGCAGAAATCACCTGTCTTCTGTGTCGCTCACGCTGGGAGCTGGAGACTGGAGCTGATCCTGTTTGGCCATCTTGCTCTGCTCCCCCCCCCCCATTATCTTTATTTTTGATAACGGGCTTTGAAAAAGCTAAACTCCCAGGTAATTCTTTTTTTTTTTTCTGTTTTTTTTTAAATTTTTGTGGGTACATAGAAAGTTTATATATTTATGAGGTATATGAGATATTTTGATGTAGGTATACAATGTGTAAGAATGATGTAAAGGTAAATGGGGTATCCCTCCCCTTGTAATTTTTTTTTTTTTTTTGTAATGGGGTCTCGCTCTCTCTCCCAGTCTGGAGTGCAGTGGTGCGATCTCGGCTCACTGCAAGCTCCGCCTCCCAGGTTCACGCCATTCTCCTTCTTCAGCCTCCCAAGTAGCTGGGACTACCGGTGCCCGCCACCACACCTGGCTAATTTTTTGTATTTTTAGTAGAGACGGGGTTTCACAGTATTAGCCAGGTTGGCCTCCCCTTGTAATTCTAATGTGTTAGCCACTGATCTAACATCTTGTATGTTATTGTTTCATTTAGTTTTTAATATTTCCTTTGAATTTTTAGGCTTAAGTTAGTATTTCTTCCCCCTTCATTTTATTTATTTTATATTATTTTCTAGGTTACTTTTGCATCTTCCCCTTTTGTGATGGGGATAGGGCTAGAATGGCAGGAAGAGTTCATATAATGCTTTTTGTTTCTGCCAGCTTTCTTTGTATATGCATTTCTAGCCAAGCAGAATTAAACGTTTTAAAAGTCAATTATTTCATCAGTGCTGTTCTTGTTTAACGTAATATTTTCTGAACTGTCTCTTCTTTCATTCTTTTCAGGAATGTTTAACCTAATTAGTGGTCTTCCGAGCTATTTTTTTTTTTTTTTTT
>NW_012104255.1:983282-1010448 GCF_000951045.1 Mandrillus leucophaeus
CTCAGCCTCCCGAGTAGCTGGGACTACAGGCGCCCGCCACCTCGCCCGGCTAGTTTTGTATTCTTTTTAGTAGAGACGGCGTTTTACCGTGTTAGCCAGGATGGTCTCGATCTCCTGACCTCGTGATCCGCCCATCTTGGCCTCCCAAAGTGCTGGGATTACAGGCTTGAGCCACCACGCCCGGCTAATTTTTGTATTTTTAACAGAGACGAGATTTTACCATGTTGACCAGGCTGGTCTCGAACTCCTGACCTCAGGTGATCCACTCACCTCGGCCTCCCAAAGTGCTGGGATTATAGGCATGAGCCACCGTGCCCAACCTTCCAAGCTATTCTTTATTTTCTTTGAAGATGTTTCATTTGTGGTTTGTGATTTAAAAGCTTTTGGGTTTGGACATCTTAGTTTTAAACATTGCCTCAGTTATATTCTTCAAATAACCAATTTATAGAATGACATATTTTTTTAAATGCTGGTTCCTTCTCTGGTAGGTAGTGCCAATCTGAGAAATGTTGGTAGTCTCAAATAGAATTATTTAATGTATTCTTTGGCATTTGTTGCTGGTCTTTGTGAATTCTATTGTTACACTTGGATTTAGATACTTAATTTTAATTTTCTTCTTTTTTTTTTTTCTTTTTCTTTTTTTTTTTTTTTTTGAGACAGAGTTTTGCTCTTGTTGCCCAGGCTGTAGTGCAATGGCGCGATGTCAGCTCACCGTAACCTCCGCCTCCCGGGCTCAAGCAATTATCCTGCCTCAGCCTCCCAAGTAGCCGGGATTACAGGCACCCGCCACCCCACCCGGTTAATTTTGTATTTTTAGTAGAAACAGGGTTTCACCATGTTGGTCAGGCTGGTCTCGAACTCCTGACTTCAGGTGATCCACCCGCCTCAGCCTCCCAAAGTGCTGGGATTACAGGCATGAGCCACCGTACCTGGCTAATTTTGTATTTTTAATAGAGACAGGGTTTCTCCATGTTGGTCAGGCTGGTCTCGAACTCCCGACCGCACGTGATCTGCCCGCTTCGGTCTCCCAAACTGGGATTACAGGCATTAGCCACTGTGCCTGGCCCAATTTTCTTTCTTTACGTGGTAGTCACTATTTATATAATATTATAACTTTGAATAAACTACATTCACTCTCATGAATAGACTTACTTTTACTTTTGGGCAGGTTGAAGATAACTTTGTGCTGGAAAGTGAGAAAGAAAAGTTTGTGGAAGAATTGAGAGCTATTGTAGGTCAAGCCCAGGAGATCCTTCATGTCCACTCTGCCACAGAAAGAGCCATTGGAGTTGATTCTATTACTGTGGACTCCAACAGTAGCCAGGTGAGAACAATTGTTTAGCAAACAGATCTTCTCAGATATGAATCAGGAACATTTTAATTTATCTATTCATTTTTAATTCAGACAGGGTCATCTGAACAAGTACAGATAAATTCTACATCTACTCAAACCAGCAGTAAGTATATTTAGTAAAATTTACCATTTGGTTTTTGAAGCAAGACATTTGAAAACTTTTAACACACCTTCATTGGGAAAGATGTTAGCCAATAAATTAATTTGGTAACTTATTAGTGTAGGTTTTCTCACACCTTGAAAGGCCGAGAGGTAATAATCCATCCCCTGACTTTTCCTCAAGTGTTGGTTCTTTATCTGATTGATTTATTTTTGAGTTGTTGGGTGGTAATGTTACCAGAAAAGCAGTCACAGTATTGATGACCTTAAATGGCATAACTGTTTGAAACTTAAGTAGTAAGTTATTTTTTTCTGATTTGAGATGGATAGAAACTTTTTAACAAAAGTCATCATTTTCTAAGTTTGCCTCATGTTTCAATAGTCATTCATATCTTGATTTTATTCTACTAACGATGAATGATGTGCTTCTACTTGCTCTGGTCACTGATAACTTTTAGTAAATCAGATGCCAGATAAACCTCCAGAAACGAAAACTAGGGTCTTCTGTTTTCTTTTCTGATGACTTTATCTTTCCATTCTTCTCAGGTATATTAAAGAGTGTCTGGGAGGGGGATAAGAGCCATAGACAAATGAGCACCCCTGAAGAAATTACAGGAACATAAAGAAGCAAAAGGTGGTGTGGGAGTATTAGAAGCAGATACCATTATCCTGAAATTTAGTTTGACTGTGTTATAATGCAGAGTCCTCCTATATCTTATTTTTCTGGTTAGCCAAGATCTGAGTAGGTTTCTGACTGACAAAGTTGGGTAAAGTTTAAAAGAGAATTACTTATTTGAGTACGTTTACAAAGTAGCAGTTAAGATGTAGGGGTTTATTTTACTTTATTTTTTAAAATGTCATACAGTAAAACTGACTCCTTTTTCTTTTGGTGTACACTTCTGTAAATTTTAATACATATATAGATTTATATAAGCACTATCATAATTAGGATACAGAATAGGAGATACAGGTTTTAATGGGAAAAGTGCTGTCAGTTTTTTCAAAGAGTACCCTGTTTCTAATTACTATTGATGCAATATTTGTTTCAGTAGAATCTAAAATCCTTCTCTAAAGATATTGTGTGCTTAGTACTTCAGACTTTTTGTCAGTATTGAGAGGGCTGGTCTTATCAATTACATATATTCTAGTACTATTAGAAATGGAGATACAAGGCAAATTGTTTATTTAACCTGGCTTCTTCAGTCAATAAGGTAAATAAATTGAAAATCGCTTAGCATATTATTTTTTGCTAATTATTTCTGCAGATGAATCTGCTCCTCAGTCATCCCCGGTTGGTCGGTGGCGATTCTGTATCAATCAGACGATAAGAAACCGTGAGACTCAGTCTCCTCCTTCTCTTCAGCATTCCATGTCTTCGGTTCCTGGCCTATATCCACTTCCTAGTAAGCTTTTCTTCTCTGCCACTTTGTCCGGACTCAAAGGATGGGATGCAAAATACATATGATATCTTTAACTGGTTTCCATGGGAATTTTATGCTTATGAGAATTTTCATAAGCTTTTTTGAAGACATTAATAGTAGGATACAACTTAAGCCATTTCCTATTTAATATTTATGAGAAAAAAGGAAAATATTATTTTCCTTGCCAGGTTGAATTCTGTGTGTTTTGAGTCTTATTTACAAGAGTACTTTCACACAGGTTCTCATTTGCCTCTTTCTCCTCCTGTTCCTTTTGACTTAGGGCACTAGTCTATGCTTTGTACTTATCAGTACGTGCTTAGCCATTCTTTATTATTGTTCCAGGTCCAAAAAACACAAGTAATAAGGAGATACCACGGGACACACTGCTCACTATAGAAAATAATCCATGCCACCGTGCACTTTTCACCTCCAAATCAGAACACAAGGATGTGGTTGATGGTAAGATTTCTGAATGTGCTAGCGTAGAAACCAAGCAGCCAGCTATACTTTATCAAGTGGAAGATAACAGGCAGATAATGGCACCAGTTACTAATAGTTGCAGTTACTCTACTACTTCAGTTCATGCAGTTCGAGCTGAATGTGAGGGACTCACCAAACAAGCAAGCATATTCATACCTGTGTATCCATGTCACCAAACTGCCAGTCAGGCTGATGCACTTATGTCCCATCCTGGCGAATCAACTCAGACTGCTGGTAACTCTCTTACAACTCTGGCGTTTGATCAAAAGCCTCAAACCTTATCAGTACAGCAGCCAGCTATGGATGCAGAGTGTATTTCCCAAGAAGGAGAAACTACAGTGAACACTGAAGCAAGTTCTCCAAAGACAGTCATTCCCACTCAGACCCCTGGCCTTGAACCAACTACCCTTCAACCCACTACTGTCCTGGAATCAGATGGAGAAAGACCTCCAAAACTGGAGTTTGCAGACAACCGAATTAAAACTCTGGATGAAAAATTAAGAAACTTGCTCTATCAGGAGCACAGCATCTCTAGCATCTATCCCGAGAGTCAGAAGGATACCCAAAGCATAGACTCTCCATTTTCTTCCTCTGCTGAAGATACCCTCTCCTGTCCAGTGACAGAAGTCATAGCCATCAGTCACTGTGGAATTCAAGATAGCCCTGTACAATCCCCTAATTTCCAACAGACAGGCTCTAAGCTTCTGTCTAATGTGGCTGCAAGTCAGCCTGCTAATGTATCAGTGTTCAAAAGGGACCTGAATGTGATAACTTCTGTACCCAGCGAATTGTGTTTACATGTAAGTATCGTTCTTTCTAACCAATTCCTTATTGTTTTAAAGAAATGCCTTCTCTTCTAAAATTCTGTCCTTTGAAATGAAACGGTCTATGTCACAAGATTCTGAGGTCACAGGTATTTAAGAAGGCCATGACTTAGGCTGCAGTGTTCAGAACCTCTCAGTAGAGATGACAAACTATCTTTGGTAAGAGAGCCCTCTGGTGAATTAGCTAAGAACCTGCAAGCAGTGTCTATATTTGTATTAATGACAGAATGAAAACTGACTCATGGATTGTTTTAGTGGGTAGGAAGAACTTTTAGATTTTCACTTAAAATGCCTGTTATCAGTTTCCTTCTTAAAAAAAAAAAAGTTACGGTTTTTAATTTAATCATGTTTGGGGGGATTTAATTTGACAAAAAAAGAAAAGAAAGTAAAATCATCATTAATTTTATCACTTTTTTTTTTTTTTTTTTTTTTTTCCCAACCCTAGACGGAGTCTTGCTCTGTCTCCTAGGCTGGAGTGCAGTGGCACGATCTCGGTCTGCCTCCCGGGTTCAAGCAATTCTCCTGCCTCAGCCTCCTGAGTAGCTGGGATTACAGACACGTGCCACCATGCCTGGCTAATTGTATTAGTAGAGACGGGATTTCACCATGTTGGCCAGGCGGGTCTCAAACTCTTGACCTCGTGATCCACCCGCCTTGGCCTCCAAAGTGCTGGGATTACAGGCGTGAGACACTGTGCCTGACCTGACTTATTTTTTGAGTTATATAATGTGGGAACTTTAATTTTCCTTTTCTGCCCCTTCAGATCACAGAAGTAATCACTAATAATTCGGTGCTTATCTTTCTTGACTTTTCTTAAGCTTATACAGATCTATTTACATACATATAACATTTTATTCATAAAAATACTGTGCTGTATACATACTGGTCTGCAACTTAATTTTTTCATTTTACAGTAGATCATGGACATCTTTCTAAATCTTTATCACTATCTTTTTGTCATTTTTGTTATATAAGTAATAATATATACTTGTACATAGTATATATGTACTATGTACAAGTAAAATCCACCCCATCCCCAAACCTATAGACACAGCTGTTAACAAATCTTTCCAGACATGATTTTAATTAATATACAAATATTTATAAAGATATACTTTTTATATATGATACATTGTATCTTTATATAGATATATAGATACATGTTAATATTTATATAAATATATTTATTTACATATATGCTATTCTGCATTTTTTTCATTTATGGGTATCCATGTCAGTACACATAGTTCCATCTTACTCAACTTTTTGAAACAACTGCATAATATTCCACTGATACAATTTAAATATCTTTTAAATTTTTAAATTATTTTAAGTAATAAATAAATATCACATAATGTGATGTGAATCTTAAGAAATGAACTGTTATTTCTGTCATTTAAACTTTGTTGCTTGAAGGAGACTCTCCCAAGTGTCAAGGTCAAATGGATTCTTTTATTTGTTTCAAGTGTCTGTTGCTATATCTGGATCATACTTAGCTGCCACTGTTTCTGGTGTTGTGGAATCCTTTTTTCCCCTAAAATACTTCTATGAGTAATATTTTCAAATATATTGCATGGAGATCCTATTTGGTATTCTTTTGCCTGTCTAAAAATGTCTTTATATTGCTTCACACTTGATTGACTAAGTACAGATGGTAGGATCAGAATTTTTTCTTCTCAATTGAGAATACATTGTTTTATTGTCTTTTATTAGCCTTGCTGATGAGAGTGATTTCAGTTGTTTATCATTCACTTGTAGGTAACCTGTTTTTACTCTAGACCACTGCAATGCTCTAGTACTTTTTACAATGTGGAAATGTTCTGTATCTGCATTATCCAATACAGTAACCACTAACCAGATATGACTATTGAGCACTTGAAATGTGGCTAGTGCAACTGAGGGCCTGAATTTTTAATTTAATTTGATTTAATTAATTTAAATTTAGACAGCCACATGTGATTAGTGGCTGCTGTATTCAGTTAGCACAGGTCTAGTTGCTTTTAGGAAACTATCTTAGGGTTCTGATTATCAGACTCTATCTTGGTATATTGCTTTTCCATTCATTTTGTATATCACTTTTGTGGATGTTTCAAATTTGAAGATGTGTGTCTTTTTCAGCTCCAGTAACTTTATTTTCATTTCTTATTTTTCTTCCCCTTCATTGTCTTGCTTATTTCCATTTGGAAATCGTAGGAGATATATGGCCTCTTGGATTATTCCCCATGTTTCTTAACAGCTTGCTCTCACTTTTAATTTCATTTTTTAAAACCTTATGTTCTCAGATATGTCTTCAGTTTTTTTTTTTTCTTTTTAAATTTCAGATCACTCTCTTGGTATTCAGCTGTATCCAGTTAATTTTTCATTTGGCAGTCATGAATTGGATTTTTTAAATCGTTCTTATTCTTGGCTCCATTTTCATAGCAACCTATTTTTGCATGTATTTTTCTTCCAAGCTTTTTTCTCAGAAAACTGACAAAATATTAACTCTAAAATATATAAAGAATGCTTACAAATCATTGAGAAAAGATCAGACAACTCAGTGGAAGAATAGCCAAAGCATGTGAACGTGCATTTCACAGAAGTGGAAATATAAATGCCTGCTAAACATGTGAAAAGATTTTCAACTTTCTTAGTAATGAGAGAAAGGCAAAACTTTACAGAAAAATAGTTTTTGCTAATTAGACTAGCAAATATTAAAGAAATTGATGGCCAGGCGCGGTAATTTTCATTTTATCTTGGTAGGAATAAAATCAGTACAGCCTACCTGGAGGGCAGTTTAGCACTGTGAAAGTTAGAAATGTGTACATTCCTGTGACTGAGCTATGTCACTGTCAAATTCTACCTGAGAGAAGCATTTGCACATATGAACAAAGGAACATGTATAAGAATGTTCAGTGTAACATTGTTTGTTTATTTGTAACAGGAAAGGATTCACAAACAAGTTTAAATATTTATAAATAGAAATTGAGGGACATTGATACTATGAAGCAATTTAAAAGCATGAAGTAGACCTATAAATATATGTTAGCTCTTATCATCTTTATTTTATCATGGACATATCTCCAGGAAAAATCATCAGGAAAAATATATGCAGAATAATTCAGACAGTATGATGAGGTGTGTGTATGTGTGTGTGTCTGTGTGTGTGTTTGTATGTATGTGTATGTGTGTGTGTGTTTTTGAGACAGGGTCTCTGTTACCCAGGCTGGAGTGCAGTGGCATGATCGTGGCGCACTGTAACCTCAACCTCCTGAGTTTAGGTGATCCCCTTGCCTCAGCCTGCCAAGTAGCTGGGACTACAAGTGCATGCTACCATGCTTGGCTCATTTTTAAACTTTTTGTAGAGACGTGGGCTTGCAATGTTGCCCAGGCTGGTTTTGAACTCCTGGCCTCAAGTGATGCTCCTGCCTTGGTCTCCCAAAACAGTGGGATTACAGGTATGAGCCACCACACCTGGCCTGTATTTTCAAAAAGGAACACACACACACACACATATATATATGTACATAAATTTACAAAAAAGTTCTGAAAAGATAAATTGATATTAGTGGATGTCTTCCAGAGGGGACTGGGAAGGAGGGTTGTTACAGAGATTTTTGTTTTATCTAATGGCTTAGATATTTTACAGAAAACAGTCATTCATGTTATAAACCAAAAAGTATCTAAGGCAGATCTCAATCAATTTAGAATTTTATTTTGCCAAGGTTAGGGACATGTCTAGAAGAGAGAAAACATGGAATCACGGATACAGTCTATAGTCTGTGCCTTTCTCCAAAGATGATTTTGAGGGCTTCAATATTTAAAGGGGAAAAGCAAGCTGGAGGGGAAAGAGGGAGGTTATGGTAATCCACATGTTGCAAGAGAAAAGGAGCAGGTAGGAGAATAATCAATTATGTATTCATCTCACAATTTTGCTCAGTAAATCAGCACTTTACATAAGATAAGGTGAACATAGGGTAGCTACCTCTGGAGATATTTAACCTTTTATTTGTAGCTGTTTGCTTAGGAACAAAATGAAATGCAGTTTCTTGCATGACTCAGATTTCAGCTTAACTTTTTTCTTTTTGGCATAGTGAATTAGGGTCCTGAGTTTTTGTTTGCCTTTCACAATGTATTACTTGTGATATTTTTTAAAATGAAAACATTCTTATTGAAACACAGCGTTAGAAAGAAAACAGCTTTTGAACCCCACAAACCAGTTTCAAAATCTTGCTTTGCCATTTACTAGGTAATACTAGGCAAATTATCTACACCCTTTACCCAGCCTTAATTTCCTCATCTGTAAAATCAAGATAATAGTACCTACTTAAAGGGCTACTGGATGCCTTTGGTATATTCTCCTTATTGTTTATTAATCTATTTCATATTCTTTGTGCTCTATAAATATGGAAACTTGTCTTGTGATTTCTTAGAATTTTAACTATTTTACAGTGTTCGATCCAGTGACATTAAATATATTCACAAGGTTGTGTATCCATCACCATTATCTAGTTCCAGAACTTTTTCATCACCCCAACAAAAGAAACTTTATACCCATTAAGCAGTCATTATTCATTCTCCCTTCCCCCTTGCCCCTTGCAACCACAAATCTGCTTTCTGTCAGTATAGATTTGCTTATGCTAGATATTTCATATAAATGGAACCATACAGTATATGGCCTTTGTGTCTGGTTTCTTTCACTTAGCATAATGTTTCAAGGTTCATATTCCATTTTATGGCTATACTGCATTTTGTTTATCCATTCATTGGTTGATGGACATTAGGTTGTTTCTACCTTTTGGCTGTTGTGAATAGTGCTGCTACGAACATTCGTATAAAGTATTCATATGAGTTCCTGTTTTCAGTTCTCTGAGGCATATGGTAATTCTACATTTAACTTTTTGAAGAACCACCAAACTCTTTTCTAAAGTAGCCACACCATTTTACATTCCCACCAGCAGAATGTGAGGGTTCCAATTTGTCTACATGCTTACCAACACTTGTTTTCCAATTTTTTGTTCATAGCCATCTTGGTGAGTATAAAGTGGTATTCTTATTGTGGTCTTGATTTGCATTTGCTTAATAGCTAGTGGTGTTGAGAATCTTTTCACATGCTTGTTGGCCATCTGTATATCTTCTTAGGAGAAATGTCTATTCGAGTCCTTTGCCTATTTTTTAATTGGGTTGTTGTTTGTGTTGTTGAATTGTAAGAATTCTTTATATGTGTGGCTGGGCGTGGTGGCTCAAGCCTGTAATCCCAAAACAGGGAAGCCAAGGCAGTAAGATCGCTTGAGGCCAGGAGCTGAAGACCAGCCTGGTCAACATAGTGAGATCCCAATCTCTATAAAATAAAATTAAAAAATCTTTATATATTCTGGATGCTATGTCTTTATTAAATATTTTATTTGTGAATATTTTCTCCCATTCTGTAGGGTTGTCTTTTCACTCTCTTGATAGTATCCTTTAATGCACAAAAGTTTTTTATTTTGTTGAAGTCTGATTATCTACTTTTTCTTGTATTGCTTTGTTAGCTCTTATAATTAGGTATTTGATATATGTTGAGTTGATTTTTGTATATGTACGAGACAAGGGTCCAGCTTCATTCTTTTGCATTTGGATATCCAGTTGTTCAGCACCATTTGGTGAAGAAACTATTCTTTCCCCCATTGAATGGTCTTGGCAGTCTTGTAAATATCAATTGACTATAGATGTATGGATTTATTTCTGGACTCTTAATTCTATTTGTCAATCCCAATATCTATCCTTATGCCAGTAGCAAAAGGACAGTGTTTTGATTACTGTAGTTTTATAGTATATTTGGAAATCAGGAAATGCGAGTCCTCCAATTTTGTTCTTTTTAAATATTTTTTGGCTATTCAGGGTCCCGTGTGATTCCATAGAAATTTTAGTATAAGCTTTTCTATTCCTGTGAAAAAGGCCATTGGGGTTTTGATAGGGATTGCATTGAATCTGTAGGTCACTTTGTGGACTGTTGACAGATTAAGTCTTCCTATTCATGAACTTTCTATTTATTTCAGTATTCTTGAATTTCTTTCATTAATGTTTTGTAGTTTTCAGTGTATAAGACTGTCACTCCTTGGTTAAATATATTCCTAAGTATTTTCTTATTGTTATTAGAAATGGAATTGTTTTCTTAATTTCTGTTTTGGATTCTTCATTGCTAGCATATAAAAATAAAACTGATTTTTATGTGCTGATGTATCCTCCAACTTTACTGAGTTTGTTTATTAGCTCCAATAACTTTTAGTGGATTATTTTGGATTTTCTATATATAAGATCATGTCAACTGTGAATAGAGATAGTTTTATTTCTTCATTTCCTATTTTTCTTATATACAAACTTTTTTTTTTTCTTTTTTGAGACAGAGTCTTACTGTGTCACCCAGGTTGGAGTGCAATGGGATGATTTCAGCTCACTGCAACCTCCGCTTCCACTTCCCAGGTTCAAGCAATTCTCCTGCCTCAGCCTCCCAGGTAGCTGGGATTATAGGCACTCACCACCATGCCCAGCTAATTTTCATATTTTTAGTAGAGATGAGGTTTCACCATGTTGACCAGGCTGGTCTGGAACTCCTGACCTCAGATGATCCACCCGCCTCAGCCTCCAAAGGGCTGGGATTATAAGCATAAGCCACCATGCCCAGCTCTTATCTATAAACTTCTCATGCTTTCCATTTGTTTGTCCTTTTGCTTTTTGTACTGGCATAATTTCTCAATTTTTAAGCTGTTGCATCACCTATTCAGCTATTTTTTGTGTCAAGTATTATATTGTTTTAATTTCTAGTAACTGTAGTTCATTCCTTTCTTTATAGATGTAGTATATTCACACATCTCTCTGAATATATTAGTCTTATTCTATGTTATTAATGCTATTTCCTTGGCTATCCTGTTTGCCAAGTTTAGTATTTTCTTATAATGTTAGTTTTCCCTTGGTGTTTAGTGATTCTTAGTTGTGTTCTCGTCTTTTTCACTCATGAGATTCCTTGTTCATCTGTCTGTGTTTTATGTAATTACTGTAACCTTCCTTCAGTAATTGTGGGAAAGGTATGGGACATCCTCTCTGGCACTGTATTTTGTAACTTATCTCTAATGCTGCCTGGAGGGTGGCCCAGTAGCTAGTCTCCAAAGGTAGGAGGGCTTACCTTTCTTCCTGGATGTTGTCTCCTCCCTACGTTGTTGACCTCTCTCTTGGCCACAAACCTTTTCCTCTTACTACTCTTATTTGGGGGCACATGCCTCTGCTGCCCTTTGCTTGGTGTGGAGGTGGGGACAGAACTGCCTGCCTGTTCCTTCTTTGTTATTCCCAGTCAGTTCATTCTTCCATTCAGTGAATATCTCTTTAGCAGTGAATAAGTCAAAACCTCTGTTTTTGTGGAGCTCACATCTAGTAGAAGAAAATGGGATACTAAAACTATATATGGTAGTCAGGGAAGGACTTGTATGTGGTGGTGATAGTCATAGATAGAGAACTGTTCAGGGAACCAAGAGAAGGCCAGCAAACAGGAGAACATTAAGAAATAACGTTGAAAGAGACAGAAGGTAGATCTGATAGAGTTTTGTAAGCATTCTAGCCTACCACTCATCTTTTTGGTTGGCCAGGGTTCTCTCCTGCTGCCCATATCAGCCACCCAAGTTTGCAGCATTTTGAAACAATTCCTACATATGTCATGGTCTGCTTTTTCCTCTCTCAGTCATGTATGCATGTGTCTATGTCTGTTTTCCTGTTGTGTCTGTAAATTTGGATTGATAAGGAAGGCTAGAACAAATATTTAATTTGCCATCTTGATCCGGTTACTACATATTAAAATTCTTTTCTGTAATTTCAGTGGGACCAATGTAACATTTTCTAAATTGTAATACTAATTTTTTTCTCATCATGAAACTTATTGTTACTGGTTTAAAATGAGACTGCAGAAAATAAAAACTGATTGCTTACAATTTATGCCCTGACCTGCCGTAAGTTTGTTTTTGTTTTTTTGTTTTTTTGTTTTGAGACAAGAGTTTCGTTCTTGTTGCCCAGGCTGGAGTGCAATGGTGCGATCTCGGCTCATTGCAACCTCTGCCTCTGGGTTCTAGCGATTCTCCTGCCTCAGCCTCCCAAGTAGCTGGGATTACAGGCACGCACCACCACGACAGGCTAATTTTGTATATTTAGTAGAGACGGGGTTTTACCATGTTGGCCAGGCTGGTCTCGAACTCCTGACCTCAGGTTATCTGCCTGCCTCAGCCTCCCAAAATGCTGGCATTACAGGCATGAGCCACTGCACCCGGCCCTGCCCTAAGTATTAATAATGCTTACCCAACACATCATACTTCCTGCCAGTAGGCTATCTTCCTTCAGGCAAATGCTAAATCCCATTCTTTGTGCTTTTATATATTTTTTTAATCTTCTAGATTAGTAGTGACCCTTCTCATGTTTCCCAAAGTATTTGTGGTTGTCTGTGCTAACTTTTCATATTAATTATTATAGAGGATTTATCTTTAAAGCACTCATTTAGATACAACAGTTATATCTGGGGCCCTTTTTGGTGGGGGAGTAGGAGGACAAGAAGAGGGGAGTGATTTTGTAGCCAGGATAGCCTGATGTTAACAAGAATTTTTAGAGCATGATTTTGAAGTAATTTTGATGTCCTTTATAAATTTCCATATGCTTTCATAAAGTAATAAACTTGATTTCCTCATACTTCTCTGTAAATCTAAGTGCCTCGATATCTTGTTTTTCTCTGTTTGTGTGTTTCAAGCATCTTTAACTGAGTCTCTTAAATAATATAGGCATAAATGAAAAATTTCATGATAATAGCTTGGAGTTTTAGTAACCTTTTTAGTAAACTGGCACATATGAAGGAAATTTTAATTTGATTTTCAGTTTTCAAAGTTTGTATAATGATGAAAAATATTCTGGGGTAGAAGATTAATAATCTCTTTTATTTACTAAAGTCTAAATAATATTTTTAAAGAAACAAGAAGGCTTAATTTTTGTAAATGGAGTACCTTGGGTTCAGTCTAATATGCTACTATTAATGCAACTAATACATAATACCCTATTTTGGGTTAAAGATCAGTCTGTACAAGAAATTCCGGTGTTATTTTTTTTAAAAAAAGCTTCACCTTACCTAAATTATTACTACTTTGGTTTTTCTCGGTTGTTTTGTTTTGTTTTGTTTTGTTTTGTCTTGTCTCCATTAGGAGATGTCCTCAGATGCTTCACTTCCAGGGGATCCAGAGGCCTATCCTGCTGCTGTGTCAAGCGGTGGAGCCATTCATCTGCAGACAGGAGGTGGATATTTTGGCCTAAGCTTTACTTGTCCTAGTCTCAAAAATCCTATTAGCAAGAAATCCTGGACTCGCAAATTAAAAAGCTGGGCATACAGGCTACGGCAGTCAACCAGCTTTTTCAAGAGATCAAAAGTCCGTCAAGGTAGTGTGCTTACAGTCAGGGACATAGACTAGGTAACATCACTTTTCATTTACTTATTTTTTTGTTGTTCATATACAAATCTTGCCACTTTTTCCACGTAGCCCATGTATGTGACATGTCCCATTAATGTCATTGCCGTTTTATTTTTTCCTTTTGTAACTAATTTGGTTTTCCAGTTATTCATTTCATATAGATACTAAGTCTTGGGATAAATCTTGCAATGTCTGATTTAGACTTAGGGACTTATACGATGTTGCTTATTACATTAACACCTTTTAATTGTCTAGCAGGAGTTAAGCTTTTTCTACTTTTCTTCATTTTTGGTAATGTAAACAAATTTAGTCTTAACAAACAATTTTCTCTTTTCTACTTACAATTTGGCAAAACTTGCAGTGGAAACAGAAGAGATGAGATCAGCAATTGCTCCTGATCCCATTCCTCTGACACGGGAGTCTACAGCTGATACTAGGGCTTTGAATAGATGTAAAGCGATGAGTGGATCATTTCAGCGGGGTCGGTTCCAGGTTTGTGTCTTTGATTGAATCTTTATCTACAAGGGCATTATAAAACATAACAGCCACTGGAGATCTTGGTCTGTAGATGATACTTCCATTTTTGTTTTTTGTTTTTTTGTTTACTGAGATGGAGTTTCACTCTTGTTGCCCAAGTTGGAGTGCAATGGCATGATCTTAGCTCACTGCAACCTCTGTCTCCTTGGTTCAAGCGATTCTGCTGCCTCAGCCTCCCGAGTAGCTGGGATTACAAGTGCACGCCACCACGCCTGGCTAATTTTTTGTATTTTTATTAGAAACGGGGTTTCACCTTGTTAGCCAGGCTGGTCTTCAACTCCGGACCTCAGGTGATCCACCCGCCTCGGCCTCCCAAAGTACTGGGATTATAGGCGTGAGCCACCATGCCCGGCTGATGATACTTACTTTAAATGTAGATCATTGTCATATTTAATTTGTTCACCTTCCATGCATCCCCTCACTTTTTGAAGCCATCAGTAAAGATGAGTCTACAGAAATGGAGATTTTAGTGGCTGGTAGAGATCACAGAAATAGTTTTTTTTTTTTCTTTTTTTTTTTTTTTTTTTTTTTTTTTTTTTTTTTTTTTTTTTTTTTTTTTTTTTTTTTTTTTTTTGGCGGGTGGGTGGGTCCTCTTTTATAAATGTAATTTCACGTCTTTTAGAATCTCAGCAACTCTAATTGTGGAATTTTATTTGAGCAATATGATGCCCACTCTCTTTACCCAAGGGGCCTGTTTGAAAGAGTGAATTTGAGGGTATAGATTAAATTTTTAAGTTTTGCTAGTATCAATACATATACATCACAGCAGACCATCTACTTGTCTGTGCTATGCTAACCACTTTTACATTTTTATATCTCAGGTGATTACAATTCCTCAGCAGTCAGCAAAAGTGACATCTTTTGGAATAGAACACATATCAGTGTTCAGTGAGACAAACCATTCTAGTGAAGAAGCCTTTATTGAAACAGCAAAGTCTCAGTTGGTAGAAATAGAACCTGCCACACAAAATCCCAAAACTTCGTTTTCTTCTGAGAAGTTACAAGCTCTTCAGGAAACCTGTAAAGAAAATAAAGGAGTTCCCAAACAAGGTGACAACTTCTTATCTTTCAGTGCAGCTTGTGAGACTGATGTATCTTCAGTGACCCCAGAAAAGGAATTGGAAGAAACTTCAGCCACAGGAAGTAGCATGCAGTCTGGATCTGAACTGTTGCTTAAAGAGAGAGAGATGTTGACTGCTGGGAAACAGCCTAGCTCTGATAGTGAATTTTCAGCCAGTCTTGCTGGCAGTGGAAAGTCAGTGGCAAAGACTGGTCCAGAGAGTGATCAGTGCTTACTACACCATGAAGAACAAGCTTATGCTCAAACACAGAGTTCACTCTTCTATTCACCATCTTCCCCAATGAGCAGTGATGATGAATCAGAAATAGAGGATGAGGACTTGAAGGTGGAGCTTCAAAGATTACGAGAAAAGTAAGGACTGTTTCTCTTTTGTCACAAATCTGGTTGCCCTGGGTTTTATAGAACTTAGTATTTGATTGGTAACTAATTTAGGATTGTTGACATTTTAATGATTGAAAACTACAAAGAATGCTAATGCTAAACATTTATGAATGAGAAAAAGTTCTTATATATAAAATGTTTTCATAGTCTCAAGACTATTACAGTTGCTTATTTACCAATATGATTTAATTACTCCTTTTGTTAACCTTTACAGTCCTTAAGGACTTTTGGTTTTAGATTTTACAACTATTCTTATATAATTTCACATTTGATAAGTAAACAGCTGATTTATTATAATCAGAGATAGTGGTTCATCTTCTTTAGGAAAAGGTAAGATACTTTCAAGATCAAGCTTATTATTTGGTGACTGAGGTAATCAACCTTCACTAGTGAGATTATGATAATATATTTTGTCAATAGAATGCTGTTTTGTATTTAGTTTTATAAAATAGGTCATTTTAAAAAAAGAAATTCAAGCCAGCTGGGCATGGTGGCTCATGCCTGTAATCTCAGCACTTTAGGAGGCAGAGGCAGGTGGATCACCTGAGGTCAGGAGTTCGAGACTGGCCTGGCCAACATTTTGAAACCTTGTCTCTACTTAAAAAAAAAAAAACCATACAAAAATTAGCCAGGCATAGTAGCAGATGCCTGTACTCCCAGCTACTTGGGAGGCTGAGGCAGGAGAATTGCTTGAGCCTGGGAGGTGGAGGTTGCAGTGAGCCCAGATTGTGCGCCACTGCACTCCAGCCTGGGTACCAGAGCAAGACTTTGTCTAAAAAAAAAAAAGAAAGAAAGAAAAAAAAGAAATTCATATTAAGTTGCTGAATTCTAATTCTATCCACGTGGTTCAAAATTCAAAAGGTACAAAAGGGTAACCAGTAGTCTCCCTCCTAGCACTGCAGCTGAACTACCCAGGTTCTCTCCTTACACACAATAAATATTACCTGTTTCTTGTATATCCAGTTAGTCTATAACCGTACAAACAAATATGCATATTTCATTCTTTGTTCCCCCAAATAGTAACTTACACTGCAAGACTGTTCTTATATCTTGGTTTTCTTTACCATTTCATGGTATCTTGGATATATACCTGTATCATTATATTTTTGACTGTTTCAAAGTATTCCAGTATATGCATATACTCATAAGTTAATTACTAGCCTCCTATTGATGACCCCATGCCATTACTTTGAAAAGTTGAAACCAACTCTAGCAATTTTTTAATGTATCTTATGCTTTAGAGAATTTCTGCACTGTTCTGGAACTTAATTTGTAAAGCAGGGAGAACCAGGGAGGACTAAAAATATAGGCATGTAAAAAGCTGGATTTGGCTGGGCGCAGTGGCTCATGTCTGTAATCCCAGCACTTTAGGAGGCCGACGTGGGTGGATCACCTGAGGTCAGGAGTTTGAGACCAGCCTAGCCAACATGGCAAAACCCCGTCTCTACTAAAAATACAAAAATTAGCTGGACGTGGTGGCGCCTGTAATCCCACCTACTCAGGAGGCTGAGGCAGGGAGAACTACTTGAATCTTGGAGGCGGAGGTTGCAGTGAGCTGAGATCACACCACTGCACTCCAGCCTGGGTGACAGAGCGAGACTCCATCTCAAAAAATAAAATAAAAAGCTGGATTTTAGTCAAGTTCTTACAAGCTTGAATAATGCTCCATTTGGATGCTGTGTTTGAGTGCTTCAAGAATTAAAGCAGGTTAAAATCCTTGGAAATTTCTTAGTTTCTAAGGCCTTGCCTCGAGGAGGAAAAAAACCCAAAACTGTCATTCCAGTGATAGATAATTATAATATATTCTCTCTAACTTGTTTCAGTGTTTTTGACTTGAGCTTGCAAGAAAATTGTGAATATATACTTTAAATATTCATCACCAGAAGGCTGATATTCCACTTTAAAATATATATACAGGCTTGACATTACATTATGTATATGTCAACTTATATATTAAGTACTATACAGTATATGTACACTGATACTTTTTATAATAAAAGTTATTAAAGCAGTTTCATATTTGTGATGTAAGTATTCTATTGCTGGTTTTTTGTTTGTTTGTTTTTCTGTTTGTTTTTTGTTTTTTTGTTTTTTTGAGACGGAGTTTTGCTCTGTCGCCCTGGCTGGAGTGCAGTGGCGCGATCTCAGCTCACTGCAAGCTCTGCCTCCTGAGTTCATGCCATTCTCCTGCCTCAGCCTCCTGAGTAGCTGGGACTACAGGCGCCCGCCACCATGCCCAGCTAATTTTTTGTATTTTTAGTAGAGATAGGGTTTCACCGTGTTAGCCAGGATGGTCTTAATCTCCTGGTCTCGTGACCCGCCTGCCTCGGCCCCCAAAGTGCTGGGATTACAGGCATGAGCCATTGTGCCCGGCCTTCTATTGCTGTTTTTAATGGTTCTTTTAAACCATTGTCAAATGACTGGTAGCTTTTGTAGCTGGCTAGTTTTTTGTAACTGGCTGGTTGTGAATATGTACTTAATTTTGAATGTGAGACATGAATTCTCATAACCTCATATAACACAAGACCTGGAAAGGATCTTTTATTTTGAGACAGAGTCTTACTGTGTTGCCCAGGCTGGAGTGCAGTGGTGCAGTTGTGGATCATTGTAGCCTCTACCTCCTGGGCTCAAACCATCCTCCCACCTCAGCCTCCCAAGTGTCTGGGCCTACAGACATGTAACACATCCAGCTAATATTTAAATTTTTTTGTAGAGATGAGGTCTCCCTGTGTTGCCCAGGCTGGTCTCAGACTTCTAGCCTCAGGCCATCCTCCTGTCTCAGCCTCCCAGAGTGCTGGGATTACAGGCATGAGACACCGTGCCTGGCCTAGAAGGGATCTTAAAAAATAATTTATTCTGCCTTCAGTGTTCTTTTAGCATTATGGTTTCTTCACCAATTTTTATTTATTCTTTCTTTTATTACTATTACAATTATTATTATTAAGACGAGGTCTTGCTCTGTCGCCCAGGCTGGAGTGCAGTGGTGCTGTCATGGCTCACTGAAGCCTCTACCTTTGGCTCAAGAGATCTACCTGCCTCAGCATCCCAAGATGCTTGTACTACAGGCACATGCCACCATACCTGGCTGATTTTTTTTTTTTTTTTTTTTCAGAGAGATAGGGTCTCACTATGTTGTCTAGGCTGGTATCAAACTCCTGGGCTCAAGCGATCCTCCTGTCTTAGCCTCCCACAGGCGTGAGCCACTGCGTCTGGCAAAAATGTTAATATTATTAATACTATTTGACTTTACATTTTGTTTTACTGACTTTCACTGTATTTCAATTTTAGAAATTTGTTCATCTTTTTCTTCATGAGTGATTATTATAGTTTAATGTTATGCTTAGGAAGGCATTTTCCGCTTCCCCTCTGGAAATTGTGAAAATACTCTGTGTTTCCCCCATTCTTTCCTCCCTCCCTCCCTCCCTTCCTTCCTCTTTGACAGGGTCTCTCTCTGTCACCCAGTCTGGAGTGCAGTGGTGTGATCTTGGCTCACTGCAGCCTTGAATTCCTGGGCTCAAGTGATCCTCCCACCTCAGCCTTTTGAGTAACTGGGACTACAGGCATGCACCACCATGCCCAGCTAATTTTTTTTTTATTTTTTTTTTAAGAGAGATAGGGTCTCCCTACGTTACCCAGGCTTGTCTCGAATTTCTAGCCTCAAACAATACTCCTGCCTTGGCTCCCCAAAGTGCTGGGATTATGGACGTAAGCCATTGTGCCCAGTCTCTATTTCCCCATTCTTAATCTAAATTCCTTGTTAAACTTTACTTATACTGGTGTAGAGTTTCTTGGCTCATCTTTATGGAGCCAGTGCCATTAAAATGCTTTTTGCATGATTTTCATTCAGACACATTCAGGAGGTGGTAAATCTTCAAACCCAGCAGAATAAGGAGCTGCAGGAGCTCTATGAACGCCTTCGGTCAATTAAAGATAGCAAAACCCAATCTACTGAGATTCCTTTGCCACCTGCATCACCACGTCGACCAAGATCTTTCAAAAGCAAACTTCGAAGCCGCCCCCAGTCCTTGACACATGTGGACAATGGCATAGTTGCTACAGGTAAATCGGTCATAAAAGTAATTTTTTAAAAATCTAGTCCAAGATTAGCAAAATGAGAAAAATGATTATAATACAATTTATTTTTAATTAGGCTAAAATAATTTAAAGAAGTACACATTATTCTGAGATTATTTTCTGTTTTTGGTGTTAAATGTCCTTTTATGTAATAATGATTAGGATAATTGATAGACTGTAGAGAGAAGCTGAGTGTGCTTCATACTTTTATTTGGAAAACCAGCAGCTGGAAGCCCAATGCCAATCCCCACAGTAATTTTTGAAATGTTATCAGTCAGTGGGAACTTCTGGTCTAGCATTTAGAGTTTGTTGGAGAGTTTGTTGGTAACAAGATAATCTTAAAAATACACTTGGCCGGGCACAGTGGCGCACGCCTGTAATCCCCACACTTTGGGAGGCTGAGGTGGGCCTATCTTCTGAGGTCAGGAGTTCAAGACCAGCCTAGCTAACATGGCAAAACCCCATCTTTACCTAAAATACAAAAATTAGCTGGGTGTGGTGGCAGGCGCCTGTAATCCCAACTACTCAGGAGGCTGAAGTGGGAGAATTGCTTGAACCCAGGAAGCGGAGGTTGCAGTGAGCCGAGATTGCACCATTGCACTCCAGTCTGGGTGACAAGTGCGAAACCCCATCTAAAATACATATATATATATTTTCTCTGGCCAGGGGCGGTGGCTCACACCTGTAATCCCAGCACTTTGGGACTGTAATCCCAGCACTTTGGGAGGCTCAGGCAAGTGGATCACCTGAGGTCAGGAGTTCGAGACCAGCCTGACCAACATGGTGAAACCCCATCTCTACTAAAAATACACAATTAGCTGGGCGTGGTGGCTTGTTCCTATAATCCCAGCTACTTGGGAGGCTGAGACAGGAGAATCGCTTGAACCTGGGAGATAGAGGTTGCAGTGAGCCGAGATCATGCCATTGCACTCTAGCCTGTGCAACAAGAATGAAACTCCGTGTCAAAAAAAGAAATGTATACATGTATCTACACTTATGCTCTTATCTGAAGAGATCTTCATTTATTAGTTATAAGAATATTAGTAAAATATACTTCTTTGACTTTGAAAAGTAGGAGCATCAGTCTCTACTTAACTAATAAAGAAGTTGTTAATCAGGTCAGGCCTCTTTGGTTATTTGTGCATAGTCAAGGTGGGGGTTAAGGATGTATTGTAAGGACATAAGTGAAATCCCAGCAGAACTTGTCGTAGGCAAAATAATTCCCCCACAAAACGTCCATGTGCAAATCCCTGAAACTTGTGACCATGGTAGGATATATGGCAAAGTCTCGAGAATTAAGCTTGCAGGTGGGATTAAAGTTGCTAATCTGCTGACTCTAAGATAGGGAGATTATCCTGGATTATCCAGGTAGGTCCAGTGTAATCACTAGGATCTTTAAAAGTAGAAGAGAAGAAACACAGAAGAGTCAGAGAAAAGGGAAACAGTGTCAGAAAGGTGCAACATTGCTCTCTTTGAAGATGGAGGAAGAGTGCCACAGACCAAGGAATGGAGGCAACTTCTGGAAGCTGGAAAGGCCAGGGAACAGACCTCTGCTTTAGCCTTCAGAAGGAACACAGCCCTGGCAACACCTTGATTTTAGGCCACTGAGGCCCATGTTAGGCTTGTAACCTAGAGAACTATAAGATCAATCAATTTGTGTTGTTTGAAGCCACTAAGTTTTTGGCAATTAGTTACAACAACAATAGACAACTAATACAGAACCCAAGAACAGGAACTGTACTTGGATGATCTTGTAAAGACAGAATTAAAGGGTAGACTTAGATTGAAGGCAGCTCTGGGGATTTAATAGCAGAAGTACATGAACCTTCAGTCTGATACAGTATCACTAATAGCTATACTTTATTTTATTCTGTTGCATTCCCAAATGGCTTCATTTTATGCATAGTTTCTGCTTTCCCAAAACTGGTTGTTAGATAACATTGGTTACTCGTGATCCCAAAGCATTCTTTCACTTTCAGGTCCTTATTTAACTGACCTTTGTTAGATTCCAGGGACAGAAAATTTGACTGTCCCTGCTCATCTTTTTCATGCGAAGAAATGGGTCAGAGCCATTGCCTGGCCTATAGTTGGGCTGTTCTACAGTCAGGTGTCCACCTGTTTCTAAGTAAGCATGGCCAGAGAAGTACGATCTCATGGTAAAAACATGTCTCTGGAGACTGTCTTTGGGATTCCTCAACTTATTTTGTGTTATAATGGATGTACCACAGTTTGTTTATCCATTCACCAGTTGGAGGACATTTGGGTTGTTTGTAATTTGGGGTTTTACAAATAAAGCTCCCGTAAATAGTCACATACAGCTTTCTGGGTGAACATAAGTTTTCAGATCACTTGGATGAAATACCCAGAAATGAGATTGCTGCATCATATGGTATGCATATTTTACATTTTTAAAAAACAAACCATTTTCCCAAGCAGCTGTATCATTTTACATTTTGTCAGCAATGTGCGAGACTTCCAGTTTTTCTGATGTTCTTCAGCACTTGGTGTTACTAGTATTCTTTTTTTTAGCCAATGGAATAGGTATTTGGTGATATAAAGTGATTATTTTATTATAATTTTCATTCCCCTAATGGTTAGTGATGTTGAGCATTTTTTTCTTGTACTTATTTGTGTTCTGTGTATCCTCTGTGGTAAACTGTTTGTTCAAGTCTGTTGCTATTTTTTTGTATCCTGTTTTATTTTTAATTGAAATTTTCATTGAGATAATTGTCGATTTACATGCAGTTAAATAATACAGAGGAATCCTATGTACCTGTGTATCCTTCACTCAGTTTATCCCAAAGGCAACAATTTTTGTCATTTTAGAAAATTAGGTTGTTGGTTTTCATATGGTTGATTTTTGAGAGTTTTTTTCTATATTTTTGATAAAAATCCTTTGTAGGACATATGATTTACAAATATATTATTCGAGTCTGTAGCTTGTCTTTTCATTCTTTTTTTTTTTTTTTGGAGACAAAGTCTTTCTCTGTTTTCCAGGCTGGAGTGCAGTGGTGCAATCTCGGCTCACTGTAAGCTCCGCCTCCCAGGTTCACGCCGTTCTCCTGCCTCAGCCTCCCAAGTAGCTGGGACTACAGGTGCCTGCCACTATGTCCGGCTAATTTTTTGTGTTTTTAGTAGAGAGGGGGTTTCACTGCGTTAGCCAGGATGGTCTTGATCTCCTGACCTCGTAATCCACCCACCTCGGCCTCCCAAAGTGCTGGGATTACAGGCATGAGCCACCGTGCCCGGCCTCATTTCATTCTCTTAACAGTATCATTGGCAGAGCAAAAGTTTATGATTTTAATAAAGTATACTTTATCAAATTTTTTAAAACTTGTGATTTTGGTGTAATATTTAAGAACTCTGGCTAAACACAGGTCACAAAGATTTTCCTCTGTGTTTTCTCCTAAAAGTTTAATAGTTTTATGTTTACATTTAGATTTATGACACATTTGGAATTACTTTTTGTATAAGGTGTGAGGTTTTGGGTGAGGTTCTTTTTTGCATACTGATATTCAATTATTACATTACCATTTGTGGAAGAGACCGTCCTTTCTCCATTGAATAGCTTTTGTACCTTTTTGAAAAATCAATTAGCCATATATGTGTCAATCTTTTTCTGCACTCTTTATTCTGTTCCAGTTAATCTATATGTCTGTCCTTTCACCAATACCACACTATTTTGATTATTGTAGTTTTACAGCAACTTTTAAAATTATTATTGTCAAAATTAGGTATTATGTTTCCTGAAACTTTGTTTTTTTCAAAACTGTTTTAGCTACTCTACTTCCTCTTCCTTTTCTTATAAATTTTAGAATCAACTTGACTAAATCTAAACAAATCCTGTTGTGATTTTTATTGGAATTATGTTAAATCTATATATCAGTTTGGGGAGAATTGACACTTTTACTGTGCTGAGTCTTCCAATCAATAAATGTAGGATATCTCTCCTTTTTTTGTCTTTTTTTAACTCTTATTTTAGGCTGAGGGGTACATATGCAGGTTTGTTATATAGGCACATTGCATGTCATGGGGCTTTGGTGTACAGTTTATTTCTCCAGGTCTTCTTAGATATGTTTTATCTGCTTTTTATAGTTTTCAGCTTACAGATCCTATATGTGTTTTGTTTTATTTATACCTAAGGATTTCTTTTATTTCTACAGAGTTTTCAATCATATATTGGTAGAGAAATATGATTAATAATAACCTTACATCTGAAGATTTTGCTAAACATATTTGTTCTAGAAGTTTTCTTATAAATTATTTGGGATTTTATGAGTGAGCAATTATGTCCTCTGCGAATACAGACTTTTTTGTTTCTCCCTTTTCAATCTTTATGCCTTTTATTTCTTCTTCTTATTGTACAAGCTAAAACTTTATATTGGACATCCTTGCCTTGTTCTTCCAAGGAGAAAGCCTTCTGTCTTTTGCCATAAATTACAATGTTAACTGTAAGTTTTTGTAGATGCCCTTTATTAATTTAAGTTCAATAAGTATATTGGTTTACAATTTTCATCTTTTTTTATATTTTGAAAATTTTGATATTATCTTTTTCTGGTTTGATATCAGGGAAAACCTGCCTTATAAATGAGTTGGAAAGTAAGTATTTCTTTTGCTTCTTTACTTTTAATTTTTTTAAAAAATTACAGTTTTATTGAGATATTTCACATATCATAATGTTCACTCATTTAACTAATACAATTTACAGACTTGTGCAGCTATTATCACAATTTGATTTTGGAATATTTTCAACATTCCACAAAGAAACATGTACATATTCATAGTCATCCCTCATTGTAGCTCCACTACCCCAAACCCCCAACCACAGGCCCCAGGCAACCACAAATCTGCTTTCTATTTCTATAGATTTGCCTATGCTGAAACATTTCGTATCAATACAGTTACACGATATGTGGTTTTGTGACTGGCTTCTTATAATGTTTTTGGGAGTCAAACATTTTATAACATTTATCAGTACTTCGTTTTTTATTGCTGCATAATACTAAAATGTATGTTTATCCATTAGAACACTTTCATCACCTCAAAAAGAAACCCCTTTTCTATGAGTAGTAGCTCCCCCATTTATTCCCGCTTCCCCCATTCTCCAGCCTCATCAATCACTAAAGTATTTTTTGTCTCTATAGATTTGCCTGCTCTTTTTTGGGAGGCCAAGGCAGGAGGATTGCTTGAGCCCAGGAGTTTGAGACCAGCCTAGGCAACTAAGTGAGACCCTGTCTCTATAAAAAAATTAGCCAGGCATGGTGGCACACGCCCGTAGTCCCAGCTACTCAGAAGGCTGAGACAGGAGGACTACTTGAGCCTAAGAGGTTAAGGCTGCAGTGATCTATGTTCACGCCATTACACTCCAGCCTGGGCAACAGAGCAAGACCTGTCTCAAAAAAATAAAATAAATAAAATAAATAAAATAAAATGAGATTTGCCTACTCTGGACAGTTCATGTAAATGGAATCATACATTATGTGGTCTTTTGTGACTTTTTTCACTTAGCATAGTATTTACAAAGTTTAACCGTGTTGTAACATGTATTGGTACTTCATTTCTTTTTGTTGCCAAATAATACTCCATTGTATGGATATGCCACATTTTATTCATTCATCAGTGGTTAGACATTTGTGTTGTTTTCTATTTTTTTTTTTTTTGCTATTATGAATAATGCTGCTATGAACAGTTGTGTTCAAATGTTTATGTGGACATAACGTTTTCATTTCTCTTGGATAGATATGTAGGAGTGGAATTGCTGGATGACATGGGAACTCTATGTTTAATCTTTTGAGGAATTACCAGACTATTTTTCCAAAATAGCTGCACCATTTTACAGTCCCACCAGCAGGGCATGAGGGTTCAACAACTCAACAATAAAAGATTCAAAAATCCAATTTTAAAATGGGCAAAAGATTCAAATAGGCATTTTTCTAAAGGAGATATATGAATGACTGATAAATACATGAAAAGATGTTCCATAACATTAGTTATTGAGGAAATGTAAATTAAAGGCACAATGAGATGTAACTTTATACCCACTTAAAATGGCTGAAATTTAAAAAGGCAATCCCCAAGGACATAGGACATATGAGGCAAAAAAAAAAAAAAATTGTTTTAAGACAGGAACAAGTGTTGGAGAGAATGTAGAGAAATTGTTGAGTTGTGAGTATTTATATGTTCCAGGGACTAGAGCCTTACTGGATATGATTTTGCAAATATTATCTCCTATTCTTGGATTGTCTTTTCACTTTCTTGATAGTGTCTTTTGAAGCACAAAAAGTTTTTAACGGTTTTAAAATCTAATCTGTTTCTTTTCTTTTGTTGCTTGTGCTTTTACTGTCATATCTAAAATTCCATTGGCTCACCATTGACTCTATAATAATTGAAAAGAAAGAGAAAAAAGAAAAAAAATTATTGCCTAATTTAAGGTCATGAATTATTCCTATAATTTCTTTTTTGTTTGTTTGTTTGTTTTGTTTTGTTTTGAGATAGAGTCTCACTGTGTTGCCCAGGCTCGAGTGCAGTTGTGCTATCTTGGCTCACTGCAACCTCCGCCTCCTGGGTTCAAGCGATTCTCCTGCCTCAGCCTCCTAAGTAGCTGGGAATACAGGCGCATGCCACCACACCCCACTAATTTTTTATTTTTAGTAGAGATGGGGTTTCACCATGTTGGCCAGGCTGGTCTCAAAATCCTGACCTCAGGTGATCCGCCCACCTCGGCCTCCCAAAGTGCTGGGATTACAGGCGTGAGCCACTGTGCCCGGCCTATTTCTGTAATCTTAATTCTATTCCATTGATTTCTGTGTCTGTCCTTACGCCAATCGCATACTGTCTTGATTCCTGTAGCTTATCATGTGTTTTGAAAGTGTAAATTGAGTTCTCTAAATTTGTTCTCTTTCATGATTGTTTTGACTATTCTGGGTAATTTGAATTTTCATATAAATTTTAGAATCAGCTTGTCAATTTCTGGGAAAAAACAGTTGGAATTTAGATAGGGTATTGAATCTATATATCAATTTGGGGAGTATTGTTATCTTTAAAATGTTGTCTTCCAATCCGTGAACATGGGATATATTTCTGTCTATTTAGATTGTCTTTAAATATCTTTCTTTTCTCTTTTCTTTTCTTTTCCTTTCTTTTCTTTTCTTTCTGAAACAGAGTCTCTCTCTGTCGCCCAGACTGGAGTGCAGTGGCATGATCTCAGCTTCCTGCAAGCTGGGATTACAGATGTGCACTACCACACCTGGCTAGTTTTTCTATTTTTAGTAGAGACAGGGTTTTGCCATATTGGCCAGGCTGGTCTTGAACTCCTGGCCTCACGTGATCCACCCGCCTCAGCCTCCCAAAGTGCTGAGATTACAGTCGTGAGCCAGCATACCCAGCCAGGTTGTCTTTAAATTTCTTTCAGCAATCATCTTTAGTTTTTAGTGTACAGGTCTTATGCTTCTTTATTATTATTATTA
>NW_012104255.1:1010498-1011256 GCF_000951045.1 Mandrillus leucophaeus
TATAATAATAATAATTATTATTATTATTATTTTGAGACAAGGTCTCACTCTGTTGTCCAGGGTTGAGTGTAGTGGCATGATCATGGTTCACTGCAGCCTCAACCTCCTGGTCTCACTCAAGTGATCTTTCTGCCTCAGACTCCCAAGTAGCTGGGACTATAGACACATGCCACCATGTCCTGCTATTTTTTTTTTTTTTAATTTGTTTTAGAGACAATGTCTTCTTATGTTGCCCAGGCTGGTCTTGAACTCATGTATGCTTAAGAAAAGTATGTATTCTGCTGTTGTTGGGTAGAATGTTCCATATATGTCTGTTAGGCCTCGTTGGTTTAGAGGGCTGTTCAAGTCTTCTATTTCTCTGTTGATCATCTGCCTAGTTCTATCAGTTATTAAAAGTGAGTCGTAGAAGTCTCCAACTGGCAGGGCGTGGTGGCTCACGCCTGTAATCCCAGCACTTTGGGAGGCCGAGGTGGGCAGATCACAAGGTCAGGAGATCAAGACCCTCCTGGCTAACATGGTGAAACCCCATCTATACTAACAATACAAAAAATCAGCCGGGTGTGGTGGCAGGTGCCTGTAGTCCCAGCTGCTCAGGAGGCTGAAGCAGGAGAATGGTGTGAACCCAGGATGTGGAGCTTGCAGTGAGCCGAGATCACGCCACTGCACTCCAGCCTGGGCAACAGAGCAAGACCTGTCTCAAAAAAATAAAATAAATAAAATAAATAAAATAAAATGAGATTTGCCTACTCTGGACAGTT
>NW_012104255.1:1012276-1013541 GCF_000951045.1 Mandrillus leucophaeus
GCTCTTGTTGCCCAGGCTGGAGTGCAATGACACGATCTCGGCTCACCGCAACCTCCGCCTCCCAGGTTCAAGTGATTCTCCTGCCTTAGCCTCCCTAGTAGCTGGGATTACAGGCATGTAATCCCGCCGTGCCCAGCCCATGGGAAGTTCTTAAGCCTTTGCCTTTTCCAGCTTGGCAATGAGAGCCAGAGATTTTGGACCCAGGATATTGCCTCCCTAGTGACAGTGGATCTCATCCTGTCTGTCATTGTCATTGGTTCTGATGACTTCCACCAGCTTAGCCAAAGCTCCTTTGTCTGCCACGTTAATCTATGTGAACGCAACAGTGGTGCAAGTCTTCCTGTGGACTACACAACCCAGTCTTGTCTTCCCTTTGTATTTTATGATGCAGGGCAGGCAGGAAGACAAGTAGCTCTATGAGATCCATTGTCATGTGCAGTTACCACCAGCTGAGCTTTCTTGTTCTCCACCAAGATGGTGACAGGCTTAATCCCTGCTCAAAGGCCTCTTAGTGGAGACATCCCTCTGGCAACTTTCTTCTCAGTCTGGGCCAATGATCTTCTTTGTCTCTGGTCTGTCCTTATAGGCCAGCTTAAGCAGTTGTGTAGCTGTTTGGCAGTCCAAGGCCTAGGTAAACTGGTTATTTGGAGGAGGCACTTTCAGCCGCTTACAGAAGATAGATAGCTCCTTGCTGCTGCAACCTGATATAGCAGGGCCATTTGACAAAGTGGGTGAGGTCCCTTTAGGGCTGAATGTCCTGAAATTCTTAGGCCTTTTCTCAAATGGGATTCATCACCTTCTTGGCCTTCTGCTTCCTCACAATAGCAGGAGAGGGGGCCATCTTCTTCCACTTAGCCTTCATTCCTTTTGGCATTTTGAATGGCTAGAGGAGAGATTATTTCTGATATTAGTACAACCAATCCAGCTTTCTTTTGGTTACTGCTTGCATGCCATATCTTTTTATATTCTTTTACTTTGAATGCATTTCTGTCTTTAAATCAGAATTCTGTCTTTAAATCATGTTTTTTATTCCTTCAATCTCTGTCTTTTGATTGGGGCATTTAAATCATTTCCATTTAATGTAAGGTAGGATTTATGCCTATCATTTTGTTATCTTTGTTTTCTATACATCTTTGATTTTTTTCTTTTTTTCCTCATCCTCTGACTCTCCGTATTCCTGCCTTCTTTTATATTAAATAGATATTTTCCAATGTAGCATTTTAAATTCTATTGTGTCTTTATATATATATGTGTATATATATATA
>NW_012104255.1:1013719-1017040 GCF_000951045.1 Mandrillus leucophaeus
TTTTCCAATGTAGCATTTTAAATTCTATTGTGTCTTTATATATATATGTGTATATATATATATAAAATTATTATTATTATTATTATACTCTCCTTTTTTTGTTTTTGTTTTTGAGATGGAGTCTCACTCTGTCACCCAGACTAGAGTGCAGTGGTGCAGTCTCTGCTCACTGCAACCTCCACCTCCCAGGTTCAAGCGATTCTTCCGCTCAGCCTCCCAAGTAGCTGGGACTACAGGTGCGTACCACCATACCCGGCTAATTTTTGTATTTTTAGTAGAGACGGGGTTTTGCCACATTGGCCAGGTTGGCCTCAAACTCCTGACTTCAGGTGATCCGCCCACCTCAGCCTCCCAGAGTGCTCGAATTATAGGCATGAGCCACCATGACCGGCCTATTATACTATACTTTTCATTTTTCTTCTTTTTTGAGACAGGGTCTCGCCCTGTCACCCAGGCTGGAGTGCAGTGGTGCAGTCACAGCTCACTGTAACCTTAACCTCCCAGGGTCAAGTTATCCTCCCACATCAGCCTTCTGAGTAGCCGGGACCACAGGGGCATGGCACCATGCCCAGCTAATTAAAAAACAAAAATTTTTTTTTTCCAGTACAGGCTCTCATTGTATTGTCCAGGCTGGCCTCCAGCACCTGGGCTTAAGCAATCCTCCTACCCAGCCTCCCAAATTGCTGGTATTACAGGTGTGAGCCAAAGTACCTGGCCCTATATTATTCTTTTCTTATATTTTTCAGTTATTTTCTTGTGGTAGCCACAATGAGCTTCTTAATTTAAAAGCAATCTAGTTCAGTTTTGTTTTGTGTTTTTTGTTTGTTTGTTTTGGGACGAAGTTTTGGTCTTGTCACCCAGGCTGGTGTGCAATGGTGCAACCTTGGCTCACTGCAACCTCCACCTCCCAAGTTCAAGGGATTCTCCTGCCTCAGCCTCCTGAGTAGCTGGGATTACAGGTACCTGCCACAACGCGCAGCTAATTTTTGTATTTTTAATAGAGACAGGGTTTCACCATGTTAGCCAGGCTGGTCTTGAACTCCTGACCTCAGGTGATCCACCCGCCTCAGCCTCCCAAAGTGTTGGGATTATAGGCGTGAGCCACCGCACCTGGTCATGTTTTTTTGTTTGTTTGTTTGGTTGGTTGGTTGGTTTTTTTAAGATGGGGTTTTGCTCTGTTGCCCAGGCTGGAGTTCAGTGGCGCGATCTCAGCTCACTGCAACCTCCGCCTCTGGGTTCAAGCGATTATCCTGCCTCAGCTTCCTGAGTAGCTGGGATTGCAGGAATGTGTCACCATGCCCGGCTCATTTTTTTTGTATTTTTAGTAGAGATGGGGTTTCACCATGTTGGCCAGACTGGTCTCAAACTCCTAACCTCAGGTGATCCGCCCGCTTCAGCCTCCCAAAATGCTGGATTACAGGCGTGAGCCACCTCACCCGGCCTCTAGTTCAGTTTAATACTAAATTAACTTCAATGGTACACAAAACATTTCTCTAATATATATGTGTGTGATACATACACACACACATTCCCTCACTTCTTTGTACTATTATTGTTATACACATCTTTACATGTTATAAGCTCATTGACACAATTTTATAGCTATTGCTTTATGCAGTTGACTTTGAAATCAGATAGGAAAAGTAAAGAGTTATAAACACAAAGTACATTTATACTGAATATTATATTTACCTATGTAGTTCTCTTCAGCAGTGTGCTTTATTTTTTCATGTGGATTTGAGTAACTAGCATTCTTTTATTTCATCCTGAAGGACTCACTTTAATATTTCTTGTAGGTTAGGTCAGCTAGCAATGAATTTTCAGTTTTTTATTAGAAGTGTTTCTATTTTTATTTTTTTTCCATTTATGGAATTTGTTTTTAAAAAACAAGGACATAAAGGACTAGCTTAACTTGGATCAAAGGCTGTTAAAGGGCCTGGTACAATTCAACTTACAAAACATAAGGTATGAAAAAGCATGCCTGTGTTTTGTTTGGTGACTAGAAAATAAGAAGGAAATTTTGGTGATTTCCAATTCAAGTGTGTCACTGCTGTGACAGCTTCCAGCTCACAGAAACATCTGGTATTCTTAACACCTTCTGTTCTGGCCCAGGTTAAATTTCTTTAATTAAATATAACAAGTAGAATCCTATTTTAATAGGAACGCTAAAATAGCTAGCTATTTAAAACTCTTCTCTTTAAGAAAATAGATGCTTCCTTTTCTGCCATAAAGTTGATAGAAAAAATACTGAAAAGTACAAAATTGAAAAAAATTATTTGCTTAATAAGTCTATTAATAAAGTTTTATCTTATGCAATAAGACACCTAAAAATTTGAAAAGACAAAATCATTCTTGTAAAAGAAATCAGAACCATTTGGATTTAGACTTTCTAGGGTTTTGGGGAATAATGTAAAATAATAAAGATTCCATTCCAATCTTTTTTGTTTTGTGTTTGAGACAGGGTCTCTCTCTGTCCCTCAGGCTGAAGTGCAATGGCGCCATCACAGCTTACTGCAGCCTCGACCTCCCGGGCTCAAGTGATCCTCCCACCTCAACCTCCCAAGTAGCTGGGACTACAGGTGCACACTACCATGCCCAGCTGATTTTTTTTTTAATAGAGATGGAGTCTCTTTATGTTGCCCAGGCTGATCTACAGCTTCTGAGCTCAAGTGATCTGCCCACATTGGCCTCCCAAAGTGCTGGGATTATTTGGGAAAGGTCTTATTCTAAAAATGCTTGGTTCGATTTAAATTCAGATTTTTTAGTATTCTTTGTATTCCAGTCATCAAGAAGAACTAGTTATTAGAATGAGCATTGAAAGCATAAAGTTCCTTTTGCATGTTCCCAAGCATTAGTCATCTTCCATTATTTCAAATCTTTTTCACAACAAATATTTTGCTTTTGATACTTAACATTAGGTCTCTGAGATAAAGAATAGGTAAACAAGAGAGTAAATCTAGAGGCATGGCTACTTTACTGTTATAACTGGTTATTTCCAAATCTCAGTCGTATTTACCTTATCCACTTCTCCCCTGGTATATAGACTAGCTTTTGTCCACCTTTGAACACTCACAACTGAACAGTTGGCTCCCAAAAGACAGTGCACAGTTCGGTGCCCTGAACTGTATTACATACTTTTCACAAGACACATTTCTTTTTCTATAGATTAAAATTCACCTATAGAAAACTGTTACTCATTTTCTTAAAACATAATCTCCAACTACATGCAAAGTAAAAGCATGATGTCTATTACTATGAGAAGGTCACCCTCTTCAAGGAGTTTATAGCACAGTGTTGTGTGGATCTCCTTTTTTTTTTTTT
>NW_012104255.1:1021395-1022829 GCF_000951045.1 Mandrillus leucophaeus
AAAAGAGAGAGAGACCGAGCCTTGCTCTGTCACCAGGCTGGAGTGCAGTGGTGCAATCTCGGCTCACTGCAACCTCCGCCTCCCGGGTCAAGTGATTCCCCGCCTCAGCCTTATGAGTAGTTGAGATCACAGGCACGCACCACCACGCCTGTCTAATTTTCTTTGTATATTAGTGGAGCCAGGGTTTTACCATGTTGGCCAGGATAGTCTTGATCTCCTGACCTCATGATCCACCTGCCCCAAAGTGCTGAGATTACAGGTGTGAGCCACCGCGCCTGGCCCACATGGCTAATTTTATTTTATTTTATTTTATTTTATTTATTTTTTGAGATGGACTCTCGCTCTGTCACCCAGGCTGGAGTGCAGTGGCGCGATCTTGGCTCAATGCAAGCTCTGCCTCCTGGGTTCACGACATTCTCCTGCCTCAACCTCCCCAGTAGCTGGGACTACAGGCGTCTGCCACCACGCCCGGCTAATTTTTTGTATTTTTAGTAGAGACGGGGTTTCACCGTGGTCTCGATCTCCTAACCTTGTGATCCGCCCGCCTCGGCCTCCCAAAGTGCTGGGATTACAGGCGTGAGCCACGGCGCCCGACCTTTTTTTTTTTTTTAATTCTTTTTTCTTTCTGTTCTTCAAAGTGGATTTATTAACCTGTTTTCTTGTTGGTTGATTATTTCTTTTTCCCACTAAAATCTCTTAATGGAACCCTCTATTTAATTTTTCACTTCAGATACTGTACTTTTAAGCTCTAGAATTTGCTTTTTAAAAACAACTTCCATCTCTATTTGGTGTGAGATATTGTTGTCACACTTTAATTTTTTTAGGCATAGTTTCCTTAAGTTTGAATATACGGTTTGTCCCTTGGTATATGTGGAGATCAGTCCCAGGACTCCTGCGTATGGTAAAATCCACACAGTCAAGTTCCACAGGTGGCCCTGAGGAATGCACATATATACAAAATGTCAGCCCTCCATATATGCAGGTTTCACTTCCCAGAATACTGTATTTTCTATCCATATTTGGTTGAAAACCATCCACATATAAGTGGACCTGCACAGTTCAAACCTGTTTTGTTCAAGGGTCAGCTGTATTTATAATAGCTGATATCAAAGCTTTGCCTACTAAATCCAAAATATAGGCCCCCTCCAGGATGTTTTTGTTGGGTCCCCCTTTTTCCTGCATGTGTGTCATACTTTCCTGTTTCTTTGCGTGTCTCTTAATTTTGTGGTGCAAACTGGACATTTTAAATCATATATTAAAGAACTCTAGTATCAGATTCTTCTACCCCTCAAGGGTTGTTGTTGTTTTTCTTGTTGCTATTTAGTGATTTTCCTAGACAAATTTTACATTCCCTGCAGTGTATGGCCATTGAATTCCCTGCTAGATTTTCTTTTTCAAAGAAACATAGTCTTGCTCTGTTGCCCAGGCTGGAGT
>NW_012104255.1:1023833-1027251 GCF_000951045.1 Mandrillus leucophaeus
CCTCCCGAGTAGCTGGGACTACAGGCGTCTGCCACCACGCCCGGCTAATTTTTTGTATTTTTAGTAGAGATGGGGTTTCACCGTGTTAGCCAGGATGGTCTCGATCTCCTGACCTCGTGATCCACCCGGCTCGGCCTCCCAAGGTGCTGGGATTACAGGTGCCCGGGCCCACATGGCTAATTTTTAAAATTTTTGTAAAGATGGGGTCTTGCTCTGTTGTCCAGGCTGGTCTCAAACTCCTGGCCTCAAGAGATACTCTTACCTCAGCCTCCTAAAGTTCTGGGATTACAGGCATGAGCCAATACACCTGGCCTCCCTGTTGGAATTGTTTTTATTTATTTATTTTTTAATTTTTAAGCCTGGTTTCCCAAGGTTCACATCTGAGCCAGTACCGTTTAGTGATGAGCCATGATTGGTCAGAAGAGTTCACTAAGTGCCTTGCCTGGATATCTTTTCCAAAGGGATCTCTGTTAGAGATCAAACTTCAGACAGTTTACAAGACAAGACAACCTTTGATTTACTTCCTGCTTGCCTAGGAACTCAAGGTCAACCAGAAGTGAGTGATTGGCACCTTCTCCTTTCTTAGGTCTTTTGTGGGCATGTCAGACTTTTATATTCCCAAGAATATGTTAGAGGTTTTCAAAGTTTCTTATGGTCATCTAGTTCTCCCAGAATTCCCTTTTAATTCTAGTCTAGGTTCTTATTTGCCCCAACTGAAATCTCAGCCTTAGGCAGCTGAGTTGTTACCTGCACTTTCCCATAGTCTCAGTAATGCCTTGCAGGTAGCACCCTACTCTCTATTCCACTATGCTCTTCCACTGCCAGGTGAGCAGAGCTTTGAGTGAAATCAAATATCCACCACACTTGGGAAACAGAAATCTTTCCAGGGTGCTGCAAAATACTGACTGTGCACTGGAAATGGTGTTTTTAAGGGAGCTCAAAAAGAGGTCTGATTGCTCCATGGTGTGCAGTGCTGCTGTTTGTTGGCTACCACAACCCTGAGCTGGGGAGCAAGGGGGAATGAGAATTGCCCCAGGTCAAAATGTCACAGATGCCAGTAGTTTCCACAGTTTATCTTTCATAGAGGTTTTTAGTTTTGTTCTATGGCTTTGGATAATTGTCAGGGGTGGTTGGTTCTAGCTGTTTTGCCTATATTTTTATTGTTTTTGAAGGCAAGAAAGTTTACCCAGGCCCTTATTCTGCATTTTTAGAAGTCCATCTTCTCCTTCCTTTTCTATTTTCTGAAGAGTTTGTCTTGAGTTGGTATTATTTCTTCTTTAAATACCTGGGAAATTTTTCCAATGAAACCATCTGGGCTCAGAGATTTCTTTTTTGGGAGGTTTTTAACTACAAACTTTTCAAACTTTTGGTCAGGCGTGGTGGCTCATGCCTGTAATCCCAGCACTTTGGGAGGCCAAGGCGGGAGGATCATCTGAGGTCAGGAGTTTGAGACCAGCCTGGCCAACATGGCAAAACCCCATGTCTACTAAAAATACAAAAATTAGCCAGGCGTGGTAGCGGTGGCACGCGCCTGTAATCCCAGCTACCAGAGAGGCTGAGACAGGAGAAGCGCTTGAACCCAGGAGGTAGAGGTGGCAGTGAGCTGGGATCGCGCCACTGCCCTTCAGCCTGGGTGACAGAGTGATACTCCATCCCAAAAAAAATCACACTCTTCAATAGTAGTTATAGGATTATTTAGATTACGTATTTCATGTTGGGTGAGTTTCAGTAGTTTGTGGTTTTGGGGGGGACTTGTTCCATTTTGTCTATGCTGTTGAATTTTTGTGTTTACAGATAATATGAACATTATGTTTAATATCTGGGGAATGATATTACCTTTCATTCCTGATATTTAATTTGTCTTCTTTTTTTCTTTGTGATTCTTAATAGTTTATCAGTTTTATCTTTACAAAAGATCCAGTATTTGCTTTTATTGATTTTTTTCTCTGTTGTTTTCCGATTTTAAATTGTATGGATTTCTGCTCTTTATTATTTTCTGCCTTCTACATGCCTTGTGTTTATTTTGATCATTTTTTTCCCCTAGTTTCTTTTTTTTCTTTTTTTTTTTGAGACGGAGTCTCACTCTGTCGCCCTGGCTGGAGTGCAGTGGCGCCATCTCGGCTCACTGCAACCTCCGCCTCCCGGTTTCAAGAGATTCTCCTGCCTCAGCCTCCCGAGTAGCAGAGATTACAGGCCCCCGCCACTACGCCCAGCTAATTTTTTTATTTTTAGTAGAGACTCGGTTTCACCATGTTGACCAGGCTGGTCTTGATCTTCTGACCTTGTGATCCGCCCACCTCAGCCTCCCAAAGTGCTGGGATTACAGGTGTGAGCCACTGCTCATTATCTCTTATTTTTGCCCTTTAAAATCATTTGGGAGGCCGAGGCAGCAGGATTACTTGAGGCCAGGATTTCAAGACCGCCCCTGGCCACACAGTGACACCTCATATCTACAGAAAATTTTTTTAAAAATTAGCCAGTCATGGTAGCGCATGCCTGTAGTCCCAGCTACACAGGAGGCTGAGGTAGGAGGATTGCTTAATCCTGGGAGGTCGAGGCTGCAGTGAACAGTGATTGCAACACTGCACTCCATCCTGGGTGACGGAGTGAGACCCTTTTTAACAAAAAAGAAACCAAGATTTGAGTGCTTGAGGTATCATTGCTTCTAGGCCCTCTTAGCTGATAAAGAACTATACATATGTATACTAATATATATATACACACACACACCCCCACCTATGAATATTTCTATAGGTAATCATCCGTATCTATATTAAGGTAAATTTGCATTCATATTGATGTCTCCAACTCTACTCCATTGCCACATGGATCATTCTGCCCTTATCGACTTATCTATTTGCTTATCTGTAACCTCCCACTCCAGAAGTGAGAAACCTGGCTCCCACCATCCTCCAGCCATTTACTTGTTTAATTCCAGTAAACAAGTATTGTAGTTTCAGAATTTTAACCCAAACCCTAGTGGGAAACACTTTCATCAAGCAGAATACAATGCTTATGTACAGTTTCTTTTGCCTTCAGTATTACATGTGCCACTCATTTCCAAAGTTATATAGTTCAGCATCTGTTCTTCTACCCCCTTATATGAGGTTGCTTCATACGTTTTCAATATAGTTAGATGCTTTTGTCATATTCTACATTCCCTTCTGGGATTCCCTGACCTCCTAAATTACTTTTTAAATTTGCATATATTAAGGTTCATTCTTTGTGCCTTTTCTGTGCATTTTGACAAATACATTCTATCCTGGGATCTCATGACCTCCTAAATGATTTTTTTTTTTTTTTTTTTTTTTTATTTTACATAAATTGAAGTTTATTTTTTGTACTCCAGTATTCCCTAGGTTTCGATATATTATATTTTCTGTTGTTGCTGTTGTTGCTGTTGCTAAGACGGAGTCTC
>NW_012104255.1:1027507-1037122 GCF_000951045.1 Mandrillus leucophaeus
AGCCACCGCGCCCGGCCGTATATTTTCTTTTTTTTTTTTTAAGTTCTAAATGTTTTCTAATTTCCCTTGAGACTTCCTCTTTGATCCATGGATTATTGGTAGTGTGTTGTTTAATTTTGAAGAGTTTGAAGATTTTTCTCATTATCTCTCTTTTTTTGTTTTTTTGTTGTTGTTGTTGTTTTTGAGATGGGGAGTCTCGCCCTGTTGCCCAGGCTGGAGTGCAGTGGAGCAGTCTTGGGTCACTGCTACCTCCGCCTTCCAGGATCAAGCAATTCTCTTGCATCAGCCTCCCGAGTAGCTGGGACTACAGGCACCCGCCACCACGCCTGGCTAATTTTTGTATTTTTAGTAGAGACGATGTTTCACCATATTGGCCAGGCTTGTCTTGATCTCCAGACCTTGTGATCCTCCCGCCTCAGCCTCCCAAAGTGCTGGGATTACAGGTGTGTGCCACCACTCATTATCTCTTATTTTTGTACTTTAAAATCATTATCGTTAGAGAACCATCCAGTCAGCCTGAGATGTGTGGAGTTTTTTTTCTTTTTTTTCTTTTTTTCTTTTTTTTTTTTTTGAGACAGAGTCTAGTTCTGTTCCCCGGGCTGTATTGCAGTGGCGTGATCTCAACTCACTGCAACCTCTGCCTCCCAGGTTCAAGCGATCCTCCCACCTCAGCCTCCCGAGTAGCTGGGATTACAGGTGTGCATCACCACACCTGGCTAATTTTACTATTTTTAGTAGAGACAAGGTTTCACCATGTTGGCCAGGCTGGTCTCAAACTCCTGACCTCACTTGGCCTCCCAAAGTGCTGGGATTATAGGTGTGAGACACCACGCTCAGCCTGACATGTGGAGAATTTATCAAGTCCCCATGGCTATCTCACTTCTCAGATCTCCCTATTAAGCTCAGGCTAATGGAGTACCTGCTTCTAAAGTTCCAAATCAAGTGAATCCCCTATGGTAGCAGCAACAGCAGCCAAACTTATTGTTTTCTCAGAATGCCCCACTTTGGTAGAATTGCTGGGCAACAGAACTGGGTGGGGGTGATGGGAACAGCCTTATGCAAAAACACCACGGATTGCACAGTTCTTACCTGAAAAGTTCAGTAGTTTTCACGAATAAATGCTTCTGATTTTGTTGTATTCCTTAGGACAAATTCTGGAGTACTAAAATGGTTGTTTTTGAATTTTGTCCAATTTTAGGATTGCTTTTGAGGGAGGTTTCTTAACATCCTCACTCTGTCATGCTGGAAGCCAGAAATTATCTTTTTTAGTAGGCAGGAAGGAGAGTATGTGATTATTGTACTTGTTAAATTAACTTGTTTATTAAAATATTTAGATGGTTTCCAAACCAGGCTTTGTTATTTATGTGTTTATTTTTTAGAGACAGGGTCTTGCTTTGTCACCCAGGCTAGAGTACAGTGGCTCAGTCATAGCTCACTGTAACTTCAAACTCTTGGGCCCAAGCAGTCCTCCTGCCTCAGCCTTCCAAGTAGCTAGGGCTATAGGCGTGTACCACTGTGCCTGGCTAATCTTTTTTTAAATATTTTTTTTAGAGATGGGGTCTTGCTATGTTGCCCAGGCTGATTTCAAACTCCTGACCTCAAGCAGTCCTCCTGCCTCTGCCTCCAGAGTCATTGGGATTACAGGTGTGAGCCACTGTGCCAGGCCCTCGAACCAGATTTAGTATAAAAATGGTCATGTCTTCTTAAGTAGGAACTAAATTATCTTCATTTTCTCTTTCTTTTTATAACTCATGGAGGCCACGTTCACAAAGACAGGGTGCTCCACACGTACCTTCCAGTAGTTTTGTTACTTTATTGCCTCTCAAAGGAACAGGTGATTTCATATTTCTAGCTCTAATAGTGCTCTTTCAAAACTTGCTGACATTTCATCTTTTCCCATTTGGCCAAGATTGGTGAACACATTTGTTGGCCTTAGCACAGCATTTCATAAGTTGTCAGCAGGGAGTTAATAGGTGTTACATGGTCAAATGCGAAATGCGTTATTAAGTAATATAAATACCAGTCTCTCTACTGTAGAATTTCTTAGGTCCTTTAATGTGCTAATATGAACTGAGAATGTCCAAGAAAGGAAATAATATACAAAATCTCCCAAAACCATTTTACCAGGGAACCCATTTTAAGAAGCAGTGCTTGGCCAGGTGCAGTGGCTCATGCTTGTAATCCCTATACTTGGGGAGGCTGAAGTGAGCGGATCACCTGAGGTCAGGAGTTCGAAACCAGCCTGGCCATCATGGCAAAACCCTGTCTCTACTAAAAATACAAAAATTAGCCAGGCGTGGTGGCAGGCACCTGTAATGCCACCTACTCGGGAGGCTCAGACAGGAGAATAGCTTAAATCCAGGAGGCGGAAGTTGCAGTGAGCTGAGTTCACGCCACTGCACTCCAACCTGGGTGACGGAGCAAGACTCCGTCTCAAAAAAAAAAAAAAAAGGCACTGCTTAACATGTATATATCCTTCCCTGCCCACAATTATACATGTTTTGTTGGAAACATGAGTTGATACATGGTTTTGCAATGTTTATTTATTTATTTATTTTTTTTTTTTTTTTTTTTTTTTTTTTTTTTTTTTTTTTTAGACAGAGTCTCACTCTGTCACCCAGGCTGGGGTGCAGTGGTGTGGTCTCGGCTCACTGCAACTTCTGCCTCCCAGGTTCGAGTGATTCTCTTGCCTCAGCTCCCGAGTAGCTGGGACTACAGGTGTATGCCAACATGCCTGACTAATTATGGTATTGCAATGTAATGGTATCTACAATGTATTTGTGTAGTTAACTTATAATATGAGCATTATGGTAAACTGTACAGAATAGAGCCAACATAACAGACATGAGACTACTATCTTTAGAGAGGCCTGCCGGCAAGATTGGCCCTTGGCTGGTATGTGGAAACTTGGTTTCCCTCTGTTCCCTAACCGGTAAGTAGTTCACTTTGCCTGGTTTGTTGGTACAAATAATGTGATTTATGCTGAACACATGTTTTCCTCCTCAGAGTCTGGAATTTTGGTATGTGCCTCTGAGACCAGGCCCCAGTGAAAACTGTGGTCACTAAGTCTCTAATGGGCTTTCCTGGGTAGAAATGTGTACACCTGTTGCTGTATTTTTTTTGTTGCTGTAGAAAGGATAGGGAGAGAACATATGGAAGTCTGATCATGAATTTCTCTAGACTCCTGTCTTTTCCCTTTGCTGACCGTAATGTGTATCTTTCACTGTAATAAACCTTAGCTATGAATCTGAGTCCCTGGAGACCTGGTGAATCACGGAATGTGTGGGTGGTCTGGGAGATCCCAAGATATAATAAAAATATTGCATGTATTAGGCTGGGCATGTGGCTCATGCCTGTACTCCCAGCACTTTGGGAAGCCAAGGCAGGCAGATCACTTGAGCTCAGGAGTTTGAGACCAGCCTGGGCAATATGTCGAAATCCCATCTCTACAAAAAATACAAAAATTAGTTGGGCATGGTGGCACACGCCTGTAATCACAGCTACTCAAGAGGCTGAGGTGGGAGGATTGCTTGAGTCCAGGAGTGTGACAGAGCCAGACCCTGTCTAAAAACGTATATATTGGGCCAGACGTGGTTGCGCACACCTGTAATACTAGCACTTTGGGAGGCCAAGGCGGGTGGATCACGAGGTCAGGAGATGGAGACCATCCTGGCTAACACAGTGAAACTCCGTCTCTACTAAAAATAAAAAAATTAGCCAGGCGTGGTGGCGGGCGCCTGTAGTCTCAGCTGCTTGTGAGGCTGAGGCAGGAGAATGGCGTGAACCCGGGCGGCGGAGCTTGCAGTGAGCCGAGGTCACACCACTGCACTCCAGCCTGGGCGACAGAGCCAGACTCCATCTCAAAAAAAAAAAAAAAAAAAAAGTATATATTACATATATTATCTTAATCCTCAGAACATCTCTGTAAGGTAGATAAATATTAATGTTTGTCTTTTTTAGGTGAAGAGACTGAGGTTAGTGAGGTTAAGTAACTTCTTTTGGGTCTCAGTTAATAGGTGAGAGAATCCAAATCTGTCTGACTTCAAAGCCTTGGCTCTTAACTATTATACTGCATTGCTTCCCAAAACCATAAATTGTACCTGTAGTGGGTTGAGGCGAATGAATGATGATAGTGGTCTGAGAATACTTCATGCAGAAGATGGGATTTGAGTTGGTCTCGAAGGATAAATGGGCTGGCCAGGTGCGGTGGCTCAGGCCTGTAATCCCAGCACTTTGGGAAGCTGGGGCGGGTGGATCACCTGAGGTCAGGAGTTCGAGACCAGCCCGACCAACATGGTGATACCCCATCTCTCATAAAAATGCAAAAAATAGCCGGGTGTTGTGGTGCACACTTGCAATCCCAGCTACTCGGGAGGCTGAGGCAGGAGAATTGCCTGAACCTGGGAGGCAGAGGTTGCAGTGAGCCGAGATTGTGCCATTGCACTCTAGGCTGGGCAACAAGAGCAAAACTCCATCTCGCCAAAAAGAGAAGAAAAAAAAAAAGAAGGATAAATGGGCAGAATTGAAATTAACGGAAGTGGAAAGAGTATTGTCAGTAGATACAATTTCATGATATTAAGGCATGTAAATGGTAAAAATGCAAGATTTGCGAGAAAGACATATAACTTTCAAATAGTTGGGTGAAATGGAGGATTTACAGTAGAAAGTTTTCCTTCTATACTTAAAAAAATTTGGGCCGGGCGCGGTGGCTCACACCTATAATTCCAGCACTTTGGGAGGCCGAGGAGGGTGGATCATGAGGTCAGGATATCGAGACCATCCTGGCTAACACAGTGAAACCCCATCTCTACCAAAAATACAAAAAATTAGCCAGGCGTGGTGGCAAGCGCCTGTAGTCCCAGCTACTCGGGAGGCTGAGGCAGGAGAATGGCGAGAACCCAGGAGGCGGAGCTTGCAGTGAGCAGAGATCGCACCACTGCACCCCAGCCTGGGTGACAGAGCAAGACTCTGTCTCAAAAAAAAAAAAAATTTGGCAGCTGCTACAGCATGTTTATGTTAGTGTTTAGTGTAAGATAATCTGATCTAAAACAATTATATATTTAAGCTTAATAAGTGATACATGTTAGTTTAAGGATAATAAATAAAATAATGTACTTGTTCTGCAAGGACAACCATGATTTCCCAGGTCTTTGCCACCTAAACAAGTGGGAATCCTGGTAGTGTTAGCAGTAAAGAAGTGTGGAAGCTTTTTTTTTTTTTTTAAGCAGCATTTTAGCTGAAAACAGCATTTCACTCATATTATTTTTTACTTATTTACTGTTTTGAGACATGGTCTTGCTCTGTTGCCCAGGCTGGAGTGCAGTGGTGCGATCTTGGCTCACTGCAACCTCCACCTCATAGGTTCAAGCGATTCTCCTGCCTCAGCCTCCCGAGTAGCTGGGATTACAGGTGCGTGCCACCATGCCCAGCTAATTTTTGTATTTTTAGTAGAGACAGGGTTTAACCATGTTGGTCAGGCTGGTATCGAACTCCTGACCTCATGTGATCCACCCACCTCGGCCTCCCAAAGTGCTGGGATTACAGGCGTGAGTCACCGTGCCCAGCCTTCATTCATATTAATCTGGTGGTAGTTTGAAGAATATATTGGCTAGAGCCAAGGAGTGAGTCCATTTAGATCATTGCAATCATAGTAGTCTATGCATGAGATAATTAAGAGCTTATAGAATGGTAGAAATGAAAGTGGACAAAAGACATTGTATAGGAGGTATTTCATGACGTAGTGATGGACTGGATATGTGTGTATTGGTGGGGAGATCCAAAGGATATGAGTTTGAGTGGTTTGGAAAAAAATTCAGTATCTTTAACAGAAGTATGACATTTAAGCCAATTGTCATGTCAGGATTGTGATAGGTTTGACCCCAGGTGTATTGACTTGAATTATTTATTTATTTTTTAATTTAATTTTTTTTTGAGACAGGGTCTCACTGTCACCCAGGTTGGAATGTAGTAGCGTGATCATAGGTCACTGTAACCCTGCACTCTTGGGCTCAATCAAGCCTCCCACCTTAACCTCCCAAGTAGCTGGGACTACTGGTGTGTGCCACCATGCCCAGCAAGTTTTTTTTGAGATGAGATCCTCCTATGTTGCCCAGGCTGGTCTTGAACTCCTGGCCTCAAGCAATCCTCCTGTGTCAGCCTCCTAAAGTGCTAGGATTACAGGTGTGAGTCACTGTGCCTGGCCTGAATTGAATAATTTATTAACATCCAAGTAGAAAAATACATTTGGGAGTTGGTTGTGAGATTGTGATTGAAGAGAGAAATCAAGGGATAGGATAAGAGATAGAAATAATGCAGTGGAGTGATCACTGAAACTGTCTGAATATAGGCATCACCTTGGGAGAAAGAACAAAAAAGAACATCAAGGACTGAACTCTGGTTTTATTCTTTTCATCAATAAGAAATGAATATTAAAGAACACGTTTGAAGTTAATATGTTATTACTACCTATCATAAACCACGTTTGCATAGTACTTATTTTAATATGCATTGATTGGGTACTTTCTGGCTTGTGAGCTTTGAATTAAGTGGTCTTTTATATTATGATATGAATAACTTTTAGATGAAATCAATAAATAAATGATCCTGCCTTATGTAAACCATAGTTAGATACTGAATAACATTCAAATAGCATTTTTTTCCTTTTCATATGGCACATTGTTCTTGATAACTTTGTGTGTGTGTGTAGTTGTTCTTTCTATTGCCTGCTTAAGAGACACAGTCTCGCTTTGTCGCCCAGGCTGGAGTGCAGTGGTTGCTGCCCTAGCCCCTGTTTCATTTAAATACTTGTTTCGGTTTGTTAATTATTTTTTCCTCCACTTGTTGGCTATTGTGCCACTAGTGCAGCAGCCTTAATTACTGCCAATTGAGTATTTAAGATAACTTGTTAGACCAGAGTTATACACAAGAAGAGTCCTAACATTGTATTTCCCTTACTGGAGAAATGTTCTTTTTCTCCCTCCCACCCAGAAATGTTTTTTTTTTTTGTTTTTTTTTTTTTTTTTTTTGAGATGGAATCTCACTCTGTCCCCCAGGCTGGAGTGCAATAGCATGATCTCAGCTCACTGCAACCTCCGCCACCCAGGTTCAAGCAATTCTCCTGCCTCAGCCTCCTGAGTAGCTGGGATTACAGGCACCCACTACCGTGGCCGCCTAATTTTGTATTTTTGGTAGAGACAGGGTTTCACCATGTTGGCCAAGCTGCTCTCAAACTCCTGACCTCAGGTGATCCACCCACCTTGGCCTCCCAAAATGATTGGATTACAGGCGTGAGCCACTGTGCCAGCCCCAGAAATTTTCTTAAATTAATGACATTTAGACCTAATCTCTCTGCAACAAATGTTTTAGAAGCTGAAGGGATTGGGCACAAAAATATTTCTAAGAGAAGATGGATAGGCAAAACTGTGGGCATTGATATGTTCCTGTTTCTGGCTATCTTCTCTTTTTAATCCCACCTGCTGACATTCTTCTAGGTTGAGAACAGAGTCTATAAAAGCTTCAGCTCCAGAGTCTTCCCCAACTTTGTTGTGTTCTTTGCTCCCTCGCTGGAATAAGCAGAGAATTAGTTGAGTGTGCAAAGGAATAACAAGAAGAAATGATGCTTTTATTATAGACTGACTTTTGGGTCTCAGGATTTTATGTCCTAGAAAAATTGGGATTCCAACAAGTTGGTATGTCATTTTGATATATCATGGTTGCCCCACATTAGTAAATGTTGTTATAAAACTCTTGTATATGTGAATGTTCTGATTAATTCATTAAACTCTTCTTATACAACATTATTGTGTTTCCCTTTAATATTTAAGGCTGGGAGCAGTGACTCACACCTGTAATCCCAGCACTTTGGGAGGCAGAGGCAGGGAGATCACTTGAGGTCAGAGGATTGAGACCAGCCTGGCCAACATGGTGAAATCCATCTCTACCAAAAATACAAAAATTAGCCGGGCGTGGTAGCGCATGCCTTGATTCCAGCTACTCGGGAGGCTGAGGTGTGAGAATCGCTTGAACCCAGGAGGCAGAGGTTGCAGTGAGCCAGGATCGCGCCACTGCACTCCAGCTTGGGTGACAAAGCGAGACTCTGTCTAAAACAAACAAACAAAAATATTTAATCACCTTTGAATCTAAATTTTCAGTAGCACAGAGTTCATAGAAAATCACAGACTATGCATATGCAATCATTGAGATTGTCATGTTTCCCTTTTTAAGAAATATCTTCTTCCATTTCCTACTTTATTATATCAGTTGGCATTTATTTTATTGTATTATTATTTTTTGAGACAGAGTCTTGCTCTGTTGCCCAGGCTGGAATACAATGGTGTGATTTCGGCACACTGCAACCTCCGCCTCCTGGGTTCAAGCAATTCTCCTGCCTCGGCCTCCCGAGTAGCTGGGATTACAGGCGCACCCCCACACCCAGCTAATTTTTGTATTTTTAGTAGGATGGGGTTTCATCATGTTGGCCAGCCTGGTCTCGAACCCCTGACCTCAGGTGATCCACCCACCTTGGCAGTTGGCATTTATGATGGAGTACAACGTAAGCCCACTGACCTGACAGTCAGGATATCTGGATTCTAGCCCCAGCATGTAACTCCAGTTGTTAATCTTCTGGGTCCCAGTTTCTCCGTCTATAAAACAGAGTGATACTTGTGTATATCACAGGCCTGTTATAAGTTTCAAAAAGTATTAATATGGAAGCTTCTTGCATTACCTCTTGCAATTTTTTTTTGTATTTTTTCGTGATTAAAAGAAGTACCATAACAAATGTGTAAGACATCTTCACGTGCTTGTTAAATCCCTGGAACTGTTATTATGCTTAAATTCACAACTGTATTTCCTAAAATTAATTTTAGACCCACTCTGTTAAGTTTTTGGCTTATAATTCAGTCAGAGGAATTGGAACTCTATGAATATTTTCTATGAGAATGATATCGTAAGCATGAGTAATAGTACTCAATTATGATGTAAAGACTTAGTGTGATGTTCAGATTAGGAAAGTATACTTATGGAATTCTCTATAATTGATTTCTTTCATTTATTTGAACATCTTATGCTCCACAACTCATGAGGTTCATCAAACTATCTGTGCCTTCATTTCTGCTATTCTGGATACACATTCATCTTTTTAAATCCTAGACAGAAATACCGGTAAAAAATAAAGTAAGATTCTAGTTTTCTGAAGCTTCTTGAAAGTCAGTATGGTATATTGAAAAGATAGAGTGTCTTTGTCTAGGCTTTAGAGTTCCAGGCCTGTCTCTGCTGGTAATTAGTTGCAAGAACTTGGGCATGTCATTTTACTTATTCTGGGCCTTGTTTTCCCATTATAAAAGTGGCTTGCACTAGACCTTTTTTTTTGTTTTTAACATTCTGTGATTCTTTTTTAACTCTTCTAAGTATCTATCTGAGGGAGCTGATGAAAAGACTAGAGTTTATACTAATTTTTATGAGTACTATTTATTACACTTGATTTATACCTAAGGTAACCATATAATTTGCTGTCCAAACAAGAGGAAACTTTCTTTTTGTTTTTGTGTGTGTGGTTTTTTTTTTTTTTTTTTTTTTTTTTTTTTTTTGTTTTGAGATGGAATCTCACTCTGTCCC
>NW_012104255.1:1037219-1056507 GCF_000951045.1 Mandrillus leucophaeus
AGTAGAGATGAGGTTTCACCATGTTGGCCAGGCTGGTCTTGAACTCCTGACCTCGTGATCCACCCGCCTCAGCCTCCCAAAGTGTTGAGATTACAGGCGTGAGCCACTGCGCCCAGCCAAGAAGAAACTTTTGAGAGTGAAAGGGTGTACTGTTAGCAATTACTCCAGGACAACAGCTTTAAACCAGGATGTCTCAGGTAAACTAGAGTGTGTGTTCACCCTAATTGCACCCCATGTGTGGTTCTGTTAACGGCATTGTTGGCCAAAGAGCTATCTGATTATCAGTTTTAATTCCTTTTCATGGTTTCCCTGTTTTTTGTTTTTTGTTTTTTCCTTATAGATCCACTGTGTGTGGAGAGTAATGCAGCATCATGCCAACAGTCTCCAGCCAGTAAAAAAGGGATGTTCACAGATGACTTACACAAACTGGTGGATGACTGGACAAAGGAAGCAGTAGGAAATTCTCTTATTAAGCCAAGTTTAAACCAACTTAAACAAAGTCAACACAAACTAGAGACAGAAAACTGGAACAAAGTATATGAAGTAAGTTGTTTATACCCGATTTACTTTATTTACAAGAACTAAAACCATAAAAATTGATGCACTTAGGCCTATAGTTACAGTCACTATGAGAGGGTGGTATGACTTGATAACATAGAGACTTTTATCGTTTTTTAGATTCATTATGTCTTTGAGCAAATTATATTTTAGACCATGAGTCAGTAAACTTTTGGGGGGAAGGAGCCAGTTAGTTAATATTTTAGGCTTTTCAAGCTATACTATTACAACTACTCAACTCTGTTATAGTGCAAAAGCAGCCATAGAGAATATATAACCAAATGGGCATGACTTTGTTCCATTAAAACCTTATTTACAAAAAGACGTGGTAGGCTGTGGTTCGCTGACCCTTGTTTTAGACTGTTCTATTTAAAAAAAAAAAAAAATCCAGCAAGGATCAAAGAAGAAAGCATCTGGAATGAAGGCTAATTCAGTACAGTGTTCCAAGAAGAGTTTGGGTTTTAAGGAAAAGTTTTCCTATGTTTCACATCAATATTCTTAGATCTGATAAGTTATTTGTTCATTATGAAAAAGAATTTTAAAGTTCTTTAAGCTAGAATATTATAAGAGGTGTTTTAAAGAAAAGATGCCTAGTTATTGCATGTGCCCTTAGTCAGGTGTACATGCAATGAAATGAAGAAAGATGCCCACAGTGCATTCTGGAGTAGGAAGAAGTCAGGCTTAGAGAACAGCATACATAGTATAATATAATTTATGCAAAATTATATACATTAGATATGCATAAATATGAAAAGCCATGAAAAATATGCTGGATGGTGGAATTTAGGCCTTATTTTACCTCATACATTTCTGTGTTTTTGTATTTTTAAAGTAAGTGACTTTTTTTTTCAAAATGAGTAAACCTATTAAAATGGAATCAGGGCTTAGAATTTTAACCCCTTTAATTGAAAGAGATTTATCTCTGTGTGTTATATTTGTGTACATGTATTTTTATACATATATCGTCATATAGTTTGTTAAAGGAATAATGCATTTATTGTTAATATTGAATAAAAATTTTCAAAATCCTCGATTTCCCAAATTAGTGAGCAGTATATCCCCTTGGGAGCTCTGTATATTTATCTTACTTGTGGCACCAATTTATACACAGATAGCATCACCATTGTGAAAACTGGAAGCCTTTAGAGGCAAATTTCAAGACATAAATGCATTTGTACTGCCAGTGAGAGAACCTCTGAGTACTGTGTGAATGGAGGCTTTTGTTGACTAGTTGGAGGGCTGTTTACTGGAGTATAATGGAGGATGTTTGGAGGAAGGGTGAGTAGAAAATGGTGTGTGAATAAAAGTAGTGAAGGTCATTTAACAGACTTGGGTTCTAATGTCACCTCAGTCACTTACTAGTTGTGTGACTTTAGAAAAGTCATTTGATCTATCTCTGCCTCAGTTTTCATGTCTTTCAAACAGAATACCTGCCTTACAGGATTAGTATGAGGATTAAATGAGATAACACCTATGAAGCTGTACCTTTATAGGTGCTACATAGTAGGTACCCTATATATAGTAACTGTTTTTATATTTGTAGGTTCAGTTGGTTATATCTTTTGTGTGGCAAGCCCATCTCACTAATGCTCTGACATTTTACTGCTCTGTATCCTTACTTAGAAATACTTGTTTGCTTAACAGTTACGTACCAAGCCCTCCGCTAGACATGGGTTTGGTGAGTAAAAACAAGTGTGATCCCTACCCTCATGGAATTTATGCTCTGCTAAGACAGTTAGTTAGACATAACAGAATTGCATATACAAATATAAAATTGCAACTGTAATAAGAACTACAAAAGAAAGATATAGGCTACAATAAGGGAAATTTGACCTCTTAAAGGAAGGTCAAGGAAAGCTTCACTGAGCAAGTGATGATTAAGCAGAGATCTGAAGGATGAATAGGTGTTAACTAGGTGAAAAGAGGAGGGAATAATGATTCCATGTGGAAAGGATCACATATGCAAAAGCCCTGTATGAGGAAAGGAGCATGAAGGGATTGAAAGTAGGCCAGTTTGGCTGAAGTGAAGTTAGTTAGCAAAGAGGAGTTAGTGCACAATGGATCTAAGGTAGATGGAGTCTTAAAAGTGTAATGATAAGGAACTTTGTATTTTTTGTTAGTTAGTTTGTTTGTTTTTATTTTTTTGAGATGGAGTTTCACTCTTGTTGCCCAGGCTGGAGTGCAATGGCGCGATCTCCACTCACTGCAACCTACGCCTCCCAGGTTCAACAATTCTCCTGCCTCAGCCTCCTGAGTAGCTGGGATTACAGGCGCTCGCCACCATACCCGGCTAATTTTTGAGTTTTTAGTAGAGACAGGGTTTCATCATGTTGGCCAGGCTGGTCTCGAACTCCTGACCTCAGGTGATCCACCCGCCTTGGCCTCCCAAAGTGCTGGGATTACAGGCGTGAGCCACCACGCCCAGCCGTCTGTATTTTAAGAAAGATGAATAGCCATTTAAGCCCTAGGGTTGACATGATCAGACTTGTTTTTTGAAAAAATGACTCTGACTCAAGCAAGAGAAAAGGATTATTTATTGGAGGTAAGGGTAGATGTTGGCAGACCAGTTAAGAGTTAGTCTTAACTGGTCTGGAAAATGGGAAAAGTTGAGTTGAAAAGAAGTGAACAGATTCCAAAAAATGCTTAAGAGATTAAATGGACAAGATTTGGTGATGGAATGGATGTATGGTGAAGGGGAAGTATGAAGGCTAGGTTTCTGGCTCACATAACTAGATACTATGCTAGTGTACCAATCACCGAGATGGGGAATGTGAGCAGTGTGCTTTGGTAGGGAAAGATCACACATTTGATTTCCACGCATTTGTTTCTGAGATGCCTTTGAAATATCCAAGAGAAAATGTATAACCTCTCCAATTTGTCTTCTTTTAAAAATCAGGTTATCTGTAAACTAATAATGTTCATGATATAATTTAATCAGTGCAGAAAAGTACAAATTTTAAAATATCACCTTCAAATCCCACCACCCAGAAATAATTTTCATTAACTTCAGATAAACATCATGTCAAATATCTTTCTATGTACATATGCATGGAAATAACTATAAAAGTGTAAGGCAGGGAAGATGGCATTAATTAAGGTACATAATTATGGTTAGCACACAGAAAGGTACTCCAAAAATGGTAGTCCCTGATAGTAATAATAGGAATAGTATGCCAAAAAGACTAGGAAGGAATATTAATTTGTGCAGCAGCAATAGAAAAAAAAAGAATAGGAAGGAATATAGACTGATAAAAGCATATACCAAATAAACTGATCTTTTGTTTTTATTTTTGTTTTTGTTAGAATACTCCATCTACTATGGGCTACACATCAACATGGATTTCTTCTCTGTCCCAAATCCGTGGAGCTGTCCCAACTTCCTTGCCACAAGGACTCTCACTCCCTTCATTTCCTGGGCCATTATCATCATATGGAATGCCTCATGTTTGTCAGTATAATGCTGTGGGTGGGGCGGGGTATCCAGTACAGTGGGTAGGAATTTCAGGAACAACACAACAGTCTGTAGTAATTCCCACCCAATCTGGGGGACCATTCCAGCCAGGGAATATGCAGGCATTTCCAACTTCATCAGTGCAGAATCCTGCCACAATCCCTCCTGGTCCTAAATGAATCAGAGTAGATTATGATAAGGGAGGTTTTTTCAGAATTATTTTCAGGACACCTAAGATATTAAAGTTTCTTCTTCTTGGGTTCTGTCATATTTTCCCTCATTTGAGTTTACTTTAGACTATATATTTTTTGTTCCAGTGTGGTATTTGATACAGCTCATCATTCTGTAGAAATGTGCAGTTTGCACATAGAACACTGCACACAGAAATGTTTTTTCACTTCAAATTCTATCCTCTTTGATACTTGATTTTTTTAAAAATACTGTTCAGAATGCTTTAATAAGCTCAGCTTGAGCATTACCATTTCCAGGACACTTTCCATGAATTGTTGAGAAGCTCCCCAGCCCCACCTTTTTTTTTACTGCTGCTATCTGCAGCTGGATACTTTTCTTTAAAAATGTTTAAAAATTATTTAGACTGATTCTTCCCAAATGTGGATGAACTGAGACCCTCCATCAGCCAGAGTCTTATGGGATCTTCACATGTTTGTCTTAGGTTTACCTTTCACAGAAGGCAGGGTAACTTGCTGCAGGAAACATTTTGGTGTATAAAATTAGAGTAACTTTTTTTTTTTTTTTGAGATGGACTCTCTCTGTCGCCCAGGCTGGAGTGCAGTGGTGTGATCTCGGCTCACTGCTGCAACCTCTGCCTCCTGGGTTCAAGCAATTCTCCTGCCTCAGCCTCCTGAGTAGCTGAGACTACAGGCGCCAGCCACCATGCCTGGCTAATTTTTGTATTTTCAGTAGAGATGAGGTTTCACTATGTTGGCCAGACTGGTCTCGAACTCCTAACCTTGTGATCCGCCCTCCTTGGCCCCCCAAAAAATTACAATTTTGTCAACCAATACAGAACATGAGCCCTTTTTAAATTTGATTTCCCGTCATCACAGCAGTAGGATGAAGCCTTGTTTTGGATGAGACAGAGGGAAAGGAAAAAAACAGAACTGTAACAGTTCCTTGATTCTACAGATACTGCTGTTGTTTTAGGATTTCAGTAATAATTCAAAGCAGCTGTCTCCTTGTTTCTCACATGCATACTACATTGGTTTTGAACATCTGAGAGGTATTGGTTTGGCTTGCGTTCTTTTGCAAAGCACATATTGCAGCTGATATGAATCTCATTTGGGGGGAATCCTTGTATTCCTAACAAGGGGGATTAAAGCTACACCTCAGTCCATTCTTCTGAAGTGAAATTTACTTGACACAGTAGGTTTTGAGACTTACATATGAAACACTGGCTTTACAGGGTTCTCAGAGATGTGGGATATACACTGTCCTGCAGTGAGATAGTAGACCCTAGAAGGATACTATTTAAGTTTTCCTTAGCTCTTTTTTTAATTACCATTTTTAGATGTTAGAATTTCTTTTTAGTATCTATAGTATCTTAGATGATTTTAGATCTTAAATGAGTTTGGCAGCCTCTTTAGAATCTGAGAGAGATCACTGTCAAGTTGCACTTTACTGGGTTTTATCCAGTTTTAGGAGGAGGGGAGGCAATGTCAAAATGTACACCTTTGGTTTTTAAGAAGGTTAACTATAATAATGTTAAAGGCTAGTCACAGGGTTACCTAATGCTCAGTCTGTGAAACCCAAATAGAATTCTTAAAATGGTATTTACCAACTAAGTATTCATGTTCAAATTACTTACCTTCCACTCTGAAGACTTCGAGGTCATTTCTAAATACACGTTTACCTAATTAGGAGTTCTGTCTACTAGTAAACATTCCAAATTGTTACCCAACATTACTGTTAACAGATTTTCCTCCGTATTCTTCTAAAAATTGTACCCCATGGGCTTGCCAGGTAATGAGGAAAACTTAATGGGTGTACTTTTTTTTTTTTTTTTTTTGCACAGTCTACTTTGTGACATTCAGTACCTCTTTTCCAAAAAAAAAAAAAAAGTGTCTTATGTTGCTTACCTGAGGATCACATCCATTATCAAGAAGATTCTGTCACTATAATTTGAGGCATCTAGGGCAGCATTTTGAGAATTGCTGTTGATAAGATCCACTGTTTCTCTTCATAGAACATGCTCTGTTGTGTATGAGTCTTTCCAAATGTTAAGTACAGATTCTTCAAATTTCTTGTACAGTATTGGTTTGCAATTTGAAGTGATTTTAGGACATTTGTGTAATGCAAATGCTTGCATTGCACTGTTTTCCATATGTATAAAAACAATGCTCCTAAAATCCCTAATTCTTTAAAACTGCTTGTGTTTCATTATAAAAAGTTGGCTTTGTGTAATTACACTGAGACATACAACCTATAAAGTGAAAATACTGCAGATTTTAGGACCCCTTCTTCTCTAGTCACAATCATTTTAAACAGTGTACCCCAGGATGAAAAAAGCTCCATGGCTGACATGTACAATTACATGAATTAATGACTGCTCTACATCATATGTTCTGCCTTTGGCCACCACCTGTATTCCACATATAATTCATCATTCTTGTTTGCCTGCAGACTCTTGCAGTGCCTTGTAATATTTACAATCTTTTCAGGTTTTTGCTGGAAAGAAAAGTAGTCTTCCAAAGTTTGAAGATGGTGAATAGTGTACTGCTGTCTCCATGCTGACTGCAGTAACTGGGTTATCATATATGTTATGTATAACGTGTACATTTAAAAATACAGAAAAAAAAGTGAGCTTGTGCAGAAGTGGAGAAAACAATGTTATTCTCATCACTGTGGGGTTTTATTAAAATTATTTTTTCCCATGACTTACATGTTTGGTTCAGATTATAGTCACTTTGACTGTAAATACTGGCTAGTTTTCTATCCAGGGGTTTTGCATTATGTCATAATTTTGCTAAATCATGTAATAGTGCTATTTTCATCCTTGTCTGAGATACTTTTCTGCCCCAGAAATAATTAACTTGAGATAAAGCTCAGAAATTCCCTTCTTAACAAAGAGCCTACTATATAAAAAGGGCCTTCCTTTCCAAAAAACATACAAACCTTTCCTTTTCATTTTCCTTCTTGTAGAGGAGAAAATGGTTGTACTTAACCATCCTGCTTGTAAAGTTTATTCAGAGGATAGTCTGTATGTCCAGCCACCATGTTTACTTCTCAAAGTGCAAGTCTGATGAATAGTACTGTATCTCCATATGTGGCAATGTGAGCATTTCATCATGAAGTACCTGCTGCTATGTCTGTGAAGTTGGGTGTAACATCATAAGAATATGAAACCAGTATTGGTGTAAATCTAATGAAAATAACCCTATGTATATTTGTAGCAGTCTTGAATCACTATTTAAGGTAATTTGCTGTAATATAACAAATATTCATTCTGTTTTTCATCCCTTCCTTGCCAGTTTTATATCAAGCATGAATTCTAATGGTTTGACTGCAAAATTATCTGTGAAAGTTTAAAAGGCACTTTTCTGCTGTGATTTTTGGATTGAGCGTGGAGTGTTATGTACAGTTTGATGGGATGTATCATTTTAGAACCCCAGATTTAATTCTAGTCCAATTAATTTTGTTTAACTACCTCGTTTTCAGTGCTGTTTTGGGTGCACAAGTAAACACTGCCTGTGAAACTTGCTTTTTTGCCTTGATTCTCAGTATTCTTTCAGATTATAAATCTGGTCTGCCTCTTTTTCCCAGTGCTAGCCAACAGTTTGAGATGAGAGGGATCATCGCTCTGCCACCAATCTGTGTTTAAGTGGACAGCCATGTGCTTCTGTGAAATATGCTTTGGGGATTTGGGGGTGGAGAGCAGAATAATAATTGAAATTGGTGGCAATATAGGACTTAGGTGTAGGAGTTAGTTATAAAATAAACAAATGGTAAGAAAATACCTGAATTAGACAATCCAGTGCCTATAACTTTGCATTTTTTATTAGAGATGCATTTCTCGTCTGTGTGCCTAAAGGGCAATGGGTTGAAATTGCTTTAACTACCACAGTGAAATATTTGACAAATCCTTCAGCAATGGCCTATCATTCAACATATATTAGCACAGTGCTAGGTATTTGCAGTGATATTTGGTTACCTTAAAACGGCCAAATGCATTTAGTTGAAATGTAGTTGATAGTAAGGGTTTTATATAACTTTATCCAATCTCTAAAGTTTATGGAAGCATTGACTTTCTTCTTTGCTGTCTTTTCTGAGTGAAAATGATGCATTCCTTTTTTTTTTCCTTGAAAACTCAGCAAATGTTTGTAACCAGATGTTCCTTGTTTCACATGTTTACTGTGTAACACTACAGCATATTTAATATTGGTAAATACTGTATTTCAGTCATTATGCATAAGTACATTCCTGAGGTATATTTGCCATCATTTTGGGATTCAGTTATTTTATCTTGTTTGGGTCAGAAAAACTTGAACTATTTGAGGTAGTATGCAGGCCATTTTCTAGAATAGATTGTTTTTGGAATCTGTAGTTTATCAAGGACTTGTTCCACCCCTCCCTTTGTTTAGAAGAGGAATCAGAAAAGGGGGGTGGTGTGTAGAAAAGGCCTTTGATTTGATAGGTATAATTTCTAAGATTGAAATTTTTTAAAGTGCAGATTGTAAGATAGTAACACTCAAACTTGATAAAATCCTTTGAATTGAAATTAGTATGAAATTTTTATGGAGCCAAATGCCTTCAGGTCACCCTGGAAATAGTCTTTGTATGTGAAAGATGAACACAAACATTGGTCAGGAACCCTGACAGCCAATATATGAAGGAGCCTGGGATAGTAACTAGGTTACACTAAAGTTATTTTCAACTAAGATAGCTAGACAAGTGTACAAACCAACAGCTCCTATTCTGGAAGGTTTTCTTTTAATTAAAAAAATTCAAACAAGGCTAAAAGTCAAGCAAGAAGGGAAGAGAGAAACTGGGTTCTGAGAAAAAAATGTGCCATTGTAAACTAAACTCCTAAATGCGTGCTTGTCATCCTCTAGTTTTTTTTTTAAGTTGAATTTCTTTTCCACTATAACTCAAGATTTGAGATTGAGGTTTGTGGTCCAGAACATACCCTCAGCAGATATAGTGACTAACTGGAAAGTGCAGTTGTTCAAGGTCTGTCATGCTCAATCACCTAAAGCTATAATTTGTTTCATATATTAAGCATGTAGACCTAGTGCAGCATGGGAGCCACTCAGGAAGTTTATGTAATTAATAAACTTTCAGCATAATTTACTATGAAGTATGCAGAATTTCACCCTCTTCTCCACACTTAACATTTAGTTGTATATGTGAACTCTCCTTTCTTAATTGGGGAATGTAGCATTATATAGAATGTTGTTAAACTTAATTTTAATCCTTTTTGACATTAACTTTTTTTTTGGGTAAACCAAGTGATCTGCCTTTCAGCAACTGTCTGATTTTGGTTCTTTGAAACTGTGATTTTTATTTCATTTGTACCCAGCCATTGTAAGTATTTTGTTTTGTTTCCTGGAAATTCTGTTTTGAAACAGAAAATAAAGGCTGTGTTAAAATGAGTATGTTATCTTATTAAAATGCTGCCATAGTCACTGCAATCATCTGGCTAAAACTGGTTCTTCATTTACCAAATGTAATTTAGCAGATTTAGAACATTTAGTCCTGTAAACTATGCTGGCCTAAAAAAACTAACCAAGCTGCGTGTTACCTCTTGATTTACAGTTCCAACAAATTGAGTTGGACTTCATTTTCACACTTGTACTTGAGCCATAATTGTAACAGTCGCTCTTATTTACTGAACACATACTGTGTTAGCTAGGCTTTTACCTGCGATATTTTTAATTCACACAAAATCCTATAAGATAGGTCTGTTACTATTTCCACTTACAATGCAAATTTGAGGATCAGAGAGATTAAAGAATTTGCTAGGGCCACATACTTAGTGGTGAAGCCTGGATCCAAACCCAGGTCTGTCTGTCTGCACAGCTCATGGGAAAAACCCTAGGCCACACTGATTCTCAGGTGTACTACATGCATAATAATTCAGATACATTTAGAGTAGGCCCTTATCTAATAGGATTTGTATGTACACACTTTTTTTTTTTTTTTTTAGACGGAATCTCTCTGTCGCCCAGGCTGGAGTGCAATGGTGCAGTCTCAGCTTACTGCATCCTCTACCTCCCGGATTCCAGCGATTCTTCTGCCTCAGCCTCCCAAGTAGCTAGGACTACAGGCGTGCGCCACCACCATGCCCGACTAATTTTTGTATTTTTAGTAGAGATGGGATGTCACCATATTGGCCAGGCTGGTCTTGAACTCCTGACCTCGTGATCTACCCGCCTTGGCCTTCCAAAGTGCTGGGATTACAGGCGTGAGCCACCTTGCCCAGCCCACTGGTCTTTTTTTTTTTTTTTTTTTTTTGAGACAAAGTCTCATTCTGTCACCCAGGCTAGAGTGCAGTGGCGCAATTATGGCTCACTGCAGCCTCAACATCCTGGGTTCAAATGATCCTCCCACCTCAGTTCCCCAAGTAGCTGGGAGCACAGGCACGCGCCACCACACCCGGCTAATTTTTGTATTTTTCTTAGAGATGGGTTTTCAGCATGTTGCCCAGGCTGGTCTTGATCTCCTAGGCTCAAGCAATCCTCCCATCTCGGCCTTCCAAAGTGCTGGGATTACAGGCATGAGCCACTGCCCCCAGCCCGTATGAACACTTTTTACAATGTCTTTCATGAAGTTGTATCAGTGCTTATTTCATAGTTTCAGAAGGAGGTTTTTATGGCCCAAGCAAGGATTCAAAGTGTTCCCTATGCACAAACTTATTAAGGAGTATTTCCTTTCATGTTGATAATGTGTATGGTCCACCTTTAGAACAACACATATTTGGAAATCTCCCTCCCACACTTATCATTCGTCACTCTGACTTGAGAAACTCAGACTGGGTCAGATCACTTGCTCATCTGGTAACTTAGGGAGAAGGACATACATATGCTTATGCAAACAACCCTGGATGAAGAGTAATAGGCCTATCAGAAATATTCAAGATTAGATGAGTATTTTAAAAGTGTTTTTAAATATATGTTATCTTGATTTGCTGACCCAATGACTGTGAGTCATTCTATATTAGGTGATCCCTAAAGGGAGGCAACAAGGTACATGTGGAATAAGCATGTGTTTTTTTTTTTTTTATTCACAGACCTCTCAAACTTATATTTCCTCACTTGTAAAATGAAGTGGTTATGAGTATTAAATGAGACGTGTTAAGGCAACCAACACTGTCTCTAATTTACTAATTGCACTTATTGTTACATATCACTGGTGACTTTCACAGTAAACTTGCACTTGGGAAATTAAACTGGTTTGGAAATGGGCCCTGATTCTGATTATAGTTAATACAGATACCTTTTGGAGTCAAGCAGACCTGTAGTTGTATTCTATCTTATGGACTTGGGAAAATTGCTTAACTTTTTAGCTTCAATTTCCTTACCTGTAAAAAGGATAATTCCCTCAGTGAGGTTGTTTTGAGGTTGAATGAAAAAGCACATAAAGGGCTTATCACTGTGCCTGATACATAGTAGGTTTGCTCAAATAACTTACACAAGGGACCTTACAGATCATTATTTTAAATGAGGACAAAACAGAGGTGACAAAAAAACTGAACTCGTTCCGTGGGTCAACATAAGTCTGTTGGTGGAAAAAATTGGGTGTTGGCCCAAAAGGGGCAAGATGATATAATAAAGTGAGGTGTAGAGGTGAGAGTGTTTAAGTCAGGGAATAAGACCAGCATACACCCTTTTAAAATATGCCATCATTAATGAGCACCACTTGGTAAAAGAGTGAGATAACAGGCCAGGCGCAGTGGCTCACACCTGTAATCCCAGCACTTTTCGGACCTGAGGTGGGCGGATCACAAGGTCAAGAGATCGAGACCATCCTGGCCAACATGGTGAAACCCTGTCTCTGCTAAAAATACAAACATTAGCCAGACATGGTGGCACACGCCTGCAGTCCCAGCTACTCAGGAGGCTGAGGCAGGAGAATCGCTTGAACCCGGGAGGTGGAGGTTGCAGTGAACCAAGATCGCACCACTGCACTCCAGCCTGGCAACAGAGTGAGACTCCGTCACACACACACACAGAATGATATAACAGAATTACATCTGTGACTAGAGTTTAGAAAGAGGTGAAGTAGTTGGGGAGTAGGGAGAAGATGGATATTATAACAGGAGCTCAAGACAGGAGTGAAGTATAGCATAAATGATGGTCTAGATAGGAGCAAGACCTTGGGCTAGGTGGAGAAAAGACTATCATAAGATTTTGGAATTGGAAAGGACTAGCTCACATGCATGTTACAAATGAGGAAGTAGGCTTAGGAATTTAACCAGTATAAACATTCTCCATTCAAGCTCAGTGGTTCTCAACCCTGACTGCATATTAGAATCACCTTGGGAACTATTTTTAAAAATGTTGTAGTTGCACAACAATATGAATATACTTAATATTACTGAACCATATACTTAAAAATGGTTATGATGGTAAATTTTATGTGTATTTTACAATTAAAAATAAAATTTTTAAATTTAGTGTCTGGGCCCCATCTCTAGAATCACCATCATCTTAAAAAGCTTCCCAGGTGACACTGATAAGTGACTTGGGTTGAGAACCACTGTCATTGTTTACTAATCAAATAAATGACTTCCCTACTATCAGCCAGTTGCTGATTCAAGTAACACAAGCAATATGGCAACCTCATTAGACCTTCTGATGAATTATTTTCTATAACTCTATGACCTCATAGCCTCTCAAAGAGGTCCCAAGGATTTGGGCAATAGGGAAACCTAAGTGGACCTCTTTCAGAAACTGAACAGCTAGTTCCTACTTCGGTGGAATGGTAACATAAGATTGAGTTTGATGTGAACTCTCCATATAACCTCTTTATGCTTCTCCCCACCCTTCATAAGAGTTAACATTTATTAGGTGCTTATTGTGCCAGTTATTATGCTAGTGCTCTACAATGTCATTTAATTTTCACAAGCTCCTAAGTGATCATTAGTTGTCACCTTTCTGTGCTCCTTGACTGTCTTTAAAACTGTTTTCTTCCAGTGCCCAGCTTTATTCCTGGCATGTAGTAGGTATTAAATAAATCTGTTGAATAAATTAATGAGCCCCCACTTCACAGATACAGGAAGGGTACAAGAGGCTAAGCAACTTGTTAAAACTATACAGCTAATAACAAGTTGAACTGGTATGGGAAACCAGTTCTTGGCTCCAAAGCACACATTCTGAAATACTATTCTATGACTTCCGTCCTGTATAGTTTCTCCTGTACTATTTATGTTAGGAATCTTGTGTTTAAGTAGTACAAACACAATTTGAACAAGTTTAAGCAAAAATGGGAATTTATAAAGATAGGGTTGCCTCATAGAACCCAGGGATAATACAGGTGGGCCTTAGGAACAAATGAACCAGGTGTCTGAATACAGCCAGGATTTTTCATGTCTTCTCCTCCAGCTCAGTCAAATTCTCTGGGAACGTCCCTAAAGGATGGCTCCTGCTGCAACCATGAGGATAAGGTAGATAAGGTGGTAGAAAAGGGGTGCTGCAGAGACAGTCTAATAAATATTTACCTATAAACCTCCTCTTGGCTGTCCTATAAACATGCTATTTTCCCCATACCTACAATTCCCAAAATGCTAGCACCTAACATTAGCCATGTACAACTGCTGGTCTTATTCAACTACTGCATTCAGAAGCAATGGTATGGCAAGGACATATTCTTTCCTCCTCTAGTTTGGTGACAATCTAAATACGGCTGCTCTTGCTCTTGATCTCACAACCTCTGATAAACTTAATTGCCACCAATAGATCTAATATGCAAGAGTAGAGAAATAATTAGATAACCACAGTCAGAATGCCCTTTTAGGGGCCAGCACGGTAGCTCACGCCTATGATGCCAGCACTTTGGGAGGCAAAGGCGGGCAGATCACTTGAGGCCAACAGTTAGAGACCAGCTTGGCCAACATGGTGAAACACCATCTCTACTAAAACTACAAAAATTAGCCAGGCGTGGTGGTGTGTACCTGTAATCCCAGCTACTGGGGAGGCTGAGGCACAAGAATTACTTAAGCCTGGGAGGCGGAGGTTGCAGTGAGCCCAGATCCCACCACTGCACTCCAGCTTGGGCGACAGAGTGAGACTCCGTCTCAAAAAAAAAAGTCCATTAGGCCAGGCACAGTGGCTCACGCCTGTAATCCCAGCATTCTGGGAGGCCAAGAGACTGAGGCCATCCTGGCCAACGTGGTGAAACTCCGTCTCTACTAAAAATACAAAAATTAGCTGGGTGTGGTGCCACATGCCTGTAGTCCCAGCTACTAGGGAAGATGAGGCAGGAGAATCACTTGAACCCAGAAGGCGGAGGTTGCAGTGAGCCAAGATCGCACCACTGCACTCCAGCCTGGCGACAGAACGAGACTTCATCTAAAAAAAAAAGCCTATTTAGGAAAGGAGGGGTCACACCATTATCAGCCACCAGGTCCATTTCCACCTGGATTGGAATAAAAGAAATTACAGGCATATAAAAAATGGCAACCAATTTACTGATGTACCTCTTTGCTTAACCAGTCTGGACATGGGGCTAAGAGTATGTTCTAGAAAAGCAGTGATTCTCAAACTCAAGAGTTCACCTAAAGGGCTATTAAGTAAGACCTGCAAAAACTCAGCAGGTACACTCAATTCAAACCCCTGCACTGAGACTTCACCAAACATTAGCATGGTTTCTGACAGTCTAAGATTGAATCCCTGAGAAGACCCAGCTCACTTTTTGCTTTGTTTTTTGAGACGGAGTCTCACTCTACTGAGCAGGCTGCAGTGCAGAGGCACAGTCTCAGCTCACTGCAACCTCCACCTCCCAGGCTCAAGTGATTCTCGTGCCTCAGCCTCCCAAGTAGCTGGGATTACAGGCGTGCGCCACCAGGCCCGGCTAATTTTTGTGTTTTGAGTAGAGATGGGGTTTCGCCATGTTGGCCAGGCTGATCTCGAACTCTGACCTCGAGTGATCTGCCCGCCTCAGCCTCCCAAAGCGTGGGATTAACAGGCATGAGCCACTGTACCCAGCCCTAGCTCACTTTTGAATTCCCTGTCAGGAAAAACTTTCAGTTTGTTCTAGTCTACACCTGAGGATAGGCCTCAGCTTCTCTTTATTTTATTTATTTATTTATTTATTTTAATTTTTATTTATTTTTTGAGATGGAGTCTCTCTCTGTCACCCAGGCTGGAGTACAGTGGTACAATCTCAGCTCACTGCAACCTCCACCTCCTGGGTTCAAGCAATTCACCTGCTTCAGCCTGCCCAGTAGCTGGGATTACAAGTTTGTGCCACCATGCCCGGCTAACTTTTTTGTATTTTTAATAGAGAAGGGGTTTCACCAAGTTGGCCTGGCTGGTCTCCAACTCCTGACCTCAGGTGATCCACCTGCCTGGGCCTCCCAAAGTGCTGGGATTACAGGCGTGGGCCACCAAACCTGGCCTGCTTCCCTTTCTTAGGGCATTTAGTAAAAAGGGGCTTAGAATTGTAAATCCTTCCTCTGTTCCTTTGAGATGTTTATGTACTTCCTACAAACTACAGAGTGTCTGTTTCTCAAGGGCCTAGAAGCCAGTCCTTTGAAATGTAGGGTAGGGCCTCTGTCTCCCAGCCCCCGGGAGGATAAAAATCTAACTTCAGTAATTGCCAGGTAGCAGACACAGCTGGCCTAATCACATTTACACCGACAAACCCTCTGTAATTTTTCACTTCCATGACTCTACTGAGTCCCTGCTTGCTTTCCCTCCCTACTCCCTCATTTTCCCTCTAAAATGCCCAGTAACCTCTGTGCAAATCAGAATGAAGCTCAGCTCTTTCCTCTTCTGTCAGTAGTTACTGAATAAAATCTGTCTTCACTGCTTTAACTAATGTTACTTAAACCACAGATTTCTGGCCCCACACTCAGAGTTTCTGATCCTGGAGGTCTGAGGTGAAGCCTGAAAATGTACATTTCTAATAGTTTGCAGGTGATGCTGATGTGCTTGCTCCAGAGACATACTTTTGAGAATCACTGCTCTGGTCGGGCACGGTGGCTCATGCCTGTAATCCCAGCGCTTTGGGAGGCCAAGGCGGGCAGATTACTTGAGGCCAGGAGTTCAAGACCACCCTGGCCAACATGGTGAAACCCCGTCTCTACTAAAAATACAAAAATTAGCCAGGCGTGCTGGCGCATGCCTGTAGTCCCAGCTACTCGGGAGGCTGAGGCAGAAGAATCGCTTGATTGCTTGACCCTGGGAGGTGTAGGTTGCGGTGAGCCGAGATCACGCCACTGTACTCCAGCCTAGGCGACAGAGTGAGACTCCATCTCAAAAAAAAAAAAAAAAAGAGAGAATCACTGCTCTGGCTGATCAATTATGGCCCCTATTCACAGATTTGATTTTCTAGTGATACAGCTTCTTTAAAACCTTATTTGACTGCCTGCTGGTTTCATTTGAGGAGACTCAGAATGCTAAAAACAAGTGCCAAGAATCTTGCCAAGTTAGGCTCTTTGAAGCTTCAGATCTGCTAAAGGGAATAGCCTGGATCATCCTGTTGTGGCTTCTATTCGTCACATTTAGGAGAGCTGGAGAACAAGGAGTACTACTTAGGAGGCAGATATAGATAACTTCATTCCAATTGCCTTGATGCCAGTTTCCTAACTGGTGAAACCTTTGAGGCAAGATTGAGATTCTGCTGTAATTCAGCAAGGCCAATGAATATCTGACCCTCAGCAAATGCAGATCTCTTGATACAAGCAATGGGGCTGCTGTTTTGAGTTCCAAGAGCAATAAGCAAATGCTTCACTGCCAAATAACACAGAATACCAACTTCCTTCCCATCAACTGATGCAGAGGTCTCTGATCTTATCTGTTCCACATTTTAGGGTCTCTACAAAAAATAAAGCCGAGGCTGCAGTGAGCTGTAATCACACTACTGCATTATCTGGAACCTGGAACCTGGGACTTGAACATAATGCAGACTCTATTTCTCACCTCTGCTCTTCTCGGAAAGTCTGTATTTTTTCTCTCTTTCTGCAGACCAGCATCTTTCACTTCTGTCCCTCTGGTGGGAAAATTAGTTGACAGCTTCCAAGCTTTACACTTAGAGAAAAGCTGATATCTCTGGTCCAATTCCAAATTTCTAGAAAATGAGATTTTGATTGCCCCAGGTTGGATTAGGTGCCCACCTCTGACCCAATAAGCTATGGTTATAGGAACATGGCAGTTTTTGTCATAACCCTATAAATGCGGGAAGGGGAGGGTCAATTCCCGGAAAAGAGGGCCTGGGCAGACAGTCCCACAGGTGTCCATTATACTAAAAAACCTCCATTCCTTCCATCCTTCATCCCTTCAAGCCACTGCTCTCTCCTTTCACTGCTTGCTTTCAAGAGTTAACTATGTACACTGCCTTGCCATCTACTTATTCTTTGACAATCTGGCTTGTTCCATCTCCACTATTTTAGAATTTCTTTTATGTAGCTTGAAGCTTTTTTGCTTTTGCATCCTAATAGAGTATTCCCCTATTTCATTTATCCTGATAACTCTTGGGTTCTGCACTTCTGCATTCTAACTCTGCCTGCCATTATCTCCTACCTTCCAGTAAGTTCCAAGCCAGATCTGGCTACTACTCATTTCAGATCTTGTTTTCTGCTCTATTCCTGCTGAAAGAGTGGGCCGGCCCTAAAAGCCAGAAAGAAGACAGGCACTGCATCTGTTTCATCTCAGTATGTTGAAAATACATTTTTCAAAAGATTATGACTCTATACACCTGAAATTAGAGCCCTTGCAGCTATTTAGAAAAGCTCCCGACAGACTAAAACACAATGAAGTTTGGAAACCAAAGGCCCTAACCATAGGACATAGATCTGGGAGTACCAAAAAGGGACAACTTGTAATGTAATTTGTGTTGGTAATTATCTCCCTGCCCAAAGAGATGCTTAGGGCAAGGATATTCGATTTTATTTTGTCTCTGCATTGCCTTAGGCAAGTAAATAATGTAAGTTTTTCTTTTTCTTTATTTTTTTTGAGATGGAGTCTGGCTCTGTCACCAGGCTGGAGTACAGTGACGTGATCTTGGCTCACTGCAACCTCCACCTCCCAGGTTCAAGCTATTCTCCTGCCTCAGCCTCCCGAGTAGCTGGGATTACAGGCACGCGCCACCACACCGGCTAATTTTTTATTTTTAGTAGAGACGGGGTTTCACCATGTTGGCCACTATGGTCTCCATTTCCTGACCTCGTGATCCAACCGCCTCGGAGGGATTACAGGCGTGAGCCACCGCGCCCGACCAGTTACGTCTTTCTTAATTGGGACCAACAGCTCTTTTACATATCATCTTTCCCACTAAGGGGAAAATCCTCCCTCCCGGGGAGTTTTAGCTCACTTTAGCTGAGTTCAGTCAATCCACTCTAACTTCCATTCCCATGATGCATCAATCCTTCCCCCAAAACTCTTTCTCCAGGAAAAAGCAGTAAATAACCTAAGCAGCTCAGTGGGATGCAAGGAGCTGGAGTGCAACTCCTAAACACTCATCATCACGCCCCGCTTCCTGAGACCCTGTGAGCACAAGGGCTGAGAAGGGTGGTATTCTGGTTCCTCGACTACATCCCAAGGCCATAAAGAAGACTACAACTACCAAGATGCCCCTCTCCCCGCCCCGCCCCTCCTCGCTCCCCTTCCTCCAGCTAGAAAGCGTGTACCACCGAGAAGACGAGGCAACATGGCTCCCGGAGGTGGAAGAAAGAGGCTTCACCCTTTCTAAAGCGCGAAGAAGAGCGACCGGAAAGGAGAAAAAAGAGAAGTGACTAGAGCCCATCCTCGCTTTTATCCTCCCAGCCTGTCCCGGGTCCGGTCCGCCTCTCCCCTTCTCTCTACCCAAATCCAATTTGTGGTTTCCTCCTCTCCCCGCCCTCATTCCCTCGCTTCCTCACCCCTCCCCTCGGGAATCCTTTTCCCGCCCCCCTTTGCCCCCCGCGGAGTGCGCACGCGCCCGCCCCCAGCTTCGCGCCCAGATCGTCGCCTAGCCTGCTCGCGCAGCCGCTGTCTCGTCTGCCCACCGACGAAGCATGGGTGTCCAGGGCTTCCAAGAGTTCCTGGAGAAGCGCTGTCCCGGGGCCGTGGTGCCCGTGGACCTCCTCAAACTCGCGCGCACGGTCTCGCGCCAGCAGCAGCA
>NW_012104255.1:1056857-1083127 GCF_000951045.1 Mandrillus leucophaeus
GCTGGTGGACGCCGGCTCGGCGCTGCCGCGGCTTTATGGCGGCTACCAGACGGATTGGGTGTGTGGCGGCCAATGGAACGCCATGCTGGGCTACTTGTCAGCGCTGTGCCAGGCTTGTGCCTATCCTGGCGGCGACGGCCTGGAGCTCGTGGTCATGTTCCCGGGGGGCCTGGGCAAGGACCGGCTGGCCGAGTGGGGCCGTCGGTGCCAGGCCGAGCGGCAGACAGCGCAACTGATCGTGGGACACGTGGGCAACAAGGGCACCCCTCCACCGCGGGCCTGGTTCCTGCCACCGGCCTGCCTGAGCCACTGCGTGAGGCTAGCACTCATCCGCTTCCGGGTCAAGGTGAGGGAGGGGCCGGATCTTAAATAATAAGCCCCACACCTATTCCCTCCCAACTAAATACCTAACCACCTACCCACTTACCCACTACCCTGCCTCCCATCTACCCACCCACCTACCCGCCCAACAGCTAACCTACCTGCCTAACTACCCTCTACCATTTTGTCCATTTACCTCCCCCCTTCATACTACCCCCTACGGATTCACTCACCTACATGGCCATATCTCTACTCATGTCATCCCAGTAGCTCCCTTTAGGTTCCCTTATCCAATTGGCCTACCACTAGGTTTCAGCAGAATCTAGTCAGAATTTCTTTTGTAGCCTCACCTTTCTCCTGCTGTCTTCTGCCTTAAACTGAAATGCCTTTACCCTGCTTTTTCCAGTTGACATCTCTCTCCTGTATCTCTTTCCAACCTCGCAGTAAATCACTTAAGCAGGTGTGAACTGAATACCTTTCTTCTACATTGTTTTTCCGTCTTCACCCACTGCTGCTTTTTTACCCATCTGTCCATTCAGCCTTTCTCATTTCAACCTGCATCTTCTTCCTCCTGCCTTAGCCTAAACACATAAACAAAAACCCACTGATTCAGTCACTGTTCAACAAGTATTAACGCACTGAGTGTAAGAGTTTTAAAGACATGTGAGACACTGCTCATACCCTTGGAAAGTTAAATGTATACACATGAAACATTTAATTATAGCAATGTGTGATTATGCCTTATGGTCCAGACAGTAAGTACAGTTCCTGTTTTCTGTATGTGGGGTTGGTGGGATATCTTTGGACTAAAGTGGTCAGGGGAGGCTTCCCTGAAGAAGTTGGACCTCACCAGGGTCTTCAAAGATGGATTGGATTTGAATGAGTCACAAGCTTGGGAGGAGGTTGCTTTAAGTGGGAGGAAGAAAATGAGCAGAAGCAAAAAGGAGTATCAAGTGTGCAAGGCCCCATAGGCAGTTACGTCCAATCTGCATGTAGTTGGGTCACTGCATATGGGGCCTGGGGAACAGCTTGGCAGCATCCCCAGTTCTTGGCACCACTGCTGCTGCTCTGTTGCTTTCCCATACTCTTAGGTTTCAAGTTCCTACGTGTAGAGAATAGCAAGGCTGGGGAAGTAAAGGAGGTGGGCAGGAAGAAGAAAAAGAAAAGTAGTACAGGGTTCGGTAGAACGAAACCGCAAACCTGTTTCCCCAACCAAGGTTCCTGGGGGTTGTCCTTACAGTTAGACAGAACAGGGGATTGTGGGAATCACTTAAGAAGTGGTGTCTGCTGGAGTAATGAGAAGGAAACAAGTTTTAGCTCAGAGACTAAAAGACCTAAACAGGGAAGCTTGCAGTGGTTATAAAGGTTGTGTCTAGAGTTCACTCATGCTAGACTCGTTCTCGGCATCAAATCTGTGCCTAGAGTGCCTAGATTATAGTTATTTTAGTTTAAACACATCCAAACGTGAGCTATCTCATACAAGGTTAAAAAAAAAAAGGCACACATTTGCTTGCTCTTCTGACTGAACATTTTAAGGTAGATTCTTTATTCATGGCCATTCTTTCCACTTTGTTTTCACTGCTACCACCCAGGCTTGTGAGGAATTTTTAACCTCGTTATTAACCTGATTGCTGGCAATAGTGACCACATTGATGGAATATTTACTATGTGTTAGGTGCCGCTCTATGCGCTTCTTTTAAAAAAATTACCTCATCATCCTCGCAATAACCTGTGAAGCAGTATTATCCCTGTTTTCTAAATGAGGAAACTGAGGCACGGGCTTAGAAACTTGCCCAAAGTCACCAAGAGATAAGTGGCAGGGCTGAGATTTGTGCCTATGTGGTCTTCCTCCAAAGCTCATACTCTAAACAACAGTGCTGCTATAAAATGAATCTTTCTAAAGTGCCACTGTGATTAGATCATTTCCCCACTCAGCTAAACTCTTCCTTGGCTCCTGGTTAAAGACGGTTCAGGTCATTAACTCACTCTTTTATTAGAGTGCTTGCTGTAGGCCAAGTACTAGCTGCTTGCTGAGGACTGAGAGGTAAATAAGGGGACCCTGTCCTCAAGGAGGGCAAGGTTTAGTGAAAGAGATAATAAATTGCAGATACTGTGGGCTAATTGCAAATGATGAAAAATGTGGCCCCTATAGGGGGCATGGTTAATTCTGATTAAGGGAGTGAAAGTTGGGGAAGGCTTCACGGATTGGTGCTAAGCCATGAAGAGGACTGAAGAGAGTTCAGATAGTGGACAAGGGTGTGGAGACCCAAATAGCCAGTTATGAGCTCTGAATAGATTTTGATTGGAGGTTGGCAGGAGGGTTGAACACTGAGTATGGGTTTGTGGTTTCCAAAGTTTTTTTTTGTTTATATACCCCATCAGTCAAAATCTTTTGAGAAGCAGCCCTTAGTGTATTTTTGTCGTACTTCACCACACAGTCTCATTTTCAAAATCCCAGCAGTTAATAAAAAAGATGGATTGAATAGATAGATATGTGATAAATAAGGTATGGTAAAAATAGTAGAATCTCAGTCGTGGGTATTCAGATGTTCACTGTAAAATTATTTAAACTTTGCCATATGTTTGAAGTTTTTCATAATAAAAATGTTGGGGAAAAATTCCCAGCAGTTCTCTCTAGTCCTTAGAAGCACTCTTGGGGAATGTATAAATCTTATTCCCTGTGCTAGATTATAAACAAACTCTGATCTTTTTGTATTCTCCATAATGCCCTGTGTACTTTGGGTGCAGAGTACCTTGTTTTTTTCCATAATGAATAGATCAATGATCCTAAGAGAATGGATTGTAGAAGTGACTTTTTAAGAGTGTAGTGTGGCTCTTAATATAATGGATTTAAGACCAGCTCTAAAATTGCGTATCTAAAGTGTCTGTCGATGTTATCAATGAGTGAAGTTCTCTCCTGGTTTTTGTTTTTATTGGAGTGATGAAGAACTCCCTGGATTGTAGCACAGACTTGAAAGGTATTAATAACCGATTGTGGTTTCCCTTTTCAGAGGAGTGTTCTACTGTCTTGAAGGTGGGAATTTTTCACTTGGATGATTTGCATGCCTACTATTTCTTTTGACTAAATGTCAGTGCCTCAGAACAAAACCCACTACTGTATCTCTCCCCTCTTTGGTTTTGTTCTTCGGGCTAGACCACAAGATGGACCTTTATTGCCAGTCTCATTTTCATTTGTGATACAGAAAGTAGAGGTGGAAGGATTAAATAATAGATAAGTTGCTGGGTTGTCTGTTTAGCTTTAGACAACTTCGGACTTACCATGAAAAGATCCAGTGTATATTGTTGGGATGAATTTTTTGATTTGGTTGGTTTCATTTATATGCTCTGCAAACCTTTGTAAATGATAATCAGTAGAAGGAAAATTAAGTAAACCCACAAATTGCTTGCCTGATTGCTTCCTAAGGGTCTCAGAAGTAGAGCAACCTAAAGCAGTTTTAGATTGTGATTCAGGAGATAATTTAGGGTGATTAAGGGAATGAATGCTTTGTTTTAATGGTTACTGTGTAATTAGAAAAAAAATGATCAGCACATCAAACTCACCATTTCGCAGCTATACTTTTTTAGAATGATTATGATTACATAAAATGAGTTGATTTAAAGAAAGATATTAAGTTGTAGTACTTGGATATGGCAGAAATCATGTTGGTGGTATATGAATAACCAGACTTTGAGAACAGGTATCATTTTGTGCTTTGGTTCTCTAGAATACGATAAAGCAATGGCTGCTATGCCTCCTGATTGTTTACTTAACATTAGTCATAGACATTCTGAAAAGTCAATGACTTTTCTAGATGCTCTAGTGGTTGGAGAATAATCAAAATAATAATTACTTCTTAGGCAACAAGTTGTATATTAAAAGCTTTAAAAATATCTCATTTAATCCTCAAGAGCTTGCAAGGTGTATGGTATTCTCCCCCATTTTACAGTTGAGTAACTGAGATAACCAAGAGGTAAAATAATTTTTCTTTGTTCTAAGTACTAGTAAGTGGTGGATAAAAATTACTGTTCTGGGTTTATATTGCTCAAAGTTTACACAATCCCACCATCCTGTTTCCTTCATTTTGTACATTCTTGTGTATGATTGTACACTGTTACTGGCTAGATAATATGTATAGATACATGAAGACAAACAATCATAAGTAGATTTTTTGAGCACTTAGTTTGTGCCAGCATTGCTAAATGTACAATACTGCCAATACAAGGCAAATGTGTAAGCTAAGTGCCAAGTAAGTGAATCATACAGTGATGTTATAGGAATTCAAAAGTAGTAATCCCTGTCCTTTCTACAGTTTCAGTCTCTGCCTCTCTGGTTTCTTTCACTTACAGCATGCACAAATAATCTTTGAAAAACAAAAACTTCCCCTTTATTTTCTAATTCCTTCGAGCCATTATCTTTATCTCCTTTCTTCCCTATTCACCATTATTCTTAAAGAAGCAGATTGTATTAATTCCCATTTCCTAGCCTAGTGCTACTTTATATCTGATGTCACCACTCTGAAGCTGCTGCACACATTTCCATTCTTAGCCTTTCTTGGTCCTCTTTAAGATCATTAATATCAAGCCATCCTATTCTTGAACTATCTTCCTTGGATTTCACAGTTCAACTCACTTCTGATTCTCCTTGTAACCCTCTAGTTCTTTCTTCTTTTTTCCTTATTCCTCTTCTGCCTGCTTCTTTAAATGTTGGTGCCCTCAAGGCTTCTGTCCTGGTCATATTCTTCTACTTTTGTTTCCTGAGCAATCTCATCCATTATGGTGGCTTTAAGTATTAATTAAATTCTGATGATTCCTGTTGCTCTGTCTCTACCCTCGACCTCTCTCATGAGCTTTCAACACATCTTTTCAGCTCTCTACTACTTGATGTCTTTTAGGTCACTTAAACTAAAAACTACCCAAAATGGAACTCATTATGTTTCCCCAAAACTTATTCCACTTCTGGTACTCTCTATTTCTATGAATGGTGTCTTTCATCACTTTCAAGCCAGAAGCCGTGGAGTCCTCAATTCTTCACTCTCCTGTCACTTCCCACATTTACTTGGTCATTGGATCCTTTGAATTCTACGTTAGAAATGTCTCCTGAGTCCAGCTACTTCTGTCTGTTTCCACCCCCGTTGCTTTAGTTCAGGCTGCCAAAATTTCTTATCTGAACCAGGAAGACAGTGTCAACTTGTTCCTTTACCATAACACTCTCTGGACTCCATCTGCCATATTGCTGCCAGAGACACCATTCTGAAAACAGAAGCTGACTCTGTTATATGCACAAAGGTGTATTTGCCTACCCTACCGAGTCCAAACTTCTGAGCATGGCAGACAGTGCCCTTCACAATCTGATCCCAAACTCCCTCCAGACTTACCTGGTGCTCACCTCTGGCCACCCCTGTTCCAACCATTCTGTATTTTCTTAGTTTCCTAGACATACCGTGTCCTCTCTCATAGTATTTTTCTTATGTTTATCTTGACCTTTGCACAGCAAATTCCCCCTTATTCCTGCTCAAAAGTTATCGTTATAGAATCTTTCCTAGCCAGCCTCTGTCAGCTGTGGTAAATTAAGCCTTCCCTTTACTACCAGAGTACTCTGTTCTTACCTCTCTCATATTTTTTTCTCTTTCATAGTATTTTCATATCGCTTAATTCTCTTTTAGATGAGTTTCAAGAGGGCGGAGATTTGCTCTAGGACTTGACATACATAAAATAATGTTTGCTGTGAGAGAGAGAGAGATTGGTTGGTTTACCTTTACTGACTGAATCACTGTAGAGGGCTTTACAGGTCAGATAAAGAAGAATTTAGAATCAGTGCTATACAATGTTATATATTAATTCCATCTAAATAAACTCAGATTGCAAACTGAATTGCCGAACTCCTGTTACTCAGAAGTTTTGTAGCTGCTTAGCAATGCACGTATAGAATATATTCCCTTTTGATGGTAGTAATAATAGCTACCACATGGGCGAGGTACCGCACCAATATTCATTTAATTCTCACAACCACCCAACAGGAGAGGTATTAATCTCTATTTTTTCCTCTACTCCTATGACAGATTAAATCAATCTCTCTCTTTTGTTTTTATTTTGTTTTTTGTTTGTTTTGTTTTGTTTTTTGTTTTTTGAGGCAGAGTCTTGCTCTGTGGCCCAGATTGGAGTACAGTGGCGTGATCTTGGCTCACTACAACCTCCACCTCCTGGGTTCAAGCAATTCTCCTGCCTCAGCCTCCCAAGTAGCTGGGACTGCAGGCGCATGCCACCACACCCAACTAATTTTTCTATTTTTAGTAGAGACGGAGTTTCACCATGTTGGCCAGACTGATTTCGAACTCCTGACCTCAGGTGATCCGCCTGCGTCAGCCACCCAAAGTGCTGGAATTACAGGCGTGAGCCACCACGCCCGGCCTAAATCTCTACTTTTTATAGCAAAAAAAAAAAAAAAAAACCAGGCTCAGTGTAGTCACTGGCCCAAGGTTGCACTGCTAGAACATGGTTGGACCAAGATTTGGACCTAAAGATATTTGACACCAAAATCCTTCATCTTTAACATATCTCAGAACAGTGTAATTGCATTTTTATAGTTATATTTTAATAACTTTTTCCAGAACATTTTTTCCTATATTTAGTTTGTGTAGCATAATGGCTGACAACACAGGCCTTGGAGCCAGACTGCCTGGGTTTAGATCCCTATTCCTCTAAGTACTCATTATGTAAGCTTAGGCAAGTTACTTACTCTGTGCCTCAGTTTAACAATAATACCTATATCACAAATTTTGTTGTGAGTGTTAAATGATTTAAGTAATATGCTTAGAACATTATATGGCACGTAGTAAATGACATATAAATGCCAGCTGCTATTATATTGACTAAAATATCTTGTAGCAGGGCATGGTGGTGCACACCTGTAGTCTCAGCTACTCAGGAGGCTGAGGCAGGAGGATCGCTTGAGCCTGAGAGGTTGAGGTTGCACTGAGCTGAGATCGCACCACGGCACTGCAGCCTGGGTGACAGAGTTAAGACCCTGTATAAAAAAAAAAAAATACAAAATATCTTGTGCACCTAGTAGGTTGGACATTGATCACCTCACTCTCATGCTTTAAGCTTAGCATGGCATGCCATGGCATGCCTTCATGATCTGCCCACCATTATCTAGCCCAATTTTACCCCATTTTTCTTATCAGGACAATGCTTTTCAGTTCAGTTAATATTTTTGAGCACCTGTTCTGTGCCAGACACTATTCTAAGTACTATGAACAATAGAATTAATTTACTCAGACTATGTTTATTGGACTCCTGTGTGCCAGGCAAAGTTCAAGATTATGAGGATACAGCAGTGAATAAAACAGATTTCTGACCTCATGAAACATATTCTGATGAAGAAGATAGACAGCAAACAAGATACATAGGCAAAATATGTTTTGTGACATAGGAAATGCTGTGGAGAAAATGAAGTAGGGAAGTGAGATAAGGAGTGTTGAAGTCAGGGGTACAAAGCATGGTACCCTACCCTTCCTCTGTAGAGGAAACAAGGAAGAAAGTACTTACGATATAAGTCCCCAGGATCCTTTCTCTGGCCCTTGTCATTAGGCCCAGGGACATAACCAATAGAAGTGGCAGAAACCAGGATTTGCATACCAGAAGCAAAACCCTTGCCTGTTCATCTGTATCACATGAGGAAATTACAAAGGTTATGGCAAGGATGGCAAACTGGCAGCCCATAGGCCTTATGTGGCCCATTCATGTATTTTTGCATTGGCCCACATATTTTTTTCCTTTTCTTTTTGAAAGAACTTCATTTATTTTCATTGATCAATAGTGTTCACCAGGATCTGAAATCAAATAATGCACTTGGACTGAATATTAAGGCATCATCTAGTTGTATGAATTGAATGATTATCATTTCCTGCTGTCGTTTAACTTGCATTATTTTTTAACAAGTTCGAATTTGTTGCCAACTTTTAAAAATAGAGAAATGTTGCAAAAAAGTCTCTTTCCAACTACTGAAATATCAGATCCTCTGGCAATACTGCTTAACCCCTTTTGGTGAACCACATGGTCTTCATTTATTGGTCTCTACAGCTCCATGGTGTCTCCCTGCCACAATGACGAAGTGCCACTTGTCATTCATGGTAGACATCTTCTACAATGGCTCCCAATGATTCCCACCTCCTGGTATTCACACCCTTTTGTAATCTCCTCCCATCCCCCCAGTTTGTGGGCTGGACCTAGTGACTTGCTTCTGATGAGCAGACTACAACAAAAGTGATGGGATGTCACTTCCAAGATTAGGTTATAAAAAACTGTGACTTCCATCTTGTTTGCACTCTCTCTCTCTTTCTCTCTGGCTCTTCTTGCTTGATCACTCTGATGAAGCAAGCTGCCATGTTGTGAGCTGCCCTATGGAGAGACCCACAGGAAAAGAAACTGAGGGAAGCCTCCAACCAACACTCAGTGAGGAACTGAGGCCCTCAGTCCAACTACAGCCCGCAAGGAACTGAATTGCTGCCAACAGCCACGTACGTGAGTGAGCTTGGAAGCGGATCTTTCCCCAGGCGAGCCTTGAGATGACTGCAGCCCTGGCTGGCACCTTGATTGAAGCCTGTAGGAGACCTTGAGCCAGAGGACCCAGCTAAGCCATGCCTACAGATACTATGAGATAATAAATGTTGTTTTAAGCCACTAAGTTTGGGGGCTAATTTGTTACACAGAAATAGATAACTGAAACACCATTGATTGTTGTGCTTGTTCTTTTTAAATAATATTTTTGATGAACACGAAATATTTCTCATACCCACATCTGTGCAAAGTGAAAACAATCTTTTTTATGGAAGAAGTTCACGTGTTTGAACAGGAGAGAGCCTATTTCTTTGTGGAATTGATGAATTTTCATATCCATCTAAATAAAATGTGTCTGTTGAAAGACTACAATTTAAGATACCATTTGAAAGTAAACCACTGTAAGAAATATCAGTGTACGGCCGGGTACGGTGGCTCATGCCTGTAATCCCAGCACTTTGGGAGGCCGAGGCAGGTGGATCACCTGAGGTCGGGAGTTCGAAACCAGCCTGACCAACATGGAGAAACCCTGTCTCTACTAAAAATACGAAATTAGCCGGGCATGGTGGCGCATGCCTGTAATCCTAGCTACTCGAGAGGCTGAGGCAGGAGAATCACTTGAACCTGGGAGGTGGAGGTTGCGGTGAGCCAAGATCGCACCATTGCACTCCAGCCTGGGCAACAAGAGTGAAACTCCATCTCAAAAAAAAAGAAAAAATCATACAAAAAGGATGAGTGCTGAAATGAAAAGAACTTAAAAATGTACTTGGAATTTCAACAGGCTATATTTCTAGATACAGATAAAATAAGTGATGCCACAGAAGGCAATTATGTATTAAATGAAAAAACTGCCAGGACTTGAAAGCCTTTTTTATACAGTAGTTTTATAAAAGTGTTTGTCGAGTACAACAGAAATTGTGTTATAAACAAGCATTTGCAAAGGTAGGAAATACTTTGGCTCAGGATGTCAGACATTGATGGCTAAACATTCTTGGGACAGATTTAGTCAAAAAGTTAAATTATTTTTGGAGATTTACATAGCAGTTGGTTACAACAGATTAAAAACTACATCCACATAGCTGTACAGTTAGCTGTATTCCTAGCCAGTGGTTCTCAAAGTATGGTCCCAGACCAACAGCACTGTACCATCTGGAAACATGTTGGAAATACACATACTCAGTCCCTTACCCCTTTGGACCTACAGAATCAGAAACTGGTGGGAAAGGTGGGGGAGCTTATGGATCTGTTTCAACAAGCCCTCCAGCTGATTCTGATACATGCTAAAGTTCAAGAGCCACTGCACTTAGGTATGATTCATGTGTTAAGAATTTGATGTAACCTGACTCTTGGACTCATCACAGGTACATCTGGAAATACCTGGATTTTGTGTGATGAGAAAAGTCTTCAGATTTTTAATATCAATTGGTCAAAATTAGTAAGTATGACTACAGGTGGTGCTTCTGCAATAGTGTTTAGAACTGTTGGACCCAAGAAACAATTTGAAACAGAAACACTTTCCGGGGACCTAAACTGAAAGCTCTTTCTGCTAAAAGCTTAGAAATGAATCAGTCAGATCAGGAACTAGTAATTAACATAGTGGTTTGCTCCACAACTGAATACTTTGCTTGGTGAATTATTGGGTGCATGTTATGGAAATCTGCCCTATTACATGGAGGTTGATTGGCTTAGTTGAAGCATGGTACTCAAGATACTGAAAAAAATGACTTGGCATCCAAAGGGCATTCACCACACCCGCAGAGAGTGAAATAAAATATTTGGCTTGTTTGGTTGATTTTACAACTCATCTAGACACTGAATAAAAACAGCATTGTTCATAAATACCTTCACAAATGTATGGTTGTACTTGCTTGTTCCTAGCAAAATTATGCCTTTGAGAAACTCATTTGGCAAGAGATAAACTGGCTGACTTTTCTTTGCTGAAATTGGTTTCCAAGAATTGAAAGTGATGGCCTGAATTACATTCCCACAGTTGTGAAGTTGTCTGTTGAATTCCAGAAAAGGTTCTCTGACATATTTGATGAAAATGAACTAATATTGTTCAATTAGCCTTTCTCAGTGTTTAGAGTATGAAAGAAGAGCTACAATGGAGATTCTGAATTACTGTGCCGTGGTGCTGAAAATGAAGCATGATGTCATTGAAATGCCGAATTCTACAAATACTTTGGAAGTAGTTACTGAAATATAAAAAACACTGTGCCAAACTTCTGTGTTTGGAAATGCCTACATTTCTAAACAGCTGTTTTCCATTATGAAATAGGATCAAATTAGTCACTTGAAGTGAAAGCATGCAAGGCTGAATTCTGTACTGCATGTTGTAACACAAAAATATAAGACCTAACGTTGACCTCTTGGCACATAAATGTGTCAGGCCTCCAGTTCCAAGTCAAAGGAGAATAAACTACAAAAAAAAAAAAAAGTGTAATGATAAATTTTCTAGTTTTTCACTTATGTCTTTAATGTAAAACGTAAACTCCAGTATTTTGCATGTATAAACACCCACAGCTTAAATAAAAATACATTTCTGTGTGTGTGTTTTTTATTTTTAAACACAGGGTCTTGCTCTGTTGCCCAGGTTGGAGGGCAGTGGTGTGAACATGGCTCACTATAACCTTGAACTCCTGGGCTCAAAACAATCCTTCCACCTCCGCCTCCCCAGTAGCTAGGACTACTGGCATGTGCCACCCAAACCCAGCTAATTTTTAAGGTTTTGTTTTGTTTGTTTTAGAGACGGTCTTGCTAGGTTGCCCAGGCTGATCTCAAACTCCTGGCCTCAAGCAGTCCTCCTGCCTCAGCCTCCCAAAGTGCTGGGATTACCCACCATGCCTAGCCAAAAATTACATTTCTGGAAGTTAATTTTTCTTTACTCAGCCCCTTCATTCATGTTAGCTGCCCATCCCTGTAAGCATTTACAGCCCCTAGTTCAAAGATTCTTAGAAATTTATTGTGATCGTTGTCCTCTGTGCAGTTCCTGTCCTCCTTTCTGAGGTAACCCAGAGGTTCCCTTGGATTCTCGCTCTCTTACTCCTAAGGATACTTTTCATGAGACCTCTGACTTCAGGTGTGAAGATTTGCTTTGGGCTAAACAAGTGCCTATTCTGGTATCTACTTGTCTCAGATTATTTCTGAGGACCTTCAGGCAGTGCATACCACAGACTTCATCTCTGCAAAACAGACTTTCATAACTACTTTTTCAGTCTGTGCCAGCTATTATATTATAAATTGTAAGTCTTAGAATTGGGTAGGAATTAGATAAATCTCCATTTTACAAATGAAGAAGCTAAGTGACTTGTCCCCACAAACTTTGATCATAGTTTCACTGGATGCCAAAGTTCTTGCTGTATACACTGATAACAAAAGTTAGCATCAAAGTACAGTTTCCAGCCCGTGGTTGACACACAACAGGTTTTTTAAAAATCCAAGTTTTCCCTTTTGTTCTTAAATGTGACAGAAGGCTTCATCTGCAGAAATGGGCTGGCTTCTGGCAGCCTGAGTACTAAAATTGGGCCGGGCGCAGTAGCTCACGCCTGTAATCCTAGCACTTGGGGAGGCCGAGGTGGATGGATCACCTGAGGTCAGGAGTTCGAGACCAGCCTGGCCAACATGGTGAAACTCTCTCTACTAGAAATACAAAAATTAGGAGGTTGTGGTGGTGGGCACCTGTAATCCCAGCTACTTTGGGAGGCTGAGGCAGGAGGATTGCTTCAACCTGGAGGTGGAGGTTGCAGTGAGTTGAGACCACGTCATTCCACTCCAGCCTGGGCAACAAGAGCAAAACTCCATCTCAGAAAAGAAAAAAGTACTAAAATTGGGTATTCGCAAATTAAAATTAGGACCTTAATAGTGTGTACTGAACACTGGATCGGTATTCTACTACCTCTAGCTTGACTGCCATATTTCATGGCCAAGACTACCAATTATGTGCATGTAGATAATTGAAATTCCTACAGTTGAGAGGGAAGGCCACCTTATCAATGTTTCCTTGAAGTAACTGGTTCCTAATTGCTGCTATTCTTTCAATACGTTATTCTTTAGCTTTGTGATTATCAGTCTGGTCTCTTAATGGTTGGTTGTTGAACTCCACAATGTAGTGATGCATATTTGCATCAACAGTAGTTTCAGTCTGTAATTATTTAGTAGTTAGAGTTCAAGGCACAGTGGCCTTCCAGTTGAAATGTAAGTCATCTGTATTTCTGTTGCTTAACCAGACTTACACATAATCCATCCCGCCCTCGAATCTTCTTATAGGGTGATAATTCCTTACTGTCTTTGAATTCTTTTTGCCTTGGTGAGAACAGGTAGAGAAGATAGACCACAGAACTCTGCCTGAGTCAGTCACTGGTTTGGTATATTTAGCATGGTAGAGGGGCTTGAGGGAATATGGGACAAGCTGGAGGAAGTCAAGTACTGCAGAGGTCAGAAAGCAGTGTTGCCTCTAGTTTGAAGTTAACTTTAACAAGCATTTATTATACTCTTTTTATGGTCCAGGCAGAGTGCTAATATAATTCTGCCACTAATGGGCTTACAGTCTAGTTATTTTTTTATGCCCTTGTGTTTATTGTGTTACTTGTGAGTTGATCTCAGATTACTTTATGCCCACTTTTCCAGTTTCCTTTATTTGAGAAACAGTGTACTTAATGGAAAGACCATTGTTTTTTAGAGACAGGATCTCACTCTGTTGCTCAGACTGGTGTGCGGCGCATGATCTCGGCTCACTGCAGCCTCAACTTCCTGGGCTCAAGCGATCTTCCCACCTTAGCCTGAGTAGCTGGGACCACAGGCATGTGCCATCATGCCTGGCTAATTTTTTAAACAATATTTGGTAGAGATGGGCTCTCACTGTGTTGCCCAGGCTGGAATCCTTGGCTCAGGCGATCTTCCTGCCTCTCCCTCCACCTCCCAAAGTTACAGGCATGAGCCACTATGCCCAGCCCTGAAGGAGCATTATTTTAAAGTCAGACCTAATTGCTTCAAATCCAAGTACTACCATATTGCTAGCTGTGTGATTTGGAGCAAGTTACTTAAGTTTTCCAAGCTTCTGTTTTCTCTGTTTAAGTAAAGGAGAGGGAGGGGGATGAATGATCTAATACCCATTTCACAGAGTTAGAAGGATAAATGAAATATGCCTAGCCCAGTGTCTATCTTGAAATATTAATCACTGCAGTTAGCTCAATGAGGTCAAAGACTCTTGGCTCTTGTTACTGCTGTGTTTCCATAACTAGATTGGCGCCTGGCATATATCAGTGCCTAGCTCAGTACATATTGGTTGAAAGTTGAAACAGTTCATTGGTTGCCTACTCTGTGCGAGTGGTCTATGTACTGGAGATAACAGCAGTGAACAAAACATTTTTAAAATCTCAGCCTTCTTGAAGCTTACATTCTAGTGATTAATACTTCTGGTTGTTTTTAATATCAAATACTCTTCCAATGTTTCTGAAAGAGCCACAGTATGTAATACATAAAATGGGGACTATGAGCTCAGGTTGAAGAGAAAGTAGGAACACCAGGTCAGGTGCGATGGCTCATGCCTGTAATCTCAGCACTTTGGGAGGCCAAGGTAAGAAGACTGCTTGTGTCCAGGAGTTTGAGACCAGCCTGGGCAACATAGCAAGACCTGTCTCTACACAAAATCAAAAATTAACCAGGCATAGTGATACACACCTGTAGTCCCAGCTATTTGGGAGGCTGCAGTGGCAGGGTTGCTTGAACTCGGGAGGTTGAGGCTGCAGTGAGCCGTGATCCCGTCACTGCATTCCAGCCTTGGTGACAAAATGATACCTTCAAAAAATAAAAATTAAAAAAAGTAGGAACACTAATTCTCTCTGGTTATTTGGTCCAGTCTCCACCTACGAAGATTCTGGTTTGGGGAAGCACAGTTTGAAAGCCACTTCTTTAGACTACCTGTGGTTGGAAATGAGACATGTCTTCTCAGCTGTTTTCCCCTGAGGTTTTCGTTTCTGTTTGTTTGTTTGAGACAGAGTCTCGCTCTGTCGTCCAGGCTGGAGTGCAGTGGCGTGGTCTCGGCTCACTGCAACCTCCACCTCCCAGGTTCAAGTGATCTTCCTGCCTTAGCCTCCTGAGTAGCTGTTACTACAGGCACCCGCCACCACACCCGGCTAATTTTTTTTTTTTTTTTTTAAATAGAGACGGAGTTTCACCATATTGGCTGGGCTGGTTTCGAACTCCTGACCTTGTGTTCCACCTGCCTTGGTCTCCCAAAGTGCTGGGATTACAGGCATGAGCCACCACACCCGGCCTCCCCTGAGTTCTGTAAACAGGTGTCACTTCCTCTCAAAAACCATCACCCCACTGACTGTTGAGGTGCCTTTACTCTGTGTTCCCATGGTACCCTGTGCTCCATAACTTCTCACACGTTAGGTGTCTTGCTTTGTGCTGTCTGCATCCTGGCACTTAGTAGGCCCTCAACCTCTATTCACTGAACTGAACGGTGAACCAGCAATTAAAAGCTATAGATGGTCATTCAGAATCTCAACTCTCGCTTTCTTTAAAACTCAAATGTGCTGTTTTTTCTGATCAGTTGTTTGGGTATGTTATAGTTGAATCTCTCCTAAATCATTTTACTCTCCTGGAAAATTGCAAGGTTAACGACTAAACTGGACCAATTTGGGCCAGGCGCGTACAGGTGGTACCAGTGATGATAAATGTGTAAATTGACCCACAGTGCTCACTATTCTGACGGTCATTGTTGGCTCTTTGCCCTGTCAGGATTGAATGCAGATTGTATTTTGCTAGGAATAAATTGCCATGTTGTGTGATCTGACTAGGTAAGTGTTTCTTAAACTTGCTTCATCATGAAATCATCTGGGGTTCTTGTTAAAAACAGATTTCCAGCCTGACCCTAGACCTACTGAATCAGACTTCAGGGGAGGGGCTTAGAACAGTGATTACTTCCAAGGAATGAGAGTAAAAGGACTATTACTTTTCATTCTACATACTGCCATATTGTTTGATTTTTTTTCCCTGAATATGTTCTGCTTTTATTCAGTTGCAATTTTATATTTTGATTAACTTACAATTCATGGTACAAAAATTCAAAAGATACAAAAGGGTATGTGATAAAAAATATTCAACCCCTTTCCCAGTCACTAGGTTCTCCTCCCTGGAGGGGACCAATATTATCAGTTCATTGTGTATTCTTTCAGAGATACTATGGCTATAAAAGCAAATATATATAGTTACACATTTTATATATATATGCACATTTTACATATATACATATTCTACACAAAAAATACCTTTTAAAAACAGCATAGTATAATGTTCTGTACCTTGCATTTACCATTTACCATATCTTGGCGATTTTTCTATGTGTATAGGTAGAGTTTTGTCATTTTTTATGGTTTTGCACTATTCTATTGTATGTATACATTATGATTTACTTAACTAGTCCCTTATTGATGGGCAATTAATTAGGTTGTTTCCAGTCTTCACCTATTACAAATAATGCTGCAGTAAATATTTTGTGTTTGCAGAGAAGTTGCTCATACTTAGGCACTTGCATTGTTGTTCCAAGTGCTTTACATATCTAAAAGGTAAATCCCTGAAAGGAGAATTGCTGGGGCAAAGGGTATGCACATTTGTAATTTTGAAAGGTCTTGCCAAATCGCTCTCCCTAGAGATTCTACCATTTATACCCCTACCAGGAATGTTTGCAAGTGCCTGTTTCCTTCACCAGTACATTATTTGCTAATCTTGTAGGTGAAACATCATGTTTCAGTATTATTTTAATTTTTATTTCTCTTATCACAAGTGAGTTTGATCATCTTTTTATATGCTTAAAATCTATTTGTTTCCTTTTTTGTGAAATGTTCTCTTAGATTGTTAGGTTTTTTTCCCCTTCTCTATTAAGGAAATTAGTCTTCTGCACTGTAAGTTGCGCGTTTTTTTGCAGATTGTCATTTGTCTGTTGAGCTTACTTACATTGGTTTTTCCCAAGCAGAAATGTTTGATTTTTTTTTTCTTATTCATCAGTCATTTATACATTCTTACTGTAGAAATGTTTGATATTCATATAGTCAAGAGTATTGACCGTTTTCTGGGGGTGTTACTGGATTTGCTCATAAACTATCCCCACTCTGAGATTATACAAAATTTCCCTCATGTCTTTTATTATTATTTTTATTTTTATTATTACTATTTTTTTGAGACGGAGTCTTGCTCTGTCACCCAAGCTGGAGTGCAGTGGTGCGGTCTTGGCTCACTGCAACCTCTACCTCCTGAGATCAAGCAATTCTCCTGCCTTAGCCCCCCGAGTAGCTGGGATTACAGGCACCAGCCACGATACCTGGCTAAATTTTGTATTTTTAGTAGAGACGGGATTTCACCATGTTGGCCAGGCTGGTCTCGAACTCCTGACCTCAAGTGATTTGCCCGCCTTGGTCTCCCAAAGTGCTGGGATTACAGGCATGAGCCACCGTGCCTGGCCTATTATTTTTATGGTTATCCTAGTTAAAGTGTGAAGTATGGATCCTTGTTTTTCTCCTCAAATGACTCTTCAGTTATCCGAACACCGTTTGTTAAATAATCTTTATTACTTTTCTAATCTAAAAACTGAGTTTTTTTAGAACAAATAAATGGCATATAAATAAAGGGAAGGGGAACTGCTATACATTAAGATCCTTAGAAGCCATATCAACCATATGCAGCATGTGAATTCTATTTGAATCCTGATTTGAACAAAGCAACCATCAAAAGATATTTTGGGGACAATCATAGAAAGTAGAATAGGGACTGGATATTATGATATTAAGAAATTGTTAATTTTGTTGGGTGTAATAATGGTACTATTCGTTACTTTAACTGTGAGAGTTAAATAATGAAGTATTTATGGGTGAAGTGATTTGATGTCTGGAATTTGCCTTAAGATATGCCAGGGGCCGGGCGCGGTGGCTCAAGCCTGTAATCCCAGCACTTTGGGAGGCCGAGACGGGCGGATCACGAGGTCAGGAGATCGAGACCATCCTGGCTAACACGGTGAAACCCCATCTCTACTAAAAAATACAAAAAAAAACTAGCCGGACGAGGTGGCGGGCGCCTGTAGTCCCAGCTACTCGGGAGGCTGAGGCAGGAGAATGGCCTAAACCCGGGAGGCGGAGCTTGCAGTGAGCTGAGATCCGGCCACTGCACCCCAGCCTGGGCGACAGAGCGAGACTCTGTCTCAAAAAAAAAAGATATGCCAGGAATGGTCAATAGCTTATGAAAAGATATTCAACATCACTAATCCTCCGAGAAATACAAATCAAAACCACAATGAGATATTACCTCACACTCATTAGGATGGCTACTGTTAAAAAAAACACACAGAAAATAAGTGTTGACAAGGATGTGGATAAATTGGAACCCTTATGCACTGTTGGTGGGATTGTAAAATGCTGCAGCTGCTGTGGAAAACAGTATGGAGGTTCCTTAAAATATTAAAAATAAAACTACCATATAATTCAGCAATTCCACTTCTGAGTATATATCTAAAACAATTGAAAGCAGGATCTCTAAGAGATATTTGCACACCCATGTTCATAGCAGTACTATTCACAGTAGCCAAGAGTTGGAAGCAACCCAAATGTCTATTGATGGATGAATGGTTAAACAAAATGTATAGCATACAATAGAATATTATTCAGCCTTAAAAAGGAAAGAAATCCTGTTACATGCTACAATATGGATGAACACTTGAGAACATTATGCTAAGTGAAATAAGCCAGTCACAAAAGGACAAATTCCATATGATTCCGCTTATGTGAGGTGTCTAAAGTAGTCAAATTTATAGAAACAGAAAATAGAATTGTGGTTACCAAGAGCTAGGAGGAGGGAGAAAAGGGAGCTGTTATTTAATGGGTATAGAATTTCAGATTTGCAAGATGAAAATATTCTGGAGATACGTTATATAACAATGTGAAAATCCATAACACAGCTGAACTGTATGCTTAAAAATAGTCAAGATGGTAAATTTTATGTGGTTTTTAATCCCAACAAAAAATATTAAAATACCATAGAAAGGCCAGGCGTGGTGGCTCACACTTCTAATCTCAGCACTTTGGGAGGCTGAGGAGGGTGGATCACCTGAGGCCAGGAGTTCGAGACCAGCCTGGCCAACATGGTGAAACCCTGTCTCTACTAAAAATACAAAAATTAGCCAGGTGTGGTGGCATGTGCCTGTAATCCAGCTACTAGGGGGGCTAAGGCAGGAGGATCACTTAAACCTGGGAGGCAAAGGTTGCAGTGAGCTGAGATCATGCAACTGCACTCCAGCCTGGGCAACAAAGCAAGACTCTATCTCAAAAAAATATATATATATACACACACACACACCATAAAAAGGAGAGGGGCAAGGTAGATGAAACAAGAATGACTTAACATTGATAACAATTGAAAGTGGGTAATGCTTTCATGGGGGTACATTACCTTTGTATGTTTAAAATTTTCCATAATAAAAAGTTCTTAAAGTTCTTAAAGCTTTAGGGGAGCTTGGGATTTGTGAACAGAACTGAATTTGAATCCTAGCTCCACTTTTTAAAAATCGAGGTATAACTCATATATCATAAAATTCAACGTTTTGAAGTGTATAATTTAATGGTCTTTAGTATATTCATAGTGTTGTGCAGCTATCACCACTATCCAGAAGATTTTTATAATCTCAAAGGGTAACCCAGTACGTACTAGTCTTATTCCCCATCCCCACAATCCCTGGCAACTACTAATTTATTCTTCCATCTCTTTGGATTTGCCTATTCTGGGCATCTCATATGAAAGAAGTCATACAATATATGACTTTTTGTGTCTGGCTTGTTTCACGTTAGCATTCTGTTTTCAAAGTTCATTGATGTTGTAGCATAAATCCCTACTTCATTCCTTTTTATCGCCAAATAATGTTTCCTTTTATGTATATACCACATTTTGTTTATCCATTCATCAGTTGATAGACATTTGGGTTATCTCCACTTTTGGGCTATTATGAATAAGCCTGCGGTGAACTTTCTTGTACAAGTTTTTGTGTGAACATAGCTTTTCAGTTATCTTGGGTATATACTTAGGAGTGGAATCGTTGGATCATGTGATAACTATGTTTAACCATTTCAGGATCTCTGAGACCATTTTCCAAAGTAACTGCACCATTTTTCATTCCCACTAGCAATTTACAAGGATTCCAGTTTCTCTGCATCCTTGCCAACACTCATTATTTTCCATTTTTTGATTATAGCCATCCTAGTGGGTGCTAACTGGTGTCTCATTTTGGTTTTGATGGGCATTTCTGTAATGACTAATAATGTTGAGCAGTTTGTCACGTGCTTATTGGCTAGCTTCACTTTTTAGCTATGTGACTTTGGTCAAGTTCCCTAACCTCTGACCCTCATTGATCGTTTGTCTTTAAAATGAAGATAATAATGCCTCCTGACGTTATTGCAAGGTTAGTGGACGTGAGGTGGGTTTGGAACAGTGCCTGGTACATAGTAGGTACTTAATCGATACCTAATACTACTTTGCTACTTGAGCTGTGGATAGCTTGCAATCTAGTGATTTCACTACATCTGCTGTAGAAGTTAAATGCTGAGATGATAGTGCCCTCTGATTTGCCAGAGCTGTTTTTCTTTTTAACAGTCTCACTAGGCCTTTCTTTACTAATCTGTACCAATCAACTCCTGTTCTCTGTCCTTTCTAGTTGGAAGGACATGGTTAGGACCATGGAGATAAAAGAGTAAGATAGAACCTGTGACCTTAAAACTTGAAGATGATGGTATTGTCAAATTAGTTCTGTGACTGTGTCATCCATCTCTGTGCTATAAGAGTGAAGAGGAGGGGAATTAAAAATAATTTGTCCAAGAGGTGGCAGGCCTATGGAAAGTATTCAGAACATTGGGAAAGAGAGGCAATAAGGCATTCTAGGCAGGGAAGCCAAGTGAGCAAAGGCAGGGAAGCAGGAGTAGTCTTGGAGGTGGGTAGTTAGAAAATTAGCCTGTTAGGAGAGGGGTATTGCGGAATTGAGAGAGAGATTCATGAGATTCTTATTCTATTGTTTTCCATTACCTACTCCAGAATATTTAGTAAAAGAAGTCCTATACCTGGAATCATGAAACTTTTGTTCTAATCTTGGTTCAGCTGCAATTAGCTAGGTCAAGTCATTTATCCTCTCTAGGCCTCAGTTGCCTATGTGATAAAATGAATGATTGGATTAGTTCAGTGATTCTTAATTGGGGGTGTGCATGAGAACCTACTGAAAACTGTTTTGAAATATAGGTGTTTGGATCACACTCAAGACATTGTTCCAGGCTGGGTACAGTGGCTCACGCCTGTAATCCCAGCACTTTGGGAGGCCGAGGCCGGCGGATCACCTGAGGTCAGGAGTTTGAGACCAGCCTGGCCAACATGGTGAAACCCCATCTCTACTAAAAATACAAAAATTAGCCGGGTGTGGTGGCATGCACCCGTAGTCCCAGCTACTCAGGAGGCTGAGGCAGGAGAATTGCTTGAACCCGGGACACGGAGGTTGCAGTGAGCCGAGATCAGGCCACTGCACTCCAGTCTGGGTGACAGAGTAAGACTCTGTTTCCAAAAAAAAAAAACAAAAACAAGAAATAAATAATTCCAGCAGATCTGAGGTGAAGCTCAGGTTTGTATATTTTGAAAAAGATCTCCAGGTGGTTGTGATGTACATTCCTAGTGTTTTAAGAGCTACCAAATTGATTAAAAATCACTAGTCCTTGGCTTTCTGGAGTTGAAATCACTTGAATGGTGGCATAATCGGCTTCAGACCAGCTAAAGATTAAGTGTTGTAGTAGAAAGGGTCTTTGGTGACACCAAGAGAATTTGATGTCAGTGTGACCCAGGTTGCTGTTTCCCAACTTGATAGCTCTGAGTATGGCATCTTACTTTTCTGAGCCTCAGTTTCCTCATCTGTAAAATGGGGCTTCTAATACCTGCATGGTGTGGTTGTGATGATGAGAGAGAAAATATCACACTTAGTAACTGTGCCTGGTACAAGGTCAATGGATGCTCAACCAATGACTTGTATGAGTGGTGTGCTAGAAGAAACTATTACCAGGGGACAGCATAAAACTTTACTCCTACCCTGACACATCTGGAGTTACTCATATCTCTAGGCATAAATATGTTACAATACTTTTTAGCTCCTTTGCCTGGATATCAAATGAATATCGATCTTGCTTCACTATCTGCTTACTGGTGTCTCTCCCCTTGTATGTGACATGACTAGCAACTGTAACTAGACTCCTTTTCCATAATCTAGCAAAAGTTTAATGCGTTGAAACTCCTGTTAAACTCCAGAAAACTACCATTCCAACTTAAATGAAAAATAGATTAGTTGAGTTGAAAAAAACCATCAAGGTCCACAGACTCTAGAGCCAAAATCTGGGCTTTGCTCCTCCTCGTCATATGACCTTGGGGCTGATAATGTATAAAATGGGGATAATAATAATAGGTATGCCCTCACAAGGTTGTTGTAAGTATTAAATGAATTAATGCACATAGTACATATTCAGTATCTGTTAGCCATTATTATTACTACTATGTACCAGGTCTTATGTGGGAGCCAGGAATACAGAGGTAAATTCTCTATATGGTCAAGGAACTTAATCTGGTGGAGCCGGTATACAGATAATTTCAGTATACTTCAAGTACAGCAATAGAGGCATGTACAGGAAGAGTACTTAACAGTTTACCTCTATTACATAAAAAATAATGATCTCCAGGAAGAAGCACGGTACAACAGAAAGTATACATTCCAGAGTCAGATCAGCCTGGATTTGAATCCTGCCTACCACTCACTCATTCTGCAACTTTGGGGGCAGTCAATCTCTCGTAGCCTTAGTTTCCCCATTTCTAAAACGGGGTGAAGTTTCTGACTTCTCACCGTTGGAAGTGCAACTATTTAGGTGCCCTGCGATGTAGGGTGCTACTAAGAAAAAAAAGCAAGGACTTTTTAAAAACAGTTAGATAAACTTAGATTTCTATGTATATTTCTACGTCTTAAGTTTTTCATCCATATGTACCTACCTAAGGTTAATGACGAGATAATATATATAAAATATGTACAGCATATAGATGCTGAGCAATAAATAATAGCTTTATTATCTAACAGAAGTCTCTAATGTTACTGTTTGAGGTAAAAACTTAAGTAATATATACCTTGTTAATTTCAGTATTCTAATTTTGAAGAGCCTCAGGGCAAGTTTCATGAAAGGAGTGAAAAAAAACTGGGGGAATGAACACATGTATAACGCTGTCTGTGTTTACAGTAATAATCAAGTTGTAGACTGGGAGAGCATTTTTGTTTTGTTTTTTAAGAGTATTCTGTTCTGGTTGGGTGCAGTGGCTCACGTCTGTAATCCTAGCACTTTGGGAGGCCAAGGCAGGAGGATCACTTAAGCTCAGGAATTCGAGACCAGCCTGGGTAGCATAGTGAGATCTCATCTCTGTATTTAAAAAAAAAAAAAAAAAGTAAAAAATGTTAAAAGAATGTTCTGTTCTGTCACATACAATCTCAAATTTCACCAAACTATAAAATTTAGTTACTAAACCTCCTGACCTTCTAACAATACAAATCAGCTTCTGTGGCATGACACGTTCTCTTCTTCCCTCCTAGGTCTTTCAGAGCCTTGAAGACCACCATTTGGAAGTGGTGGCGTTTTTCAGGGAAAATGGCTTTCATGGCCTTCTTGCCCATGACTCCGAGTATGCTCTCTACAATATTCCCTCTTACTACAGTTCCCATGCTCTGAAACTGAGCTGGAATGGGAAGAACCTCACTACCAACCAGTTCCTGATGCAAGAAGTAGCCAAGCAGCTGGGCCTGAAGAGGATGAATTTCCCCATATTTGCTGCACTGCTAGGTAGGTCATCCAAAGAAAAGACTGCAGTGATTGGTAGTTTCCTCTTCTGGTGTTAAGAGATGAGGACTAGAGTGATTTAGCCTGTCATCATTAGATTTGTCTTCTTAAAGTCTTCACACTAAACACTGCTGGGGAGAACTCAGCATGGTTTTTGGGCTTCTTGATAGAGCACACTAAAACTCAGCATGTTTGTTTTGTGGGTTGCTACAGGTTATTCCAGAACATTATTTAGATTCCTGTAAACCTTCTTCTTTTGCCACATTTTATAACTCTTTTATGCAGAGTATTCTCCAGCCAAATGTTTTATTAGCCCTAAACAACTTTGGTTCCCCACACAGAGCATTAACATTACTTGCCTAGTGTCTCAATTTAGATCAGAAAAACAAATTATTGATTATGTTTTTCTCTTTGTTTCTTTTGTGCTAATATTTTTAATGAAAATTTCCAAATACACAGCAAAATTGAAAAAGGGCTTTGCAGTAAAAACTCTATATCCACCACCTCTATTCTGCCATTAACATTTTACTATAATTGCCTTATCATATATCTATCCATTCCTTTACCCATCCATCAATCTATCTCTTATTTTATTTTATTTATTTATTTATTTATTTATTTTTGAGACAGAGTCTCGCTCTGTCGCCCAGGCTGGAGTGCAGTGGCACGATCTCGGCTCACTGCAGTCTCCACCTCCCAGGTTCAAGAGATTCTCCTGCCTCAACTTCCTGAATAGCTGGGACTATAGGCACCCGCCACCATGCCCAGCTAATTTTTATATTTTTAGTAGAGACAGGGTTTCACCACATTGGTCAGGCTGGTCTTGAACTCCTGACCTCAAGCAATCCACCTGCCTCAGCCTCCCAAAGTGCTGGGATTACAGGCGTGAGACACTGTACCTGGCCCAATATATCTCTTAAAGATGTGTTTCAAAGTAAATTGCAGAGAGTTGATTATGTTTTGAATTGGTTATTCAAGTACTTAGCACATGAAGGTTAATATTCTGTCTCAGGCATGACCTTTGCTCTATAATTCCAAAGGACATGAGTTTGGATAATATAATAGAGTCAGCACAAGTTTTGGAATTAGGCCATCGGCAAATCACCGAAGTGACATCTCCCTGGTTTCAGTTTCCTCATCTGTGAAATGCAGATAATAATACCTCATGGTGTTATTGGTAAAGTGAAATGAAATAAGGTATACAAAATGCCCAGCACTCATTAGGCAGTTATTAATTGATGGCTGCTATTATAGAAGGCAACATGACTTAGGGGATAAGTAATAGCATGGGCTTTGGAGTTACATTCCTAGCTTTTTATCTTGTTGTGTGTACCTATTGGCCAGACCACATTGGGCCAAGTCACCAAACTTATCTGAACCTCAGTTTCCTTATCTGTAAAATGGAAATGATATTACCATACATAGTCATTATAAAGATGATACATATAATACACATGAAACATATTAAGTGATCAACACAGAGCTACTGTAAGTATTACATTAAGAATATAGACCTATGTGAATTATTTGATCATTTTCTCTCCCAGGACCCCTTTCATGACCTGGAGGTTCTAAGAAAACATTTGTACAGTCAATAAATGACAAATGTACTTTGTAGGTAACCACATCCTCCCAGATGAGGACCTGGCTGCTTTTCACTGGAGCCTCTTGGGACCAGAACATCCTCTTGCATCACTTAAGGTAATGTTTCCTATTTCTTGCCTATACAGATTAGGGGATATGAGGTTTTGATTGGTGTTTTGATGGAATAATTATCTTATATTAGATTTAAAATATTTCACATACATACTAAAGAAAAAAATATTGGTTATGGCCAGGTGTGGTGGCTCACGCCTGTAATCCCAGCACTTTGGGAGGCCGAGGCAGGCAGATCACCTGAGCTCAAGAGTTCAAGACCAGCCTGGCCAACATGGTGAAACCCCGTCTCTACTAAAAATACAAAAACTAGCCGAGCATAGTGGCAGGCGCCTATAACCCCAGCTACTCAGGAGGCTGAGGCAGGAGAATCGCTTGAACCCAGGAGGCGGAGATTACAGTGAGCCAAGATCGTGCCACTACACTCCAGCCTGGGCAACAAAATGAGACTCCATCTAAAAAAAAAAGACAGAAAAAAATTGGTTATGATCAATACCCTTAATATCTCAAGAATTCATACAAATCTATAAAGAAATATACTGATAACCCAATAATGAAATAATGAACAAAGGACAGAAGCAGAAAATTCACAAGAGAGAAAATGCAACGACTAGATGTTCAACCTCACTGTTGATCAGACATGTAAATTAAATGATCAGTGTGATTTTTCTTTTTCTTTTTTGAGACAGAGTCTCACTCTGTCGTCCAGGTTGGAATGCAGTGGCACAATCTCAGCCAGCTCACTGCAACCTCCACTTCCTGGGTTCAAGCGTTTCTCATGCCTCAGCCACCCAAGTAGCTGGGATTACAGACATATGAAACCATACCTGGCTTTTTTTTTTTTTTTTTTTTTTT
>NW_012104255.1:1083177-1094295 GCF_000951045.1 Mandrillus leucophaeus
TGCTTCCTTGTCTTTTCCACTTGTTAAAGGTGGAATAGCCCAGAGTTCCATCCTGGTTCCCTTCTCTTTTCTTTTCTGGTTTGTTTTGTTTGTTTTCAGACGGAGTCTCACTCTGTCACCCAGGCTGGAGTGCAGTGTTGCAATCTCAGCTCACTGCAACCTCCACCTCCCAGATTCAGGCAGTTCTCCTGCCTCAGCCTCCCGAGTAGCTGAGATTACAGGCGTGCACCACCATGCCCAGCTAATTTTTGTATTTTTAATAGAGACGGGGTTTCACTATGTTGGCCAGGCTGGTCTCGAACTCCTGGCCTCAAATGATCTTCCCGCCTCAGCCTCCCAAAGTGCTGGGATTACAGGCATGAGTCACCGCGCTTGGCCAGTGTGAATTTTTTTTTTTAACTTAACAGTTGAACAAATATTGAAAAATTAGTTTACCCACTATTATCAAGACTGTTGCAGCCAGGGCATGGTGGCTCATGCCTGTAATCAAAAATTAGCCAGGTGTGGTGGCACATGCCTGTAGTCCCAGCTACTCGGGAGGCTGAGGCAGGAGAATCGCTTGAACCCGGGAGGCGGAGGTTGCAGCGAGCTGAGATCACGCCACTGCACTCTAGCCTGGGTGACAGAATGAGACTCTGACTCAAAAAAAAAAAAAAAAAAGACTGTTGTGAGACTGATACCTGCATACACTTCAGGTATCTGTATTCTATTTCCCTCGTTCTTTCATTCTCCTAGATGACTGTTTCATACCTTCTCTGTCTTCAAGCCTCTGATATTTCTCCTCATTTGCTCATTCTCAGTTCATGACCTTACTTCCTATTTTACTGAGAAAATGGAAGCAATGGGAAGAAAACTTCGACGAGTTCTTACCCCCTTCTTCACCTCACCTACAGGAAGGTGTTATCCCCTCTGTGGCCACATATTCTGCCTGCCTCCTATTAATTGTGCATGACCTGTCCATGTTCCTATCTAAGGCCAGTCCCTCTACTTATACTAGGTCCCATCTCTATTTATTTTAAAAAAAATTTTTAAGAGACAGGGTCTTGCTATGCTGCCCAGGCTGGAGTGCAGTGGCACAATCATAGCTCAAGTGATCAATCCTTCTGCCTAAACCTCCTGATAGCTGGGACTATCGGGCACAGCTCCCATCTCCTTTGGCCAACTTAAGAGCATCAGTTCAGCAGTTCTCGCCCTTTTTCTCCTGCATCATCAAGTTTCCTCTTTTCATTGGCTCTTTCCAAATTGTATAAGCGTGCATCTATGAAGTTTAAAAATACAACTTTATTTTTTTTAAAAAAGCCTCTCGATCTCACTCTCCCCACCCAAGCTACTGCTCTATATTTCTCCTTATAGAAAACTCCTCTAAAGACTTGTCTACACGTGAGTTTCTTACTGTTCCCTTCCCCTGTTTGCTTTCCAGTTGATTTGCTGAAATTGCTCTCGACAGGGTCACCAATATAACTTCTCAGTTAATAAACCCAGGGCCAGCTGTCGGTTTTCATTTTACTTGACCAGTCAGCAGCATTTGACACAGATGCTTACCCATTCTTCCATAGAACACTTTTTTCACTTGGCATTAAGGACACTACTCTCTTCTTATTTCCTTCCTACCTCACTGACTGCCGCTTCCCAGTCTCTGTTGCTGCTTCCTTGTCTTTTCCACTTGTTAAAGGTGGAATAGCCCAGAGTTCCATCCTGGTTCCCTTCTCTTTTCTTTTCTGGTTTGTTTTGTTTGTTTGTTTGTTTGTTTTTGAGACAGGGTCTCATTCTGTTGCCCAGGCTGGAGTGCAGTGGGGCGATCAAGACTCACTACAGCCTTAAACTCCCAGACTCAATTGGTCCTCCTACAGCAGCCTCTTGAGTAGCTGGGACTACAGGCACATGCCATCATGGCTGGCTGATTTTTTTTGTATATTTTGTAGAGACGTGATCTCACCATGTTGCCCAGGCTGGTCTTAAACTCCTGTGCTCAAGCGATCTTCCCACCTCAGCCTCCCAAAGTGTTGGGATTATAGCCGTGAGCCACCATGCCCGGCCCCTTCTCTTTTCTGTCTCCACATACGATTGATCTCATATAGTCTTATGATTTTAAATACCGTCGGCCTATTGATGACTCCTAAGTTTTATGTCTTCAGCTCTGACCTCTCCCTTGAACTCCAGATTCTAATATCTAACTGCCAATTCAGTATTTTCATTTACATATCCAATAGGCATCTCAAAGTTATATGTTCAAGTGAAAATTCCTGATCTTCTCCCTAAACATGTTTCTCCCACAGCCTTCCTCATTTTTGTTAAAGGCAGCTTCCTCCTTCCATTTTCTTTCTTTCCTTTTTTTTTTCTGAGATGGAGTCTCGCTTTATTGCCCAGGCTGGAGTGCAGTGGCACAATCTTAGCTCACTGCAATCTCCACCTCCTGGATTCAGGTGATTCTCCTGCCTCAGCCTCCTGAGTGGCTGGGACTACAGGCGGGCGCCACCACATCCAACTGATTTTTGTATTTTTAGTATAGACAGGGTTTCATCATGTTGGCCAGGCTGGTCTCAAACTCCTGAGCTCAAGTGATCTGCCCACCTTGGCCTCCCAAAGTGCTGGATTACAGGCGTGAGCCACTGTACTCAGCCCATCCTTCTGTTTTCTCAGGTTAAAATCCTTGGGGGTCATCCTGACTTCCCCCTCTCTCTCCCATACCCCACATCTCATTTGTCAGCAAATACCATCAGCTCTTCCTTCAAAATATACCTACTTCTTACCATTTGCACTGCTGCTACCCTGACCAAGGCACCATTATTTCTTGCCTGGATTATTATAATAGCTTATTAACTATTGGTCTTCTACTTACACTCTTCCCCTTACCTCCATTTTATTCTCAATATAACAGGAGAGCGACCCTTTAAAAAAAAAAAAAAATGAGATCCTGTCACTTCTCCATTCAAAATCCTTGGCAGGGCACTGTGGCTAACACCTGTAATCCCAGCACTTTGGGAGACTGAGGCGGATGGATCACTTGAGGTCTGGAGTTCGAGACCAGCCTGGCCAACGTGGTGAAACCCCATCTCTACTAAAAACTTAAAAAATGGCCGGCGTGGTGGCTCACGCCTGTAATCCTAGCACTCTGGGAGGCCAAGGCGGGCAGATCGTGAAGTCAGGAGTTCGAGACCAGCCCAACCAACATGGTGAAATCTGATCTCTACTGAAAATACAAAAATTACCTGGGTGTGGTGGTGCGCATCTGTAATCCCAGCTACTCAGGAGGCTGAGGCATAAAAGTCGCTTGAACCCAGGAGGTGGAAGTTGCAGTGAGCTGAGATCATGCCACTGTACTCCAAGCGACAGCGAGACTCCGTCTCAAAAAAAAAAAAAAAAATTAGCTGGGCCTGGTGTTGCGTGCCTGTGACCTTAGCTACTCGGGAGGCTGAGGCAGGAGAATTGTTTGAACCTAGGAGGCAGAGGTTGCAGTGAGCCAAGATCATGCCACTGTACTTCCTCCTGGGTGGCAGAGCAAGACTCTGTCTCAAAAAAAAAATTCTCCAATAGCTCTTCATGTCACTCTCCCAATCCTTACCATGGCCTGGCCTACAAAGCCCTTTACTGTCTGGCCCCCTCTCATATCTCTGATTTCTTTCTTTCTTTTGCTCTTAGAACCTTTGCACTTATCATTCTCTCCACTTGGAATACTTTTCCCCTCATAGCTACTTCTTCACTCCTGAAAGTTTTCTAAAATTTTGTTCTCAGTGAGGCTTTTCTTGATCACCCTATAAAAAATTATATGCACACACTTCTGCAGTAGGGATTGTCTAGAAAACAATTATGTGCACATGTATGCACATACATACTTGCATTCCCTAGCTTCTTCTCTGCTCTTCTCTCCACAGCACTTATCTACATCTAGTACTCTACATCTAGTACACAACCGGTTAATTTTTGTATTTTTAGTAGAGATGGGGTTTCACCATGTTGGCCAGGCTGGTCTCGAACTCTGGACCTCAGATGATCTGCCAGCCTCGGCCTCCCAAAGTGCCTGGATTACAGGCGTGAGCCACCGCGCCCAGCCTACACTGTACATTTTACTTATTTAGTTTGTTTAACTCCCCTCACCCTATCCCAACACATCCACACTAGAATTTAAGCTCCCGTGAGGGCAGAGATTTTTGTCTGTCTTGTTCACTGCTGTTTCCCTGGTGCCTAGGACAGTGCCTGGCACATAGGCAGTAAATATTTAAGGAATGAATAATAAAGCCTTTTGGCAAAACAATTTATAAAAATTCAGAAACCTTAAGGAAATTTATACCCTCTGCCTCAGTAATTACAGTTTGAGGAAGCTTGTAATTAAATCACTGGAAAGTGTGCAAGACGTCATACCTATAATTTATGAAAGCATTAAAAACTTTTTCTTTAAAAATGTGTTAAGGGCCAGGTGCAGTGGCTCATGCGTGTAATCCCAGCACTCTGGGAGGCCGTGGCAGGCAGGTCACTTGAGGTCAGGAGTTCAAGAACAGTCTGGCCAACATGGTGAAACCCTGTCTCTACTAAAAATACAAAAATTAGCCGGGCATGGTGGCAGGTGCCTGTAATCCCAGCTGCTCGGGAGGCTGAGGCAGGAGAATTACTTGAACTCAAGAACTGCACATGTGTGCACGTAATTGTTTTCTAGACAATCCCTACTTCACTTCAGCCTGGGCGACAGCAAGACTCCATCTCAAAAACAAATAGTAATAATAGACGGCACCACGAGGGAAATTTTGTATAATCTCAGAGTGGGAATATTTTATGAGCAAATCCAGTGGTGGTGTGTGCCTGTAATCCCAGCTACTCGGGAGGCTGAGGCAGGAGAATCGCTTCAACCCAGGAGGCAGAGGTTGCATTGAACCGAGATTGCACCAGTACACCTCAGCCTGGATGACAGAGTGAGATTCTGTCTCAAAAAAAAAAAAACAAAAAGAAAAAAAAGTTTAGGCATCACAAAAACAGGAAAAATAATATATAGTAAATCACCATTGTAACATCTTCCAGATCCAACAGTTACCAATATTTTGCCACATTTTCTGGGTTTTTTTGTAGTTGCTAATGTTTTTTTAAAGCAAATCCCTTTCACATTCTTCAGTACACATCTCTAAAATACTTGGGTGGTTTCTTACATAAGCATAATGTCATTATTCCTCCTGACAAAAATTAATGCTAATTTCTTGGTATCATCTTAATATCCAGTCCATTTTCAGATTTTCCTGATTGTCTTAAAATGGCTTTTTGTGATTAGTTCAAATCAGAATCCAAATGTTGTCAACTCATTATAATATTATATTTAATAGCAAAAAAGCCAAAATGTCTCATGAAAGGAAGCCTGATTAATTGTGAGTGTCATATACAGTAGTTATCTCTGTAGGAAGATAGATGATATGTTTTTATTGCTTTATACTTTTCCATGTTTTCCAAATGTTCTGTACTGAGAATGAAGGGGTGAAACTATTTTTAAAGAAAATATTTTAATTGTCTCTCTGTGGATTTACCAAATTTGGATTCCATATCCCCCCTCAACTTCACCCTTTTTCTTAGTGATCCATCTTTGATGTCAGCGTCCCTTGCTTATCTTGCCTTTTCTAGGTTCGAGCTCATCAGCTGGTTCTTCCTCCCTGTGACGTGGTGATCAAGGCTGTTTCTGAGTATGTCAGTTCCATCAAAGATCCCTCAAACCTGGATGTAGTTGGGAAGGATGTTTTCAAACAGTCTCAGGTAAGTTAGCATTCCCCTTCCTAAGAGTCCTCAATTTTCTTACCTTCTTCAGCAACACCAACAGGTCCCTGATCTCTTCTGTGACACCTAAGTTTTCCTAGCTGCTTGTCTTCTCCATGCTTACAAACCAGAGCTCCAAAATTTCCTTTAAAAAACATTACACAGCCTGGATTGAAGTGTCCTTTACCTTTTTTTCTACTGATGATTAAAGTAATATAAGCCTATTCTAGTCCGGGCACAGTGGCTCACGCCTGTACTCCTAGCATTTTGGGAGGCCAAGGTGAGTGGATCACTTGAGGTCAGAAGTTCAAGACCAGCCTGGCCAACATGGTGAAATCCCATCTCTACTAGAAATACAAAAAATTAGCTGGATGTGGTGAGGCAGAAGAATTGATTGAACCCAGTAGGCGGAGGTTGCAGTGAGTCGAGATTGCGCTGCTGCACTCCAACCTGGGTGACAGAGTGAAACTTCATCTTAAAAAAAATAAATCAGTAAAGTAATACAAGCCCATTCTAGAAAATTTAGAAAATGAAAGCAAATCACATAAAATCTCATTACTCATAAACAGCTTGCTATAGTTACCACTCTGACATATGTCCTTCTAGTCTTTTTTTTGTTTCAGTGTACACATGGTGGCTCACACCTGTAATACCAGCACTTTGGGAAGCCAAGGCAGGAAGATTACTTGAGCTTAGGAGTTTGAGACTAGCCTGAGCAACATAGCAAGACTTTGTCTTTCCCCCCAAAAAATTTGAAAGTAAATTTTTAAAAATGTACGCATCCCTCACTTAATGTTGGTTCAACTTAACATTTTTCTGCTCTCCAGTAGTGCAAAAGCAATATGCTTTCAGTAGAAACTGTACTTTGAGTACCCATATACCCATTCTGTTTTTCACTTTCAGTATAGTATTCAGTACATTACATGAGATATTCAATACTTTATTATAAAATAGCCTTTGTGTTAGATGATTTTGCCCAGCTGTATGCTAATGTAAGGTATTCTGAGCACATTTAAGGTGGGCTAGGCTAAGCTATGATGTTCAGTAGGCTAGGTGTATTAAATGGATTGTCGACCTATATTTTCAACTTGTGATGGGTTTATTGGGACATAACCCCATCATAAATCAAGGAGCATCTGTGTATCTTAACATAAAGGAGTTCTTGCTCAGTGGAAGATAATGGGCAAAGAAAAAAGACTACTTAAAGTGAGTCTACATAAAACAAGAATGAAAATTTCATTTTAATAGTGGAAAAAGAGCTCAACTGGGATTTTATTCTACAAAATGAAATTTAAAATTATGAAAATAAGTTAATTTTTAACAATTTGATTTATATTTTCAATTTGAATTTCTCATTTATTTTTAAAATTAACATACAGTCAAGCCGACTTGTGAATTTTAACACATGTATTGATTTATATGACCATCATCACAATAAGAATACAGAACAGTTGTACTACCCCAAAAAACATGCTATCCCTTTGTAATAACACCCAAACCTACCTTTAACCCCTGGCAACCACCAGTTCATCTTCTGTTACTATGGTTCCGTCTTCTAAAGAATATCACATGAATCATACAGTATGTGATTTTTTTTTTTTTTTTTTTTTTTTTTTTTGACACGATGCCTCGCTCTTGTTGCCCAGGCTGGAGTGCAATGGTGTGATCTCGGCTCACTGCAACCTCCGCCTCCCTGGCTTAAGCGATTCTCCTGCCTCAGCCTCCAGAGTAGCTGGAATTGCAGGCGCCCACCACCACACCTGGATAATTTTTTATATTTTTAGTAGAGAGGGGTTTTCACCATATTGGCCAGACTGGTCTTGAACTCCTGACTTCAGGTGATCCACCTGTCTTGGCCTCCCAAAGTGCTGGGATTATAGGCGTGAGCTACCACGCCCAGCCCAGTACGTGATATTTTGAGAATGGCTTCTTTAATTCAACATAATACCTTTGAGATTCTTCTAAGTTGTTGCGTGTTACCTGTATCAATAATTCATTCCTTTTTATTGCTGAATAATAGCCATTGTATGGATATGCCAGTTTGTTTATTCACCCCTTAAAGAATATTTAGATTGATTTCACTTTATGGTGTTATGAATAGAGCTGCTATAAACATTTGTGTACAGGTTTTTGTATGAACATAAGTTTTTATTTCCCTGGTGTAAATACCTACAAGTGGAGTTTCATAAGTTTTTATTTCCCTGGTGTAAATACCTACAAGTGGAGTTTCAGGGTCATGTGGTAAGTGTATGTTTAAATTTATAAGACCTTGCCAAAGTAGCTGTTCCATTCCTTACCAGCATTTGGTATTGTCAGTTTTTTTTCCCATTTATTTTTTTTTACTGACAAATGAAAATTATATATATTTATTGCATACAACATGTTTTGAAATATGTATACATCGTAGAATGGCTAAATCAAGTTAATTAACATATATATTACCTCAAATGCTTTTCATTTTGTTGTGGTGAGAACACTTAAAATCTACTTTTTTAGTAATTTCCAAAAATGTAATACCTTGTTATTAACTGTAGCCACCATGTTATACAACAGATTGTCAGTGTTTTTTATAACTGTTTTAATAGGTGTGTAGTGGTAGCTCGTCATAGTTTTAATTTATGTTTCCCAAGTGACTAATGATGAACATTTTTTTCTTTTTGAGACACAGTCTCACTTTATTGCCCAGGCTGGTGTGTAGTGGCATGATCTCGGCTCCCTGCAGCCTCCGCCTCCCGGGCTTGAGCAGTCTTCCCGCCTCAGCCTCCCAAGTAGCTGGGACTACAGGCGCACACCATCATGCCTGGCTAATTTTTGTACTTTTCGTAGAGACAGGGTTTCGCTGTGTTGCCTAGGCTGGTCTCAAACTCCTGAGCTCAAGCAAGCTGCCCACCTCAGCCTCCCAAAGTGCTGGGATTACAGGTGTGAGCCACCGCGCCTGGCCAACATTTTTGTCTGGAGCATACTTCATGCATATATCCTCTTTGGCAAATGGTTTGTTCATGAACAGTCTTTTGCCTGTTTTTTTATATTGGTTTGTTCATTTACTTACTGTTGTGTTTTGAGAGTTCTTTATAATGCATATGAGTGCTTTGACAGATACCTGGTTTGCAAATATTTTCCCCCAGTCTGTAGTTGTCTTTTCTTTTAACAGCATCTTTTGCAGAGCAAAGTTTTACAGTTTTCATTAGCCTTTATCTTTTATGGGCCATGCTTTTGGTGTGATGTCTAAGAACTCTTTGCCCAACTGCAGGCATGACTATTTTCTTCTGTTTTCTTTTTTAAAAATATTTTTGAAAAAGAAGAACATTGGCCAGGTGCAGTGGCTCACACCTGTAATCCCAGCACTTTGGGAGGCTGAGGTGGGTGGATCACCTTAAGGTCAGGAGTTCGAGACCAGCCTGGCCAACATGGTGAAACCCCAGCTCTACTAAAAATACAAAAAATTAGCTGGGCATGGTGGCGCATGCCTGTAATCCCAGCTACTCAGGAGGCTGAGGCAGGAGAATCGCTTGAACCCGGGAGGTGGAGGTTACAGTGAGCCGAGATTGCACCATTGTACTCCAGCCTGGGCAACAAGAGTGAAACTTCATCTCAAAAAGAGAAAAAGCAAAACATTTATTGTGTGACCAATCATTGAAATTCTTAAAATGAACTGGATGCTGCTACAGCTGCCCCTTTGGGTATAAGTGTTATTCCTTCACAGAGTACGTGCCTGAATTCATGGTATGCAATTTTTAGCTACCTAATTATACCACTCCTGGTGGTATTTTGTCTTTTAGCCTTGGCACTCTAGTTATACTTTATTTTATGCTTGGGAGGGTAACGACATTTGCCACACATTGACTTCTGAAAGTGGCAGGTATTAGAGCTGTAGCAGCAGCACAATGTGTGCGTCTTAATGTGAGGCTTTCCAAATAATGATGTTCCCTTCATCACCCCACTTCTACTTTCTGTTTTTCTTCCTTATTTATTTATTTATTTATTTGAGATGGAGTCTCACTCTGTCACCCAAGCTGGAGTGCAGTGACACTATCTTGGCTCACTGCAACCTCCACCTCCTGGGTTCAAGCAATTATCATGCCTCAGCCTCTGGAGCAGCTGGGATTACAAGCACGCGCCCCCACACCTGGCTGATCTTTTGTATATTTAGTAGAGGTGGGGTTTCACCTTGTTGGCCAGGCTGGTCTTGAACTCCTGACCTCAGGTGATCCATCCGCCTAGGTCTCCCAGATTGCTGGGAGTACAGGAATGAGCCACCACGCCCGGCGTGCTTTTCTTTGTTAATTACATAGTTCTATACTTCACATTTTAGAACAAATCATCCATATTTAGTTCATTTCTGTATAAAATATGAGAGGTGTTTTTCATGTGGATGTCAAATTGTTTCAGCACAGTTTGTTGAAAAGACTATCTTTTCCCCATGGAATTGCCTTTGCACTTTTGTTAAAAATCAGTTGACCATGTTTGTGTTGGTCTATTTCTGGACTCTGTTCTGTTCAGTTGATCTATGTGTCTATCCTTTTACCAGTAATACACTATCTTGATTACTGTAACTTTATAATAAGTCTTAAAATTGGTTAGTGATTCCACCATATTCATTCATTCATTCATTCATTCATTCATTCATTCATTTGGAGACAGAGTTTCATTCTGTTGCCCAGGCTGGAGTGCAGTGGCACAAACATGGCTCACTGTAGCCTCAACCTCCTGGACTCAAGTTATCCTGCTGCTTCAGCCTCCCAAGTAGCTGGAACCACAGGTGTGTGCCACCATGCCTGGCTAATTTTTAAATTTTTTGTAGAGATAAGGTCCCACTATGTTACCCAAACTGGTCTCAAACTCCTGGGCTCAAGCAATCCTCCTGCTTTGGCCTCCCAAAATACGGGATTACAGGCATGAGCCACTGCACCCAGCCAACTTTTATTATTTTTCAGTGTTATCTATACTTGTCTTTCCATATAAATTTTATTTTTTTAATTACTTTTTTTTATTATAATTTAAGTTCTAGGGTACATGTGCACAATGTGCAGGTTTGTTGCATATGTATGCATGTGCCATGTTCGTGTGCTGCACCTGTTAACTCATCGTTTACATTAGGTATTTCTCCTAATGCTATCCCTCCCCTGTCCCCCCACCCCACGACAGGCCCCAGTGTGTGATGTTCCCCACCCTGTGTCCAAGTGTTCTCATTGTTCAATTCACACCTACGAGTGAGAACATGTGGTGTTTGGTTTTCTGTCCTTGCAGTAGTTTACTCAGAACGATGGTTTCCAGCTTCATTCATGTCCCTACAAAGGACACGAACTCATCCTTTTTTATGGCTGCATAGTATTTCCATGGTGTATGTGTGCCACATTTTCTTAATCCAGTCTGTCATTGATGGACATTTGG
>NW_012104255.1:1094345-1099183 GCF_000951045.1 Mandrillus leucophaeus
TGGGATCAATGATAATATTCCCTTTATCATTTTTTATTGTGTCTATTTGATTCTTCTCTCTTTTCTTCTTTATTAGTCTTGCTAGCGGTCTATCACTTTTGTTGATCTTTTCAAAAAACCAACTCCTGGATTCATTGATTTTTTGAAAGGTTTTTTTTGTGTCTTTATCTCCTTCAGTTCTGCTCTGATCTTAGTTATTTCTTGCCTTCTGCTAGCTTTTGAATTTGTTTGCTCTTGCTTCTCTAGCTTTTTAAAGTGTGATGTTAGGGTGTCAGTTTTAGATCTTTCCAGCTTTCTCTTGTGGGCATTTAGTGCTATAAATTTCCCTCTACACACTGCTCTAAGTGTGTCTCAGCGATTCTGGTGTGTTGTGTCTTTGTTCTCATTGGTTTCAAAGAACATCTTTAGTTCTGCCTTCATTTCGTTATTTACCCAGTAGTCATTCAGGAGCAGGTTGTTCAGTTTCCATGTAGTTGTGTGGTTTTGATTGAGTTTCTTAGTCCTGAGTTCTAGTTTGATTGCACTGTGGTCTGAGAGACAGTTTGTTATAATTTCTGTTCTTGTACATTTGCTGAGGAGTGCTTTACTTCCAACTATGTGGTCAGTTTTAGAATAAGTGTGATGTGGTGCTGAGAAGAATGTATATTCTGTTGTTTTGGGGTGGAGAGCTCTGTAGATGTCTGTTAGGTCCGCTTAGTGCAGAGCTGAGTTCAATTCCTGGATGTCCTTGTTAACTTTCTGTCTCGTTGATCTGTCTAATGTTGACAGTGGGGTGTTAAAGTCTCCCATTATTATTGTGTGGGAGTCTAAGTCTCTTTGTAGGTCTCTAAGTACTTGCTTTATGAATCTGGGTGCTCCTGTATTGGGTGCATATATATTTAGGATAGTTAGCTCTTCTTGTTGATTTGATCCCTTTACTATTATGTAATAGTCTTCTTTGTCTCTTTTGATCTTTGATGGTTTAAAGTCTGTTTTATCAGAGACTAGGATTGTAACTCCTGCTTTTTTTGTTTTCCATTTTCTTGGTAGATCTTCCTCCATCCCTTTTTTTTTTAAGCCTATGTGTGTCTCTGCACGTGAGATGGGTCTCCTGAGTACAGCACACTGATGAGTCTTAACTCTTTATCCAGTTTGCCAGTCTATGTCTTTCAACTGGAGCATTTAGCCCATTTACATTTAAGGTTAATATTGTTATGTGTGAATTCGATCCTGTCATTATGATGTTAGCTGGTTATTTTGCTCATCAGTTGATGCAGTTTCTTCCTAGCATCGATAGTCTCTACAAGTTGGCATGCATGTTTTTGCAGTGGCTGGTACCGGTTATTCCTTTCCATGTTTAGTGCTTCCTTCATGAGCTCTTGTAAGGCAGGCCTGGTGGTGACAAAATCTCTCAGCATTTGCTTGTCTGTGAAGGATCTTGTTTCTCCTTCGCTTGTGAAGCTTAGTTTGGCTGGATATGAAATTCCAGGTTGAAAATTCTTTTCTTGAAGAATGTTGAATATTGGCCCCCACTCTCTTCTGGCTTGTAGGGTTTCTGCTGAGAGATCTACTCTTAGTCTGATGGGCTTCCCTTTGTGGGTAACCTGACCTTTCTCTCTGGCTGCCCTTAACATTTTTTCCTTCATTTCAACTTTGGTGTATCTGACAATTATGTGTCTTGGAGTTGCTCTTCTTGAGGAGTATCTTTGTGGCGTTCTCTGTATTTCCTGAATTTGAATGTTGGCCTACCTTGCTAGGTTGGGGAAGTTCTCCTGGGTAATATCCTGAAGAGTGTTTTCCAACTTGGTTCTATTCTCCCCGTCACTTTCAGGTACACCAATCAGACGTAGATTTGGTCTTTTCACATAGTCCCATATTTATTGGAGGCTTTGTTCATTTATTTTCACTCTTTTTCTCGAAACTTGTCTTCTGGCTTCATTTCATTCATTTGATCTTCAATCACTGATACCCTTTCTTCCACTTGATCGAATCGGCTGCTGAAGCTTGTGCATGTGTCACGTAGTTCTTGTGCCATGGTTTTCAGCTCCATCAGGTCATTTAAGGTCTTCTCTATGCTGCTTATTCTAATTAGCTATTCATCTAATCTTTTTTCAAGGTTTTTAGCTTCTTTGCAATGGGTTCGAACATCCTCCTTTAGCTTGGAGAAGTTTGTTATTACCGATCGTCTGAAGCCTTCTACTCTCAACTCGTCAAAGTCATTCTCTGCCAGCTTTGTTCCGTTGCTGGCGAGGAGCTGCGTTCCTTTGGAGGAGTAGAGGCGCTCTGATTTTTAGAATTTTCAGCTTTTCTGCTCTGGTTTCTCCCCATCTTTGTGGTTTTATCTACCTTTGATCTTTGATGATGGTGATGTACAGATGGGGTATTGGTGTGGATGTCCTTTCTGTTTGTTAGTTTTCCTTCTAACAGTCAGGACCCTCAGCTGCAGATCTGTTGGAGTTTGCTGGAGGTCCACTCCAGACCCTGTTTGCTTGGATATCACCAGCGGAGGCTGCAGAACAGCAAATATTGCAGAACGGCAAATGTTGCTGCCTGATCCTTCCTTTGGAAGGTTTGTCTCAGAGGGGCACCCGGCTGTATGAGGTGTCAGTTGGCCCCTACTGGGAGGTGTCTCCCTCCCAGTTCAGCTACTTGGGGGTCAGGGACCCACTTGAGGAGGCAGTCTGCCCGTTCTCAGATCTCAAACTCCATACTGGGAGAACCACTACTCTCTTCAAAGCTGTCAGAGAGGGACATATAAGTCTTCAGAAGTGTCTGCTGCCTTTTGTTCAGCTATGCCCTGCCCCCAGAGTTGGAGTCTACAGAGGCAGGCAGGCCTCCTTGAGCTGCGGTGGGCTCCACCCAGTTCGAGCTTCCAGGCGACTTTGGTTACCTACTCAAGCCTCAGCAATGGTGGACACCCCTCCCCCAGCCTCGCTGCTGCCTTGCAGTTCGATCTCAGACTGCTGTGCTAGCAGTGAGCAAGGCTCCATGGGCGTAGGACCCTCTGAGCCAGGTATGGGATATAATCTCCTGGTGTGCCGTTTGCTAAGACCATAGGAAAAGCACAGTATTAGGGTGGGAATGTCCCGATTTTCCAGGTACCGTCTGTCATGGCTTCCCTTGGCTTGGAAAGGGAATCCCCCGACCCCTTGCACTTCCCAGGTGAGGTGATGCCCAACCCTGCTCCGTGGGCTGCACCCACTGTCTGACAAACCCCAGTGAGATGAACCCAGTACCTCAGTTGGAAATGCAGAAATCACCCATCTTCTGTGTCGCTGATGCTGGCAGCTGTAGACTGGAGCTGTTCCTATTTGGCCATCTTGGAACCTCCTCCCTTTCCATGTACATTTTAGAATAATCTTGTCTATATATCTACAAAAAAGAAATCCTGCTGTGATTTTTATTGGAACCGCATTAAATATATAGATGAATTTGGTGAGCCTTTGAATCCATGAATATTATTTGCCTATTTATTTAGGTCTTCTTTGATTTTTTTCATCAACTGAAAGTTCTATAGTTTTTAGCATACAACTTCTGTACATATAAAAAATGTTTATACTTATTTCATATTTGTGACACCTATTATAAAGGATATTTTGGTTTTTTAATTTCTAATTGTTCATTGCTAATATATAGAAGTGCAATTGATATTTGAATGTTGCCCTTGTATTCTATGACTCTTCCAAACTCACTTATTACTTCTAGGAGTTTTTTGGTAGATTTCTTGGGATTTTCTGTGTAGGTGATCATATTGTCTGTGGATAATGACCGTTTTATTTTATTTTCCCATCTGCATGCCTTTTTCTTCTTGACTTACTGCACTGTCTAGGATTTCCAAATGATATTAATACAAATGCTAAGAATATATATACTTATCTTGTTCCTGATCTTTAGAGAAAGCATTCGGTCTTCATTAAATAGGATATTAGCTGTAGTTTTTGTGCATGTTATTAGGTTGAGAAAGTTATCTTCTGTTCCTAGTTTCCTGACTGTTTTTATAATGAATGGATGGTGTATTTTGCCAGTTGCATTTTTCCACACATATTGATAGGATCATGTTGTATTTCTTCTTTAGTCCATTAATATTTTAGATTGATTTTTGAATATTCAACCATCCTTATATTCCCAGGATGTGATTGTAGTATATTAGTCCATTTATGTCTTGCTGGATTTGAATTGCTGGTATTTTGTTGAGTATTTTTGCATTTATTTTCATGAGGGATATTGATTTATAATTTTTTTGTGCTGTTCTTAGTCTGGTTTTATTATCAAGGTAATACCAGAGTTAATGAAATGAGTTGGTAAGAGTTCTTTCCTCTTCTATTATTGGGAGAGATTTTGTAGAATTGGTGTTATTTCTTCTTTAATTGTTCGGTAGAATTTGCCACTGATGTGTTTGGCATGGATTTCTTTGAATTTATCCTGTTTAGAGCTTCTTGCATTTCTGTTTGTCATTCACTAAATTTGGGGAGTTTTTAGCTACTGTTCCTTTTTTTTTTTTTTTTTTTTTTACAGAGTTTCACTCTGTCACCCAAGCTGGAGTGCCGTGACACAATCTCAGCTCACTGCAACCCCTGCCTCTCAGGTTCAAGGGATTCTCCTGCCTCAGCCTCCCAAGTAGCTGGGACTACAGGCACCTGCCACCACGCCTGGCTAATTTTTGTATTTTTGGTGGAGACAGGGTTTCACCTTGTTGGCCATGCTGGTCTTAAGTGATCCACCTGCCTCGGCCTCCCAAAGTGCTGGGATTACAGGAGTGAGGCACTGCGCCTGGCCGGCTATTCTTTCTTTCTTTTCTTCTTTTCTTTTCTTTTCTTTTTTTTTCTTTTTTTTTTTTCTTTCTTTTTTTTTTTTTTTTT
>NW_012104255.1:1099297-1099795 GCF_000951045.1 Mandrillus leucophaeus
TTATGGCTAGCCAGTTTTCCCAGCACCATTTATTAAATAGGGAATCCTTTCCCCATTTCTTGTTTTTGTCAGATTTGTCAAAGATCAGATAGTTGTAGATGTGTTCTATTAATTCTGAGGGCTCTGTTCTGTTCCATTGGTCTATATCTTCGTTTTGGTACCAGTACCATGCTCTTTTGGTTACTGTAGCCTTGTAGTATAGTTTGAAGCCAGGTAGCGTGATGCCTCCAGCTTTGATCTTTTGACTTAGGATTGTCTTGGCAATGCGGGCTCTTTTTTGATTACTTATGAACTTTAAAGTAGTTTTTTCCAATTCTGTGAAGAAAGTCATTGGTAGTTTGATGGGGATGACACTGACTCTATAAATTACCTTGGGCAATATGGCCATTTTCACAATATTGAGTCTTCCTATCCATGAGCATGGTATGTTCTTCCATTTGTTTGTGTCCTCTTTTATTTCATTGAGCAGTGGTTTGTAGTTCTCCTTGAAGAGGTCCT